>NC_090941.1:608115048-608432560 GCF_040938575.1 Ambystoma mexicanum
TTATGAGCAGTTATATACTCCCCATATGACATGCTGGACATGACTCTATTGTGCAATACTTGGACAGGGTTGCTCTGGGCTGGCTAGATCCAGCTCAAGGTATGTCCCTAAAGGACTCCCCCTCTGATGAGGAGTTTTCGAAGAGTGATCCTCTCTTCCTAATGGTAAAGCACCGGGTCTGGAAGGGATCATGGCAGAACTGTATAAAGCATATGCTGATCTCTTAATCCCACACCTGCGTGATATGTACGAAGCAGACAAAACTTCAGGTGTACTCCTCGAATCCACCAGGACTGCCCTTGTAACAGTGTTGTTAAAATCCACTAAGAACCCTCACAAGTGCTCCTCATACAGACCGTTGTCTGTAGTTAACACAGACAATAAGATCCTAGCCAAGATTTTGTCCACCAGGCTCCTCCTTTATATGCCTGCCTTGGTCCTTCCCAACCAAGTAGGCTTTATCCCTGGACGCTCCACCGAGAATAACCTGTGACACCTGTTTGCCCTTATGCATAATGTGAACCCTGAGATCCCAATTGCTGTGGCCGCCCTAGATGCCGAGAAGGCCTTCTATTCGGTGGAATGGCTGTTCTTGTTCGAGGTTCTTCGCAGTTGGGTATCAGAATATCCTGTCTCCAATGGGTCTGGCTGTTGTACACGAATGCTGTCAGATTATATTCACCTGATGCGAGGCACAAGACAGGGATGCCCTTTATCACCTATCCTTTTTGCCCTGGCAGTCGAGCCCGTTGCCTGTACCGTATGGGAATATCATGCACACAGAGGGGTAAAGATCCACTCACATCCCTCAATAATCTCCCTCTATGCAGATGACATGTGGTTATACGTGAAACACCCCAGATAGAATTTACAACCGCTGGTAGAGGAGATCTCCCCATTTGGGGACCTTTCGGGTTTGAAAATCAACTGGGCTAAATCGGAGGTTCTCCCGCTGACTACTAGTGTTAGTCGGTCTGACGGCTGGTGCCTGGACGGTATCTGATATTTGGGAATTGTAGGAGGGAAACTATGTGGCGACGTTCATGAGATTGGAACACAGGGTTGATGCGTGGATCCTCCTTCCCATCTCCCAGGCAGCCTGAATTTCATTGGCTAAAATGGTGATCCTTCCGAAGCTTTAATACATATTTAACAAAGTCCCGATCTGGCCCCCCATTGGGTTTTTGGTCCCAGTTTAGGAGCATGATGATCCAGCTGGTCTGGGCTGGTGGACAAACCAGGATATCATATAACACTTTGACTCTGCCATATGATCGTGGGGGCCTAAACTACTTGGATCTGTATACTTATTTCCTAGCAGCAAAGATACAATACTCTGGTGGTGGTCTCCTTCAGTTGAGCTTCCACACATACTGCTTGAAAAAGAGACTTCACAACCAAATGATGTAAGAGGGTTGCCCGAGAGAAAGAGGGTTGAACAGAGATACAGAGATACTACCGGTAGCAATCACTTGCAGAGCTTGGGGCCAGTTGCGATGGGTGGTGGGACAAGGAGAGTGGTATTCCCGATGCTTGCCATATATCAGGTGTGCGGAGTACCACTTACCCACAAGAAAGCTTTTCAACAAAATTTTGAAAGGTTGGAGATCCACACTTTAGGTGATCTCATTCACAATGGGAGGTTTATTGCATGGGAGACCCTGAAGGATAGAGGGGAATGGACAGCAGTGACTCTGCTGGTGTACTCAGACTGCGAGAGGTACTTAAATCTAAATGGCTGAACTTCCCACATGCACCGCAACCTCCCTAATACTTCAATATATCGTAGCTCTACCAACCACCAAGAAGCTGGTTTCCTCCATATATAAAGTTATTCTATCAGAGAAAGTAACCTATATGTGTGATAACAAAATCAAATGGGAATTGGCTCTGGGCAGGGAGCTGACGGATTAACAATGGAGGGTGATCTGTATGCAGACATGCAGTCTGTCCATGAACAGTCGGGTCTGACTGATACATTTAGAATTTCTGAATCAAGTGTAATACTCCCCGGCAGCCTACACAGGTTTTTCCCTGACAAGCTCCTACATTGTATTAGATGTGGGTACGACCCATCTGATTTTTTCCATGTTTCCTGGAGCTGCCGGCAGATATGTCCATTTTTGGTTCAAATAGAAGCGGCTAACTCTCAGATGCTTGGTGTTCAATGGCAATATCCCCCAGAACTGTGGTTATTAGCACTGGTTGAGGGTGGGTCTCGGGATGAGAGGAAACTGGTGGGTTTGGCGTCAGTGGTCGTCAGATTCCTAAATCTTAAGCCAGGGTGTGGGGGGAAACAAAGGGCTCCTTGTTTCCAGGAAAGGGTGTAAAATATGAGCATGTGTGAGAACAGGTAGACGCAATATGCAATGACCCTACCTAGCCGTACAAGGCCATTGGACTACTGGTGCCCTTTCAGAGCTTATTTGTCCAGGGAAGCGGATGACCCCGATTTCCCTCCACCCCTTAAGGTGGAGCCGGAGGGACGGCACGACCCTGGTTGCCTGTCTGGGAATAGCAAAGGTGGGCTGTTCTTATTGTTGACTCTTCCGTGGTCGCTTGCCAGGTGGCCGTGTAGTTCGGGGCTTTGAGGGAGACTGCATGATTATATTTTCGCCTTTAATTCACATATGTTTATCGTTTATATATGACTGACTCATATGTTTTGTACTGTCTCAACACATTTAGGGGGCTGGGATTGTTATTTCACAAGTGACTGTTTTTCTGCAGGTTGTGTTAAAAATGATAATAAGAAATATATTTTAAAAAAAGAATGAGTCCCTCACACCACATTGTTCCGCATGGCATACTTCAACCATACCAGGATGGGAAGGATTTGGGGGGGTTTGGGTTCAAATTTTGAGCGTCTTGCCACTCAATTCAACTGGGACGAGGGCTTAAAGACTTGTTATCTGGTCCCTTTGTTAAAAGGAAACTTGCAAGCCTCCTAGCAGAATGTCAATCCACTGGGGACTAGCACGTTTCCTGAAATCAAACATGCCTTATTAGAGCGGGTGGGACAAACTGATGGGTTTTACCATTTATAATTGCGAACTGAAACGCTGACAAAAAGAAGAATCAGTTATAGCGTGAACCTGGCAGAGACAGGGTGGGCAGCGGACCCATGCAGCAACGCTGAGACCATCGCAAGCGATGCAGCTGCAGGTGACACAACTCCCTGGTAAGAGACCAAAGAGAAGGAGTGTGAGGACCGAAGGCAGGGGACGCCGAGGACGCCAGCTTGCAAGTACAGCAAAGAACGGGAACTGTTGCCAGACCCGTAAGAGTCCCAGGACCATTTCGGAAGAAGAGAGAAGGTAATGGGGGGCCAGGGAGGCACGGGAAGAATACCAAGAAATGACTTTTCCCAGTACAAGAGAAATAGTACAATATGTGAATTGTGATTAAATAAATGTGATAACCATACCACTCGTTGAAGCAGAATTAGATATAAAAGAAATACCATTGTCAAAAATTAAGAGTGATAATCTTTTTTGATGGAATTAAGAGGAGAATAATGTTCCCAGAGAGGGACCCTCATGAGAGAAAGAGAAACCTTATACATGTGAATACAAGAGAGAGAGATAAGGAGATCCTCAAAGAGGGGACCACCTATGGAAAGAAATCCTATATAAGAAGGATAGGAAAGACTGTGACATACCCCAATTAAAAGGGTATTAATTAAAAGACGCAGAATATCAAAAGTTAAATACATACATACCCTGTCCCAGCAATCAAATTGGACAAATACTTGCATAAAGTGGGAGATAAACTCTCTACTGTGAGAAAAGAACTGTTGGAATTGATCAAAAAAAGAACTTTCTTAGGAAAAGAACATATAACAAAGAACAAAGAGAAACAGTGCTGGAAGCACGAACCATGAGAAGGGAGTCATTCTCCTGCCTTTATTTTGTTACGATAAGTGATAGGGTCAGATAGTATTAGTTTAGACGGTCGATGGATTTTTTTGGACGTTGTGAAACAGAGGACTGACGAACACCTCAGTTATTATTTAGGTTGGGAACATCCCATAGCCATAGGGATAGCTAGGCCTTTCTCACTATTATTTAATAAAGTTTACCTAAAATGTCCTTAAAGATTCTGTGTCTTTCTTCTGACCCGTCACAACACACATACTGCCCAGCTTTGCAAACACACCATCCAGCGCTGCTTACGCATGGCCTCAGCACTGTACTGCATGCAGACATACACCACCAGTGTTGCACTGCATATTGTGACAAATCGCAGGATTGAGTCGCTTCTCCCCGGTGGGGAGTCTTTCCCTGCAAGGCTAGGGGGGTGAGCCTGCTACGGTATATCCTCCCTCAGGGTAGAGGCAAGCAGGATCTCACAAGGGGAGAGTCCCCCCTTGGGGGCAAGGTCTCTAGTTTTGAAGAGGAACTCCATGGGTTACTCACCCACGACCCTTCGCTAACAACTTCTATACCAAGAACACACAAAGAACCAATTAATGGACGTTACTGTGGTGCAGAAACCTTAAATCCATGTGAGAAAGAAAATAAGTATAATACTGTGAAGAAGATTATCCGAGCAACGCAGAGTACTCATACAACAGAAAAAAAAGATTCAGACGTGCCGCTGGGGAAGGCTCACCTATGCGTCATATATGGTGGAGGAGAAATCCTGTCAGGGAGAGGAAGAGAGAGAGAAGCCCGGGAGATTCGAATCAGCTCTGTCAGAGAAGCTAAAATCCGACTGGGATGCACAGCCGGCAAGTGTGGAAGCATGCTGACAACAGAAGGGGGCACGGTAGTAGTCTGAAATAAGAAGAACTGAAGGAAGGAAACCTCAGGAGCTTACGGAACTGTAAGTGGTGGCATGACTGAGAGTCATTGGTTTGTTACATTCAAAAATTACACTGAGACCACAAACCTGTTCACAACACGGAATGGGTACCGAGGAAGTGAGAGAGAAGCAGTGAGGCCAGAAGCCAACCTGAAAAATGAAAGCAAGTATCCCGTCCTGATTAAAGGCCCAGTGGCGCTGCCCTAAATGGAGAGAGATAACGGGAAAGGCTGGAGACCCCGGAGGGATCACAAACATAACAAGCATAGTAATCTTACTTGTCACAGTGAAGAACATAACTTGATATTCCCCAAGGAGAGTGGGGAGTCATATGACGAGTGTGACGAATTGTGGGACCTGGTCACTTCTCCTCAGAAGGAACCGTTTCCTTGTGAGACTATGGAGGTGAGCCTGCTACGCAATATTCCCCCTAGGTGTGGCAGTAAGCGGGATCTCACCAGAAGAGACTCCCCCCTTGGGGATAAGGACTCCCATTCCGAGGAGAAACTCCTTTTGCACTTCACCAAGACAGACCATTACATGTGTAATCTGTTAAAATGACATCTGTGGACAGACAACCTGAAGAAACACCTTATATTTGATATGGTGATATGTGAGTTGGGCATACGTTTCTATATCTTGGGACCTGAAGCCATTTCACCCTGTCGGACGAGGGTAGAAGGGAATGAGTATAAGATCTTTAGTCCCCGTAGGCAATGGATACTGTAAGGAAAGCATGGTATCAACAGTAAGACAGACACAAGTGACCCCAGTTCAAGGGTGTTTATTGAACTTCATTTGGGTTTGAAAAATGCCTATCTAATCCTAAATCTAAAGATGGGAGCAACCTACGACAATCAAATAATAATAATGCAGTCCTAGTGGTGTCTTGTCAAAATAAAAGGGCCTACACTAATAAACCTATTGCCAATTCTTACCTCTAAATACAAATAGTGTGGGAAACAATGTTATGCAAAAGAAAAGTCTTCAAGATATAACGGGTCAGGATATTGAAGCCGGTGGCTTCCCTTCCGCATGTTTTCAGCACGGGACAAGGCGACACACTCGAGCTTAGCACAGTCTATGACTTCTCTAGCACAAGGGTGCAGTTCAAAACTTCAGCATCAAGAGAGGGCGCTAGAGAGCCGTCCAAGATGGCGGCCTCCTTGTGAGCTCTGTGGAGCTCCCCTAAAATCCTGACTAATCGAAGCATCTGTGGTGTGCAAATTGTCCGCAGTCGCCTCCGGTTTGTAGCCAAGGCGAATCCGAGCAGAATGTGGTATTTCATCCGTCGACCCTCGGACGCCGAGTCCCGATTCCTCGACGGTGAAGAGCTCCCCCCTCCTCATCCCTGTGCGAGCGAGGCACAGTCACAGGCCAGGCGCAGAGGAGCCCGTGTGGGGAGGACTGCTGGCGGCGGAGTGGGCCTGAGACCCGAGGGAGTCGATCGGGCGGCGCAGGGGAGTCGGCGGGCGCGGAGCTGCCGAGACGAAGGAAAATCCTGCAGAGTCCTGGAAGAACCAACACGGGCGAGCAGGCCGCGCCAGAGGATTCTCCGAACACCGCCGAGGAACAGGTACGCGCGCCCCGTGCACCCTCGCACGCATGAAAGGTCCCAGGTGGATCCCCGGCTCTCCCGAGTGACATTCAGTTTATGGAAAAGCGCAAGAGCGCGGGGGTCCACGAGTCCAGGCCCACATGATCAGTAAACAACAAAGCGGAAAGACATATTCAGGGTGACGCGACCCAGGGCCTCCTACGGGCGCGCTGCTCAGCCGATAGCAAGCTGTATATAACGCCCACGGTGGATCGGCGGGCGAATCTGGCACCCCCCGCCTTCACAAGCACTCACTCGCAAAAGAGACCCCATATGAATCCCCGACACCCCCGTGAGGCATCTGGCGCGTGAAACACTGCCGGAACTCGAGGAAGCATAATATACAGCACAGACTGTGGCCAAACGGCCTGAACCGGCCCAACGGCAAGACCTACAGAAAGTCACACCGCTGGAGAAATGACAAGCCGGGCGCCCCTGGACCCCTGACCTGCCTCCCTCTGCCCCCTGGCTCCCGCAACGTAGGCACCAATGGCGACCTCGAAGAAAACTGACAGATCCCAAAAAAAGCTGAACTTCGAGAGTAGCTTCACGACCAAAGCAACCTCCTCGAACAGCAGAGCGCAGTCTCCCATCCAGGTTGCAGCCCAGGATGAAGAGGAGGCCCACGGGTTCGACATCAGGGAAATCCTCCTTGAACTTAAGGCCGGGATTGGGGGTTTGGGAAGCAAACTCGACGCACTCTCCTCCAAAGTCGACCTACTCCAGCACCGGCTGGACAAACACGCTGACAGACTGGACACAGTCGAGCAGAGAGTGTCTGACCTCGACGATGGTGCAGTGGCCCTGACATCCAGAGTGGCCTCCCTGGAAGTGCAAATGAAAGCAGTAAATGCGAAGAACGAGGATTTGGAAGGCAGCTCTCGGCGCAACAACATCAGGATCGTGGGAGTTAGGGAACAACAACTCACCGCGAAAATGGAAGACTACGTTGAAAAGTTATGTATGGGCCTCTTTGGTACAGAGATCCTGTCCAAACTGTTTGTCGTGGAGAGAGCTCATTGAGTTCCCAACGCCAGACCGATCCCGGGGACAAATCCCCGCCCAATCATAGCGAGATTGCTCAACTATAAGGATCGAGATGCTATTCTACGGGCGGCTAGGGAAAAAGGGGATCTCCAATAAGATGGCGACAAGATCCAGTTTTTTCCAGACTTCTCCCAAGCAGTCCAAGTGCAAAGAAGATCATTTACAGCAGTGAAGCGCAGGTTATAAGAGAACCAGATCCAATATTCCATACTCTTCCCGGCCAAACTCCGTATTCAACACGAGGGCAGGACTCCGTTTTTTAACACCCCAGAGGATACAAGCGACTACCTAGATCGCTCCGGCTGTAGACCCGCCACTCTTAACGGAAGACCACAAAGGGGCGACAGACCAAGAAGAAACCCGCCGTAAAATTTACCCATAGGATACCCAAAGCGGCGGCACAAGACTTCGTGGTTGACTAGAAACAACCACTGCAGATCAATATTGCATCCGAAGAAGGGAGCCAGCCTCCTCTTGGAGGGCCACCTGCGCCCCGAGCACAGCAATGCTAGTTGTACTGTTAACATGGGATTGTTCATCACGGGCCTGTTGGGGGTTGCCCGTGCAGGGGAGGGAAGTTAGTTCAGCAAAATCGCCACAACCCGCATACCCCCGTTCCACAACAGTCACACGAAGAACTATGTACCTAACAACTGTCAAGTCCTCCCTGTTCCTCTATGGAAAGCGACTCCAGTCAATCCCGCGAGTCCCGGCTCGACATGATTACATTGACCCCTCTAGATGGCATCGGCAACGTTGAAAATCGCCACCTGGAACATACGTGGCGGTAACCAGTCTACGAAAATGAGGAGAATTCTTCAATATCTTCGAAGACACAAAATTAACATAGCAATACTCCAAGAGACTCATCTGCTGCCCTCGTCGGAACAACATTGGGCCAGATCATGGGGATGCCATCGGTACTTCTCATCCTACTCCTCATTCGCCAGAGGTGTCGCGATCCTGATCGACAAGAGAACTAATTTCAGCCTCATTGAGTCAAAGGAAGACACAGAGGTGAGGGCCCTAATGGTGAAAGGAATAATCGCCGGGAAAGAGGTGGTGATTGTGAACTCATACGCACCGAACACAGATGGACCTGATAATTTCAACTGGATAATGTCCCATCTAGACGTGACCAACGCGACGACTGTGGTGTGGGGTGCGGACCTCAATACTCCATTCGATCCCAGGCTCGACAAATCCCATAATACATCGGGAAACCCATCCAAGGCCAGTACTCAGGTTCGAGAGATTTGTCAGACCTTTAATCTAGCTGCCATGTGGAGAAGACACAACCGAGACAGCAGGGACTACACCTTCCGATCAGCCGTGCACAACACCAGTTCCAGGATCGTTTATATCCTGGCATCCTCCCATAGCCCATTCAAATGGGGAGCATGCCATATCCTACCAAGGTCTTACTCCGACCATTCGATGGTTGTGCTAGAGGTTACCCTGGCGGGCGTCGCAGTACCTGGCCTCAATTGGCGGTTCAAACCCGGTTCACTCACAGACGCCGTATTTGCAGCAGAACTGCGACAAGAAATAGTCTCTTTCCTGGACATCAACCAAGACTCAGTCGACTCGGCGTGTACCATCTGGGAAACACTCAAGTGCTATGTACGAGGAATTTGCCTGGCAAAAGAAAATAGTTTATTGAAATTGATCCGGGAGGAATTATTCAGTAAAGAGCTTTGTCTGAAGGAACTAGAGCACAAACTCTCCAATGCCCCGGATCCACGCACTCAGGCCGAGCTCAAAGAAGAACTTTTGGGTTTCAGGAAGACAGCGGACCGAGAATTGAAATTCCTAGGTCGCAGGCAACAGATCAGACAGTACGGAGAGGGGCAAAAACCAGGTGCACTGCTGGCCCGACTACTAACGATAGATAAAGTCCCATCCCACATTGAATATATCGAGGATGCGCAAGGTCAGAAGGTTTACACAGAAGAAGAGATCTCCAACGCATTCTGAGAATTCTATCAAAACCTGTATAGCTCAAAAGGTGCTTCAGATCCCAACGTGATACAAGAGTACCTCAATGACACTGAACTATATTGGGTGAGCCAAGACCTGCGCGAACCCTTGAACGCGCCCATATCACTCGAAGAAATTCAGGCAGCAATCAAATCTTTGCCTAACACCAAAGCCCCCGGACCTGATGGACTCAATGGTGAGTTCTATAAAGCACACGTGGAAATGGTGGCCCCCCTTCTTCTTCAAGTCTATGAAGAGGCGGTGGAGTGAGGGAAACTCCCTCCCACGATGCGTGAGGCTAACGTAATGATGTTGCACAAAGCTGGCAAACCTACAGAAAATTGCGCTTCGTACAGGCCGATCTCACTAATTAATTTAGACAACAAAATCCTAGCTAAAATTCTGGCAACCAGATTACTTCCCTTGATGCTGGCACTGGTGCTGGGCGACCAAGCCGGGTTCATCCCAGGGCGTAGTACAACTTACGGTATCAGGAGACTATTTGGCGTCATTGAGGCCCTGGACCCGACGCAACAGGCAATAGCAGTTCTGTTAGATGCCGAGAAGGCGTTTGATTCAGTAGAGTGGCCCTTCATGTTCGCAACACTAAGGCAGATGGGTCTGGGTAACTTCTTCCTGAAACTAGTAGCTCTGTTATATAACGAACCACGCTCATACATCACACTAGGGAACACCAGATCCACAGGGATCACACTGGAGCGCGGAACGAGACAGGGTTGCCCACTCTCTGCCCTTATCTTTGCCCTGGTGATGGAACCCCTGGCCTCAAGGCTGAGAGCCGAGCAGCTATGTCGAGGGTTAAAGCTGGGTCCTCACAGATTAATCGTCTCTTTATATGCTGACAACGTCATGCTGTTTGTCAGTGACCCCCAAACCAATCTCAACCCTGTAATGCGAGAGGTGATAAAATTCGTGTTAATGTCAGGCCTCAAAACCAACCACTCCAAATCGATAGTGTTCCCCCTGACCCCTTGCACTTCAGAGTTTGCAGATGACCACGTGTTTAAATGGGAAAACTCGAAGATGCGCTATTTGGGGATCAATATGTCACGTAGCCATTACGAGATATTTAGAGACAATTATGTAACTACACTGCAGTTTTTACAAGAACGTATCCAGAGATGGAAATCTCTACCACTAACGCTGTGGGGCAGGACCTCACTAACAAAAATGGTTATTCTCCCTAAACTTCTGTATCTCTTTACGAATATCCCGCTACTCCTCCCCAAATCCTTCTTATCAAAAATCAAGAGCTTGATCCTAGAGTTACTATGGGTGGGGAAACCAGCACGGGTAGCGTACAACACACTTACATTCCCGATATCAAGCGGAGGCTTGGCTCTCCCCGATATAGAGAAATACTACTGGGCGGCCCAAGCCCAATTCCTAAGCCACTGGTACTGAACCCACTACATCAGACCACATGTGCAAGTGGAACGGGCCCTAGCTTCCCCTGATCTGTTAGCTGCAGTCATAATAAACCACATTCCCGTGCCGCATAAAACGCTGAACACAGTCCTATCCACATATGCGATATGGAAGAAGATCGCTAGCGAATACAGAGTGGCTATACGATTTTCCCCCCTGCTACCGATAAAATTCATCCCCGGCATCCCCCTCACGAATGAAAGAGTATTCCTGATATGGATAGATAAAATAGGGATAAAATCGCTGGGAGACCTCTTCCCAGAGGGCACCTTTCTAACCCCTCAAATGGCTAAAGACAGAGGAGGGAACACATCCCTGGATGTCTTTCTCTATTTTAGACTCCGCCACACCCTTCAGGGGTTATTCCCCACATTCCCTAAGCAACCCCCTACGTGGGATCTGTTACATAGCACAATTTTAGCACAAGGTGAAGGTAGACTGGTGTCAACTCTGTACAAAACTCTGTTAAGAGACACCCGGAAACTTCAACCTAAAGTGCAACGAAAGTGGGAATCGGCTATCCAAGAACCGATTAATGAGGAAGACTGGGCCTATATTCTTCGACAGACTCGAAAGGTAGCGCTAAATTCTCGATATAAGCTAATACACTTTAACTTTGTGCACCAAACATACTACACCCCAGTCAGGAAACATAGACACCATCCGGAAGCGTCAGCCCATTGCGAGAGATGCGCATTTGCCAACGCTGATTTTCTTCACCTGGCATGGGGCTGTCCTGGCATCCAACGCTTCTGGACTTCCGTTATACAAATAACATCCAACATTATAGGTGAGCAGATGACCCCCTACAGCTGGGACCGCTCCTCGGTCTCACTCAATATCTACAGCCAGCGTCGCGCAAGTTGGCGGCACTCCTCATGGTGCTAGCACGAAGAAGAATTGCTATGTCGTGGGGTCGCGGCCCACTCCCCAAGATTGTAGACTGGGAAAGGGATATAACATACTGCCAAGATATGGACACCAAATTTATTCAAACGCGGCCTTTGCATGCGCGCCCTCCCGACATCTGGGGGCCTTACATCACTTACCTGATGAACAACGCTGAAGCTTCAGACTCGGACAATCCGAGCCCCTAGAGTGAGAGGCCGTGGGACAAAGGAACACAAGGGCAACGTGGAAAGCTTTCCTTCCAACTCAGACAAAGGATGGAGGCAACCAAAGTTACAGTGGACACGAGGGGTGGGGGGCGGAAGGGCGGGGAACTGTTGTTGGGATTTGTATTATGCTGCTCCCTGTTGGAGCACTGTTTATTTGATGCAGTAAAAAGTTAAAAATAAATATACAAAAAAAAAAAAAACTTCAGCATCAAGGCCTTCTGTGCCAAAGTCTCTTTGCTATTCAAAGTCTCTTCTTTCAGAGGTCCTGATGCCACAAAGTTATTTTCCTTTTTGTATTTCAGATATACACCATTTTCTTAGGTGATTTACTATTCACCTTGGATTCCCCGCTGCCGGGCTCAGATCCACTTTAACACAAAGTTATCCAATTTCTCGGGTGATTCACTATTCATCCGTAACCCCCTCCACCGGGCTCCAATCCACTTTAACACAAAATCTTCAATCAGTCTCCCTCAGCCGGGCTCAGACCAAAATATCTACTTTAACACAAACTTACTTTAACACAAAGGGCCTCATTACTACCCGGGCGGTAAGGGATTACCGGTACTGGTAAGGGCACTGGTGCCGGTAATCCCTTACCGCCCAATTCCGAGGTCCCTTTGCGGGTCCTCCCTCAACGGCTGGTTTTACCAGCCGCTAAGGACGGGACCCGCAAAGGGACCTTGGAGATAATTACGGTACCGCAATTTGCGGTACTGTAATTACCGCCTTCCCCATTTCCATTGAGCCCTATGAGGGCAAAAATGGGAATGGGGAAGGACCAATGGTGAATGGGGAATTACCGCCCCGCCAACCTTGGAATGGAGCAGTAATTCCGCCATTCACCATGGCGGAATCGGTAAGGTATCGGCGTCAAACTTGGTGCTAATAGCGCCATGGTTAACGCCTGGGTCATAATGAGGCCGAAAGCTTTCAACTGATCTCCCTCTGCCGGGCTCGAACCAACTTTATGTACTTTGCCATAAACATTCTTTACTGTATCAACATCCAAGACTTTCGATTGTGCACAGGATTTTGTTTGACCAGTCGCAGGACCACGTCAATTCACAATTCTTTGCCTCTCTTTCACTTTTGTTAACTCTCAGCTAGATACCTTACAGAGACCTAGATTGAGCACTCACGGAGTGCCGACCACTCTGTCAAAGGAATCGTATCTTGGTTTCAAAGTTCAATCACTCATCTGCAGTTCAACTTTACTCGCGCTGGTTATCACATGCGTTTCATACAATGGGCCCCATTACAAATCAGGCGGTCCGGAAATAACTGTGGCGGTAAACCCGCCTCCACTGTTGTTTCCGGACCGCCTGATCCCGACTCCTGCAGGCGGGAGGTGATGTTCCCGCCAGGTTTGACCTGGCGGGTTTAACACCGCCCGCCTGCAGGCAGACGAGGAAACACCGGCAGCATTACGAGATGCTGCCGGTGTTTCCATGATCCCCATTCCCACTGAGTCCGAGAGGACTCAATGGGAATGGGGATTAACACCCTTCTGCCTCCGTGATTCCCGGAAAACCGGGGTTGTAATGCCCTGGTAATTCTGGGAATCACGGAGGCGGAATGGTAATACAAGTCCGGCGGTAACCAGGCGGTTTTACTGCCTCGGTTACCGCCGGACTCGTAATGAGGCCCAATGTCTGTTCTAGCTCTCGCCATATAATGTTGCCGCTTGCAACTTTGGCTTCAACACAGACCGGTCTTGTATCGGTCTCCCCAACTCACCTGCTGTGTTGATTTCACTGACGCTCCTTTGTTGTTGGAGCCAAAAACAGTACCACAGCAGCTGCTGTTTCTCCCTGTCTTGATTATCAATGCGGGAGGACCCTGGGTACCTCGGACACACAATGCATGATTCCTCAGACTGGTTTCCTGGTCTTACACTTTCTACTCTCGAGGCTTCGTGAAAGTAACAGTTCCTTGTCGAAAAGGTCAAGGGAACTTCCCTCCTTGTGATCCCCTTCTGTTTCGCTGTCTTTCTCCTCTTGTTAAACTGTCATCTTGGAACTGCTATTTCTTCCTGTGCTTTGCTTCACTCCAATTGTGCTCTCGTGCTCTGCCTTTTATCCATGTGGGAAAGTGTCATGGAAGTCAGGTGTATGTGTGTGATGGTCAGTAATTGCCTGACCTTGCCTGACCATTGTTTTGGGACACGTCAGGTATACGGCTCGGGTGTTAGTCCATTTTCTCTCATAACAGGCTATCTGTGAGAAAGTGATCATGTTGTAAAGAGGGTGGGGTTGAGTTCCTAAATATCCTACCTAGTAGGATGGGGTAAAGGTGTTACGTAGAAGGGGATATTGTGTCTCACCATCCGGTGTCCCACTCCCAGAAGACCCCTCATCCAGGTGATCCTCCCACACTGGTCCATCCCCAGGAACTGGATTCGAAAGCGATGGCCGTGTCCTGGCCAACTGGATATCAGATTCTCTGGGACTAGTGGGTGAGACACCTACTGGTTTCTCACAATACCAGAGCGGTATTAGTCCAGGGTTCCATATAAACATTCATACTGGCTTCATAGTCTATGTAAAGCCCCCCACCAAAACCCTGGTGGAAAAAGGGGCTAAGAATTCTTTCCCTTTCAGACTCTGGGGAGGAATTCCAACTCATCCTATTAAACTATTCCAAGAAACCCATCAAAATCGAAAGAGGTGAGTTGGTGGCTTATGATTTGTATGAAGTCTCCCTCAAAAATCCATTAAAACAAACAAATTAGACCCTGAGACAGCTCAAAGTCTAAAACCATAAAAATCAGAGTTTGTTTTCAACTATCCTATATGCGCAAAATCAGCAAGTGACCACCGTAAAACAAAAAGATCCATTTGTTTCATTATTCAAAACCAAGGAATACCCTAGAAAGGAGAAAATAATTTGTTCCTCCTGTGGGGATCACTGGGAATATCAGAACCATAGCAGTGAAGGAACACAGTTGCAGAAGAAGGGGTAGAGACCATAAGGATCTATTTGTGTGCTCTCCAACCCTTTAAAACTCATGAACGAGTAAAGGTAAATGGTTAAGTGAATATGGCCTTAATCGACTCAGGAAGTAAACAGACCGATGTCCGGTCAGACCAGGTATACCCGAGAGATCCAAAAGGTGGAAGGCCCGTAAGAATTACGCGTTTACATGGTAATGCTGAAATCTATCCAAAAATACCTCTAACTTTGGAAGTAAGAGATCAACCCATCTCATTAAATCTGCAGTAGTCACAGGCCTTCCAGAAGAAGAAGTAATAATAGGCATCCCTAACTTCACCAAATTTTTGGGGAACTGTGAAGACTTAATATCTAAATACTCTGCTCTTTTTTTATTTTATTTTTTTTATTTTATTTTTGTTCGCACAAATGCCTTTAAAAAAACAGATAAAACATTACAAATTATCCTCTCTTCCCTCCTCAATATGTCCATATATCCCTCGGCTATCCAAGCCTTAACATCATTTGCTCGCGGGCCGCGTTCAAGCCTTCATCCACTGGGGCCTTCTTTGATGCGTTGTCGCAGCTTATGTTCTTGTTTTAGGTATTACATCAGCAGCTTTTTCAGCAGGCTCAGAAAGCGAATTAGGGCGTAGTTCAGTTGCTTCGCTCCTCTTGACAAATGGGAACTAGAGTTGGAAAACTCCAATCTTGTATGGGATTGGAATACAAGGGGAACAACCATAAAAAAAACAGAACCATAAGTAACCAGAACCTTACAAAGCGGAAAACAAGAGAAGAAGTGGAAGCCAAACTCACAAGGGAAAGGGTATGTAACAAATCGGTCTCTACTTCTCCCTAGGGGGGAGCATTTCCTTGTGAGACTAAGGAGGTGAGCCGGCTACGTGATATTCTCCCAAGGAGTGGCGTAAGCGGGATCTCACCAGGCGAGACTCCCCCCTTGGGGATACGGACTCCTGTTCCCAGGACAAAATCCCTTTGCACTTCACCAAGTAATATGTAAAGATTGCACCTGTGGATAGACAACCTGAAGAAACCTCTTATATTTGCTAAGGTGATGTGTCCACAGAAGACAAATACTCATTTGATACTGAGACGAGAAAACCACAGGAAGAATGAGGAATAATGATCTACTACCAACTTGGACGAAGAAAGAAAGGATGCATAACGATTCATGCCCAAACACAGAGAAAGGACTATCAGGAGAGGCTGAAAAAGCCCCAGAATAACTTCAATAAAAGAGAAGATGGACTATGGTCAAGGGCAGGGGCGTTGCTAGGGGGGGTTAAGGGGGCTATAGGCCCTGATCTTTTGGTTGTAGCCCCGGATAGAATCCCAGGAGCTACAGCCAAAAGTCTAGCTAGCCCCCAGTCCCACCAGTTCCGACATCAGCTTAGCCCCGGGTCTTTTCCAGACCTACCAACTCCCCTGGTCAAGGGGAAGGGAAAACAGGGAGTTTCAAATCAGCTGTGACAGGGAAGCTGAGAGACTTTTGAAGAAGCCATCTCCTACCTCAGCGAACGGCTGGTGGAGTGAAGTACCTAAGTGGTACTCAATATTAAACAGACCTGAGAAAGTCTGTCCTGCGGGGTGCAGTCACAGGAGGGACCAAAGAAGAAGTGTGGAAGAGGAGATGCGGGAGAGGGTGTCGAAGGGCCCCGTTCCCCTTAGAGACTGAAGCCAGTCTGCAGTCCTAACCGGAGCCCAAGGTAGGTTCTCAGAAGTGGTGGCTGGGAAGGATAGGAGTAGAAGCATGTTCCACAAGCCGATACTGCTGATGCAAGGACACGCTGGAGCATGTCAGAAGAGAAACCACACAGAAAAGCTATCCTGACAACACAGCTAACAACAAAGTATGAGAACAAGGACCCTGTGACGCAACCAAGTTACAAAGCAGGTAACGGGGAGAGAGGGAAACCCGGCAGAGAGATCTATATCCCGAGGGGTATAATACTCACACTCTGCATGGTACTAATGATGTTAAGAGTACCAGACATAACGATTGGGAACATCCTCCTCGTCCCAGTGGTTGGCAAAAATGTAAGAAGAGTGAAGATCACTCGGGACTCCTCATACCTGTCCCAGTGGTTGGTCAAAGTGTAAGGAGTGAAAATCACTCAGGTACTCCTCATACTCATCCCAGTGATTGGAAAAAGTATAAGAAGAATGAGAATACTTACAGGACTGATCATACTTATCCCAGTGAAGCTACAAATATTTACAAGTGTGAGAATGACTACAGGACAGAGCCTACTCATCCCAGTAAACGTATAACAGTTCAGCAGAGTGAGAATAAATACAGGACTCTGCCAACTCATCCCAGTGAAAAAATCAGAATTCACAAGAGTGAGAAGGAACAAGGCGTGCAGCCTACTCATCCCAGTGAATGGACCAGAGAAATTAATAGAGAGAATATACAAAAGGGAAAGGAAGACCCTGAAGTCTGTCAAATGTTATATGGCAAGCAAGAATCAATAGATAAAAGTGGTTTGGAATGCTACCCCAATCTTACAGAACAAGTAAGAATAACGTACCAAGACAAATCTGAGACAAACAATGTTGCATATAAAGGAATAAGTAATCAGTGGAACATACAGAACCAAGGACAAGAAAAGGAGCGATTGAGTCTCACCAAAGCGTGGCTTGATACAAACTTTAAAAATACAGTGCAAGAAATCATGGCCCAATGGGGTAACAACCCAAATATTTGGAGAAAAGGAAAATCACTGTTAAAAGAGAAGGGGACGTTGGGAGCCTGGAGTAGCCTTGGAAAAGAACTAAGAGAACTGGTCAAAGAAATAGCCAGAAACTATTTGAACATTGTTCATTAGGGCTGAAAAGCCTAACCAGGACAAGGGAGTCATTCTCCGGGACTTTCTTTTGTTTTCTCTTATTGGTAGGGCCAGAACAGGTTAGATTTGAGACAAACAACAGACAATATTCATTTTGGACTTCATTACTGATAAGCACACCAGTTAGTTTATTAAGTAGGGAAACCCATAGAGTAGGGATAAGGAGCCCCTGTTTCATATTGTTGAATAAATAATTTGTTAAAAATGACCAAAACTAGTCTGCCTCCTTCTTCTGACGTACCACAGGAGACTTATAAGAAAGGAGTGGAAATACATGAAAATCATTACTGGCATCATCAAACTCGCAATAATAAAGAGGTGGAGAGAAGTAAGAATTATTACTTGTACTATCATACTGGTCCCAGTAAAACTAAAGAAGTGGAAACAGAGGTAAATCATTACTGCAACATTCATACTTCTCTCAGTAAGGACAACAAAATAAAGAGAAGTACGAATCATTATTGCCACCCTCAAACTTGTCCCAGTAATAATAAAGAGGTGGAGAGAAGAAAGAATCATTACTGGCACCCTCATACTCACCCTAGTAATAATAAAGAGGTGGAGAGAAGTGAGAATCATTACTGGTACCATCATACTCATCCCAGTAAAACGAAAGAAGTGGAAACAGAGGAGAATCATTACTGGAACATTCATACTCGTCCCAGTAAGGACAAAGTAAATAGAAGTGAGAATCGTTAGTGGAACTTTCATACTAGCCTCAGTGACTATGCAGTGGAAGAGAGAAATAATAGTTCAGTTGAGAATCCTTATTACTGGCCCAGCCAGGAAAAAAAATGGACAATGGGCCTCATTACAACCCTGTCGGTCCGGTAACAATGGTGCTGGTAGCCTTACCGGCACTGTTGTTACCGGACAGGCAGAGTACAAGTTTGCGGGCCGGGTGCCCACCAGGTCTGATCTCCCGAATGGAAAGGCACCCGCTCGCAGACTGTTAGGGATAATTCTCAATATGTGCTAATTTCCCTTAATTTTTGAGACCCCCAGCAACATGCTGGATTTCTGGGATTTTATTATTTTACCTGAAAAGAGTGTGAGCCTTTTTTCCCACTTTTTTTCCCACTCTTTCATATATTTTGATGTGTGTTTTACTTTTGTGTTCTTTGGTTATGGAGTTTTAAAACAACTCCATAGGCATCATCTTTTTCTATGTGTCACACAGCACATTTAGTGCAGTGGCACAGGGTTGTCTTTCAGACTTCCCAAGGTTTAAATACCTTCTCTGGGACTGACTACTGTCTCCCAGAGCCTGTAAAGTTAAATTGACTTTACTAGTCTCTTTAAATGTACTGACCCAGCACACACTATCTTCCCATAGAGTGCTGGAGGGGTTGCCTAGCTTCCCCTGAGTCAAAACACTCATGTAAAAGTAAAATGTTACCCTTTCCTACTTGAAATGGCTGGTGGCAGTGGTTTAGATCAAACTACCATGATTTTTCCCGACGGCTAATAACGGTAGCTAAAAATCGGGTCAGCCATGTTTTTCAATATGGTGCCCAAGACCTATCTGTAAAAACAGACTCTGGTCATCTTTTTCGCCATTTTTTAAGGAAAGGTCCTTCTTGTGTTTGTCTCTGCGCGCTAAACCAGGTTCGGTCCATTTGTACGTTGGCGGGCTTCAGTGCTGAAGTTGTCCTCTGGCACCAGGGTTTCTAGGGTGGACAGGATGTGAGGGAGGTGCCCGAAACTCCCTGTGCTTAGTCTCCTAGGAGACCTGAATGCCCTCTGGCATGATTGGCTGGCTGGCTGTCCGGCCAGGACAGCCACTCTGCTGTGTGAGTGACAGCCAGGCTGGAATGAATGGGGGAAAACTGTTTAAAAGCAGGTCTCTGGGACTTGGAAAGTAGAGTCGACCAATGGAACGAAAGAACTGAAGAGGAGAAGAAGGAAGAGGACTGCTGCAACTCCTGGACGATCGGTGAAGCCCTGCTGCAGGTCCGAATTGCCTGAAACTCCGACGACAGAGAAGCCCTTCAAGGATAACTTCTTCCCTTGAGTTTGGCGGGAACAACCAACTCGCAAGCCACCTGGACACCGTCCCCATCTGGTCGAATTTTCATCAGCGTGCTGTTGAAAACCGGATAGCCAGAAGGAAAGAAACCAGCTTGTGGACTTTAAGGCACTCACACCTTAAACCAACGTCTTGCTACAGCTTTTGGCCTCTTCCCTGGGCAGTGCAAGTACCTCTCGACGTCCTCCTTCTTGTCCCCACGACTGACGCTCAGGAACAGCGAGGTCTGCAGGATCTGGCAGGAACAACTGCCTCAGCTACAGCTTTCTTCATTGACAAGGTACTATGCAAACACGGTCCGGAAATCTTTTCGGCCATCGAGAAAGTGCGTGAAGCTTTCCTCAACTACAAAGGCTTGTCCTTCCCTTAACATTCGTCAAACCTTTCGCCTAGCCAAATTCTTCTAATCTCTGTGGCAAAGACTTAACCGTTATATACCAGAACTGTTCTATCCTATACAAAAGACTCTGAACCATTGACTTTGGCCCAGGCCTATTGAGAAGAATTGCTGGTTGTATTTAACTGAAACCCCTTTCCCTGCCTATGAATTTATTTGGGTTGTCTATTCTTATAACCTTGTCTTTTTCCCCCTTTATTAAGTATCTGAAGTGCCATTTTGCTCCCACTTCATTTTGGAGCTAAACTTGTTAATTTATTTACCGGTTGGATTTTTGTGGTTTATTAGTGTGTGATATTGAACTGCTTATGCTAATGTAATGTTTTCTAACTGACTGAGTAAATAAATGTATATTCTTTTACCAAGAAACCTTGAGTAAGTGTATATTTGAATCACTGTATTGGTTGGTCCTTTGTGTAACTTGTTCTACTGCTGACTCAACTCTTGAGATAAGTCTGGCTGCCCCGCCACTGCTACCACATAACTGTGTAGTACAGGCTTGTACCAAAGGTGAAATTGTACTGACACTTGTAGTCTTAATTGCCTGTAGTGTTCCCCAAGGGTACTGCAGGTGATTCTGCCTAACACAGACTTAGACGGATGCACCGACACTGTTGCACACAGTGCGGGTGCATCCGTACTCACCATTCCCATTGAGTCCTATGGGACTCGAATGGGAATGGGGAGTTACTTTTTCCGGCGCTGGAAAAAAATTATAACTCCTGCGGCAGCCTGCCGTTTTTACCGGCACGGCTACTGGTGGAGTTATAATGAGGCCCATTGTCTGTGAGGGAAAACGCCAATAGAGTTAGATATAGAGGGGGAAAAGTAACCTGAGAAGAGGAAAACAAGGTGTCAAGGACACAGGAGAGAAACGGAAAAGTCCTATTTATGAACTGTATGAACTGTTCAAAGTTGTTGCCAAAAATGACCTATACTTGAACTACTAAAGTGACTGTGGTGGAAAGCAGACCACAGGAGAAGGGAGTCATTGTCCTGTACCTAAGTTGTTTTGATAGTGGCAGGGACAGAAAAGTTTAACTTTGGACATAGGACAGGTCTTTGTTTTGGACTCACCGACGACTGCCAACCACCCTAGTTAGATTGTGTTAGGTAGGGAAAACCCATAGTATAGGGACAGTTAGGAGTTTCCTTCTTTTCATTTTGCTGAATAAAGTCAATAAATGGAAGATATAAGTCTCTGGGCCTCATTACAAGTCTGCTGGTAAAAAAATCGTAATTACCAGCATGCCAGTGCTACTGTGTGCGTGAAGCACTGCTGCCAGAATCAACAGTTGATTCTGTGTCAGCGTGCACGTGCATTCCGGCATGCTGGAAACGGTTGCACCGGCATGCTGGCGATACCACCAAACTCCCCCCAAAAAAACGGCACCCTCAGTGCCAGTGACTCCGAATCCGGCTTCACGCTACCAGACTCACCAGCACTAGTAACAACGGTGCCGTTATTACTGTGACTAAATGTGATAGCCGGAACAAGAAATGGACCGGCGGCCATTAACAAAACACAATGCAATCCATTGCAATCCTCTGTGCACAGGACTGACAGCCATATCCCGAACACAGATTATCAACAGAAGACATGTCTGCCAGGGTATCTGCAGAAGGAAGGCGCAAGCCGAGGTTCAGCGAGGATGAATTAAACATGCTGGCTGACACCCTAGTTGAGCATGCGGATGAACTTTTGAGCAGCGACCTCCGAAGGCAGGCACAGATGTGCAAGAAGGCAATCTGGGAGGCGGTGGCCCAGAAGGTCACAGCAGTCGGGACAACACCCCCAACAGTCCGGGACTGCCACAAAAGGTGGGATGACCTTCGGTTAAAGGTGTGAAACGTCCTGTCGGCCCAGCGCACCAAAGTAATGGGCACAGGAGGCAGCACTGCATCTCCCATCCACCTGCAGCCATGGGAGGAGACATGCAGTAGCATACTGCACCTAGAGGCTGTTGAGGGAGTTGGTGCAGCGGATGCTGGAGGTATGACATCGGAGGAGGCTGGTGAGTACCTATAAGCACAATGTCTGATCATACATCTTGTACCCTGTATACAATAGAGTAGGCAAACATGTCAAGTGTGTTGTGCCCAACGCCAGTACAGCCCCGCTGGTGCCCCCCCTTCAACCTGGTTGCACATATCCACATAGACCTTGCACCCAAACCATATTCATACACCACTCACACATAGACCATCACACAGACCCCTGTATCGCCCTCACAAGATGCACCTGCTGGCACTCAGACACACATCCCCCTGACACAGTCCAACTTCTGTTGTCACCGCCGTGCTAGCACATGCCCAAAGTTACGTCAGTTTCAAGCGCCTCCACCACTAGTAAATGACCTGCCGCACACATCAATGATACATGTGGGCCACTCGTCCCATCCGCCACGGCCCATCCCGCTAAATCATCACCAACGCATTAAGTGCCATAGGCAGCAGTCACATTTACAACACATCCATGTCACAACCAACCACAACACCACATGATGCAGCTTGTGTGGCACACCCGTAACACCCTAACAGGAAACACCAGTACACCATGCAACAGCCATTGCAAACACCATGTTGGCACACCACACAGGCACCCACACAGCATTCCCGACACAAGCATGTCAGCACCATGCCATGGCTACCACCATGTCCATGACATAGCATTGTCATCAGAAAGTACTACCACTTATGTCTGTCTCATCAATCCACACCCATCACTGATGCCCTGCCTTTCTGACCCCCTCAGGCACATCATCTGGCAATGATGCTGAACAGCCGAGTACATCCAGGGGCACCAAGCCATGCCGCCTATGGACGACCACCACGTCCACACTGGACCCAACTGCATCCTCCGGCAGACGTGAGAGGGCAACAACATCAGCATCCCAGCAGTCACCCACATCCAGGAGGCACCTGCACCCCAGCCACCCCCAAACCAGGAGACACCTGCACAACGGCCACCACCCAAACAGGAGGCACCTGCACCCCTTCTGCAAGGACACCCACAAGGGGGTCCAGATGAGAACACTGGGAGGGTGGTGGAGCAGAAACCATTGCATCAGACCAGGGCTACGAGGAGGCCATGCCCTTAAATCCCATGGACCCAATGAGCTCCTAGCCCCCACCCCTACGCAGTGTCAGGGACACTTGAAAGACGCCTGTCGAGAATGAAGCAAAGGCCGGAAGCCCTCACTTGACTTGTCCAGCAGCACCTGCATGAGGCCCATTCATGCGTGAGGGTTCTAGAGGCCAGCTTGAGGAGGAGCGGTGTGGGGATAGTTGGGGAGTGGGGAGAGAAAGTTGGGGAGGGTTGGGGGTGTGGGGATAGTTGAGGGGTGGTGGTGGAGAGGTAGTTGGGGGGTGGGGTTAGGGAGGGGAAGTTGGGCAGGGGGTGGTGGTGGGGAGATAGTTGGGGTGGGGGTGTGGAGGGGAAGTTAGGCAGGGGGTGGTGGTGGGGAGGGAAAGTTAGGTGGGATAGTATAGTGTGTTAAGACTTTCCACAAATGTACATCGTTTTTTCAAAACACAATATATTTGGTGTTGCAAAAGAAATCATGACCGGACAATGATCTTTCACTGTGAGTGCATTTATTCATGTACAGCGCCCAGTGCCAAGTGTGCTAGATGCCCTGTACCGTGTGTGTGACAGGTGCTCAGAAATAGTGGTGTATGAGGTCTTCACGTGCGACACGTCATCCATGCCGTTGTTATGCTCACATGGTCTCTGCGGAGGTGTTGGGGCCCGGTTGCAACCCTCCCAGGAATTAGATTACCCCCCGTCAGGCCTCTCCCACTGCAGATAAGCTGTGAACTGCGGCAGTTGGTGACAATGCTCCTGCGTGGATATGAGAGAACGTGAGTGCGCTGATCTGTGACTATTGTACCTCTCAAACTCTTCTCCCCAAGGTGTGGTATCTGTGAGCATGTACCGGCCCATAAGTCTCACCTGTTAATTATTGATGATAAGCTCTCCGTCCTGCTACTTCTGGCAGGGGCGCTTGTCGATGGGACTTAGTTCCTTCACTGATCCCTGGTAAGTAATAGTCCAGTCCAGCTGTGACTATGCATCTCCTGGTTGGTAGTAAGTGTCTCTCAATGGGCCTCATTACAAGGAAGGAGGTAGCCATGCCGCTTTTTGCTGCATGGTTACCCCTTATTCCGGGTACCGGGTCTGGGTTCCCTGAATGGGGAAATACCAAGCTATTCCGACCTTCGAGGGCCCGGTATTTACCCATTCAGGGAACCTGGACCCGGTCCATCCCCATTCCCATTTGAGCCCCCATAGGGCTCAATGGGAATGGGGAACATGCTAACAATGGGCCCATCATTAACGGGCCCGTTGTTAGCATGCTGGACCACTCGCGGGACCCGCTAAGGATGTCTGGTAAAACCAGGCGTCCTTAGCGGGTCCCGGCGAGCGGACCGCGTAATGAGGCGGTAGGGGGTTAATGGGGCCGGCTCCTCTACCAGCCCCGTTAACCCCCTACCGCCAGGGTCATAATGACCCCCAATGTCTCTTATCTCTTTCCCTTTCTGTTCTCTCTTTGTCCCTTCTCGTTTTAATGTCTTTGTACTATTGCTCCCAATATTGTTGTCAATTCCTGAATAGTGTTTCTCTTCTGTTTTCTTCCCAATAGGTGGAAATGCAGCCCAAAAGCAGCTTTGGGGCATGGGACGCGGCCGGGTGGAAGATGGCTGAATCTGCAATGTTCGACAGCTGGTAAATGATGGTTTAAGGAAAAGAGCGAGTTTCGGTGGTAGAGCGACCTTAAACTGAATGTCTTTTAAGTGTCTAACCTTGTCTTTCATTTTTCCTTGCAGGTGCTGCTGTAGCGGACGCAGCACGCTGTGCTGCGGTGCCAAGATGAAGATTTCAGCGTTCTGGAAAATTTGAAGATGAGCTGCGGTGCCAACATGAAGATTTCAGTGTTCCGGAAGATTTGAAGATGAATGCCAGGATCAACAAAGACACGCACAGGTGAGAGCAGGTTTCTCTACGTGGTAAGTATGATGGCAGAAAGCAGGATTTCCAAAGGTAAGTCTGATCCCAGGCGGCAGTGAGGGTTATGCTGCATGGAAGTGCAGAATAACACGAAGCATCTGCCTCGGGGATCGGAGCAGCTTATATAAGCCTGGCTTGCCTGCCACACCCTGCCACTCCTAGAGAGTCAGCACGTGCAAGGCAACCCAATAGCAGCAGCCAACAATCCTGGCCAAGAGGCTGGCGAGGGTGGTGGGAACCCTGATCCATGAAGACCAGAATGGCTTTGTTCCAGAACGCAACAACACAGCAAATCTGAGGAGACTTCAGCACATTATGGCAGAGACCTACGACAGAGACGAAGACCTAGCGGTGCTATCGCTCGATGCCATAAAAGCCTTTGATTCCATCTACTGGGAATGGCTGATCGAGGTGTTAAGAGAGTTTGGCTTTGGCGAAAGCTTTGTGCAATGGGTCGAGGTGCTATACAACTCACCGGTAGAGAGAGTAAAGACTGGAGGAACGGTCTCTGAATCCTGGGCGATACATCGGGGCACTAGACAAGGATGCCCGATATCTCCGATGTTATACATCCTAGGCCTGGACCAGTGGCCATTTACTTCAGAAAACAGCACTTTGATGCGGGTATCAGGCTGGGCAATGATCACTCCATAATATCCTTGTACGCGGATGACGTTCTCCTATACCTGAGGGACCCACAGCTCAATGCACAAGTCGCGCTAGACATCCTAGACAATTATGCCCGATACTCCGGGATAGAATTTAGCAGGCCAAAATCCTGTGCGTTCCCACTAGCAAGACTCAGAAGCTTGGACAATTCGGATTTACCAGACGTCGGGGTAAAATGGCAACCGGAGGTATTTAGGTACCTAGGTGTCGACGTGAGCCACACCCCGAGCTCACACACAAACATAACACGGAAAAAGCAATAAAAGGCCTCCGCAAATCCATGAAGTTTTGGTTGAAGCTTCCGCTCGCAATGATGAGAAGAGCAGCAATTGTCAAAATGATAATCCTCCCCCGACTCTTATACTACTTCGTGAATGTTTGTCACTACATCAGACCTCCTTTCTTCAAAAAACTGGAATCTTTAATCAAGGACTTCATATGGGGGCCATTGTCATGATCTCTGCTTCCAAAAGGTCAGGGTTTTCCCAACTCCCTTGGAAGCAGATCCATAACCCAGGTTCCGAGTGCCAACCAGTCCCAATTGGGACCTTTTGGACCCAGTCCTGGCGCCAGTGGCACCAGGCTCATAAATATGCCCAGTCCCAGCGCTGGAAGCGCCGGGCTCATAATGCTTGGGTGGACTTACCTGCAGCAGACCATGCTGCTTACTTGCCTGCCAGTTGAGTCTCTGATCCTCTTCTGTTTGGAACTACTTTTCCTGTTGGGTGGGGCAGGAGCCACTCCCTAGATTCAGAACACTGGAACTCTTCTGGAAAGCAGGAACTCTTTTCTTACCTAGGCGTGGCTGTGGAAGGAGACCTAAGCACTACAGGAGGCTATTTAAACCACACCCGATGGATGAATCTTGCTTTGCATTATTCTGCATTCTCAGCAGCAGAACGCTCATCGTGTCTTCTGCATCTGATCCTGGGCCTAAGGAAAAAGGCTTACCATTCTGAATCCAGTCTTCAGCAACACCTATAAAGACAAGAAAGAACAGGTTAGCATTACGGTCTTCAGTGACAGCTCTTCACTTACCTGGTCCATCGGCTGTCACCAACGCCTCGCGCTGCATTCCGGCATCTGAAAGACAAAGGCTTACCTACTCTTCGTGCGCTCCGGAGGTCTTCACACTGCATTCCGGCATCTGAAAGACAAAAGCTTACCAACTCTTCGCACGCTCCGGAGGTCTTCGGCGCTGCATCCCGCATCTGAAAGACAAAACAAGGTGCGTTTAAAGACATTGGGGAACTTTAATACTCACGTGCCATTACTCCTTTACACATCTAACCCAGTGGGTATTCCGGCACCCTGCAGCCGCCCCGAACTTGTACCTGCAAAATAAAAAGACAGTTAGAGCGCATCGTGAAGCAGGTAACAAGCGCTTACTTACGTGCTTCCAGGCGCTTCTATTCATCACACGGGCTCCATCTTCAACTCACTTCAGCCCGCCATCCGCCATCGCCGGAACCCTGCAAAACAAGAGACATCATTACTAAAGACTTTAAAGACATTAGAATTACTCGAAACTTACCGTTTGTGCAGTAAACGACGGACAGCAGTCCTCTGAAGTCAAGAGGCCTGCTCCCATTATCCAGTGAAGAAACTGGTTACAGCACCCTGCCTCGAGGCAGATGGAGAGCACGGCGTTCACTTACCTAAGGTGAGAGCGTTAACCTTTGGGGTTCTACAGGAGAAGAGAAAGGGAAGAAGAGAGAGACATTCAATAACCCAGTTCATTAATCCCACATTTTCTATCTGCAGACATCTTACCCTTCGAGCCAGACATACAGTGCACAGAGGTCCAGCCCAAAGAGCCAGCCGTGTGTTACACATCACCTTTGAAGATACGGTATACGCCCAGTCAAGACCGGCGCCTCTACGGGAATCAGGTGAGCGTTACAGAACGCAAAGCCAACCACAAAACTCCCGTCCAGGCGCTATGGAAACCTCGGATACCGACCAGCTAGCCCAGTTACTTGGGGAACTAAGGGCAGAAGTGCATGCAGCCCGTCAGGAAACGAACGCTCTAAGAAGGGAACTGATTATTTCCAAGGAGCGAACAGATGATCTCGCTAGACAATTGCTACAGTCACAAGCCAGACAGACCCCGTTACCCGCATCTGGGGGAAATCTTCCTTCTACATCCTCTATGAATCCAGTGCAGATCAACCTACCTGGGAATGTACCTCTGGCTCCGCCCGAACGATTTTCTGGTGACCCAAAGAGGTTTGCAGTATTTATCAATCAGTGCCGGTTGCATTTCTTATGCTGGCCAGCAGCCTTTCCAACTGATCAAGCTAAAGTAGCTTTCGTGCTTTCGTCCCTTGGTGGCAATGCGGCAGACTGGTCGATCCCTCTAGTAAATCAAGATGATCCGGTCCTCCATGATTTTCAAGCTTTTCAGCTCAGTATGGAAAAACTGTTCGCAAGACATTCACAGGGGCAGGCCTTGGACAATGAGCTTCTTTCGTTGCGACAAGGTAATCAAGACCTTTTGGCTTATATTGCGTCTTTCAACAGACTGATAGTGGAAACTCACTGGACTGAGGACAAAAGGATTACGCTGTTTTATAGAGGTCTACGCGGAGAGCTCAAAGATGTGTTAGCCCAAGTAGTGAATCCCCCACAAGATTGTTCGGACTATATAGACTTAGTCGTTCAAATAGATCACAGACTGCAGAACAGGAAGGCCGATCGTTCCAAGTTTGATGCTCGAGTATTTTCCAAGCCGCCAACTCCTTCCAAAGGAGTAGACTCCGGGGAACCCATGCAAATAGGGGGTCTGAAAGGTCCTCTAACACAAAAGGAGCGGGAAAGGAGAAAACAGTTGCAATTATGCCTCTATTGCGGAAACTCAGGGCACTTTCTTCGAGACTGTCCGGTGAAACCTGCCAAGAAGGCAGTAGGAGCTGCAGTTACCAAAGTTACAAACTCTGAGCAGGGAAACGACCTCGCCCGACAAGAATAGAGGTCCTCTTGCCGAGCGTGAAAACCAGTTCCGTGACCTCGCATTTCGTGATACCTATGGTCCTCATCAGCCCTGATAATCCGGATCGATTACATGCAATTGAAGCTTACGTAGGCAGCGGTGCCATCGGCAATTATGTGGATCATGAAATGGTTTTGAGGATGAATCTAACTCTTTGTCCCAAGGCTGTAAAGGACGTCATTACTACGGTGGATGGTACGGAGATAGCCTCCGGGCCAGTAACGCATACCACTCAAGAAGTGACGCTAGTAAGTCAAGATGGACACCATGAGAAGATCGTGTTCGATGTGATCAAGGCCCCTCAGTTTCAGATTATTCTAGGAATACCTTGGTTAGAGAAACACAATCCTCTGATCGATTGGCGAGCAAGAACGGTGCAGTTTCCAGAAGGTGTCTCTACTTGTCACCCTCCACCTGGTGTTGCACTGGCAGCAATTTCTTCAGAGACTCCCCAGTTACCTCCCGAATACCTAGAATACCAAGATGTTTTCCGGAAGGATCAGGCTAACTCTCTACCTCCTCATAGGTCTTATGACTGCCAGATCGACCTGATACCTGGATCTACTCCTCCTTGTAGTAGAATTTATGCCCTCACCGAGCCTGAGAACCTTCACCTTCGACAATACCTGGATCAATACCTGGCAAATGGGTTTATTCGTCCTTCCAAGTCCCCTGCTTCTTCAGCTTTGTTCTTCGTTCCAAAAAAGGAAGGAGACCTTAGAACTTGTATAGATTATCGCTCCCTGAACCAGATCACCGTTAAGAATAGATATCCGTTACCTTTGATCCCTGAACTCCTGGACCAAGTCAGAAAAGCATGCATATATACAAAGCTGGATCTTAGAGGAGCTTACCACTTGGTACGAGTAAAAGAGGGCGATGAATGGAAGACGGCCTTCCGCACCAAGTATGGGCTATTTGAATATCAGGTCATGCCCTTCGGACTTTGTAATGCCCCGGCCGCCTTTCAATATTTTATGAACGATGTGCTCAGAGAGCTCATAGATGTGTGTGTTGTTGTTTACATTGACGACATCCTCGTTTATTCTTCATCGGAATCTGAACATCGGAAACACGTGAAAATGGTCCTCGAAAGATTGCGTCAACACAAACTTTTCGCTAAGTTGGAAAAATGTGTTTTCAACGTGACTGAAGTTGAATTCTTGGGATTCATATTATCACCTGGCGGAGTGCGTATGGATTCAAAGAAGGTCGATGCAGTTCTCAAATGGCCATCACCATCCTCCGTAAAAGGTGTGCAAAGCATGTTAGGCTTCGCTAACTTTTACCGCAGGTTTATCCCCGAATTCTCTAGAATAGTCCAGCCCATCACTGCCTTGTTAAAGAAAAACAAACGTTTTGAATGTTCTACCGAGGCGGAACAAGCTTTCCAGGATTTGAAGACTAAATTTATCTCTGCACCAATCTTAAAACACCCTCGCCCCGAACTCCCCTACATCGTGGAAACTGATGCTTCAAGCCTTGCCATGGGGGCAGTTCTATCACAAAAGGACCCGGTAACCAATCAGTTGCATCCCGTGGCATTTTGGTCCCGCAAATTCTCGCCTCCTGAAATCAATTACACGATTACTGACAAGGAACTTCTGGCTATCAAGTCTGCCTTTAAGGCTTGGCGGCATTATCTGCTGGGGGCCCGACACACCGTTACTGTGATTACGGATCACCGAAACCTGCAATATTTGAAAACCGCAAAAGCCCAATCCTCTAGACAACTCCGTTGGGCATTATTCTTTGCCGAGTTTGACTTCATAATTACCTATCGACCTGGTACAAAAAACGGTAAAGCTGATGCCCTTTCTCGGATGGGAGTGGAAGAACACTTGATCAACCCTAAACCTGTACCAATCATTCCCGAACAAAGAATTCTGGGTGTAATCGCCACAGAATCCATAGAGGAAGTTAAGGATAAAGCCAGGCAACGTGTAACTCCAGCAGACATATAGAATTGGCATCTGCAGGGAAAGGACTTTGCAGTAAAGGACAACTTATTGTATTTCCAAGAACGATTATACCTACCCAGCACAGATTTACAGAAAAAAGTAATCTCTTGTTATCACGATTCTTTAATGGAAGGACATCCCGGTATGGCCAAGACCTCAGAAAAGATCAAGCGCTACTTCTGGTGGCCGTCTTGGAAAAAAGATATCAGAGACTTTATAATGTCCTGTGGAGTATGCGCCCAAAACAAGAATCAAAAGGAAAGACCAGCAGGCCTCTTACGCCCTATTGACATCCCACCTCGCCCTTGGCATACGCTTTCTATGGACTTCATCACCGATCTACCTCCATGCTCCGGATACAATACGATTCTAGTAATCGTGGACTTATTCTCCAAGATGGCGCATTTCATTCCGCTCAAAGGCTTGCCAACAGCAGCAACTCTGGCCCGAGAATTTCTCGAAAACATCGTCCGACTGCACGGTTTTCCTTCGGTTCTAATTTCGGATCGAGGTAGTTAATTTATTTCTCATTTTTGGCGAAGTTGCTGTCGGTCGGCTCAAATTGATGTGAGACTATCGACCAGTCACCACCCTCAGACCGACGGACAAACCGAGAGGACCAATCAAACTCTGGAACAGTATTTACGCTGCATGCTGCAACAAACTGAAAAAACTTGGAAAGACATCCTTTGGATAGCCGAATATGCCTACAATAACTCTGTCCATTCTGGAACTGGGAAAACCTTGTTTTTTCTTTTGTACGGCAGTCACCCTCGAACCTCGGAGTTGGATCCCCTCCAAGATCTTGAAACACCAGCAGTAGACTACCTGCATTCTACAATCACCCAAGCCTTTAAGGAAGCTGTTTCTCACCTTGAAAGGGCTAAAGAACAATTCAAGAAAGGAGCAGATCAACATCGGAAGGAAGCCCCTCAATATCAAGTAGGGGATCAAGTCTGGTTATCCACCAAATATCTACCTCTAAAAGGGCCACACACATTCAACCCAAGATACCTTGGTCCCTATTCCATCACTACCATAGTAAACCCAGTAGCGGTCAAATTGGACTTGCCCCCGCACATGAAGATACATCCAGTCTTCCACGTCTCTCTATTAAAACCCGTGCAACCTCAAACCCGACTAACCAAATCTCCAAAACCTATCCTAGTTGATGGAGAACTCGAGTTTGAAGTCAAAAGCATTCTGGACTCCAAGATCTCCAAATCTAAACTATTCTACCTAATTGACTGGAAAGGCTACGGCCCCCAAGAGAGATCCTGGGAACCTGCTGAATATGTCCACGCTCCTCGCCTAATCAAAAGATTTCACCGAACATTTCCTGACAAGCCAAAACCCCCGGAGAAGCCCGGTTTGGGAGGGGCCTTGAGGGGGGGTACTGTCATGATCTCTGCTTCCAAAAGGTCAGGGTTTTCCCAACTCCCTTGGAAGCAGATCCATAACCCAGGTTCCGAGTGCCAACCAGTCCCAATTGGGACCTTTTGGACCCAGTCCTGGCGCCAGTGGCACCAGGCTCATAAATATGCCCAGTCCCAGCGCTGGAAGCGCCGGGCTCATAATGCTTGGGTGGACTTACCTGCAGCAGACCATGCTGCTTACTTGCCTGCCAGTTGAGTCTCTGATCCTCTTCTGTTTGGAACTACTTTTCCTGTTGGGTGGGGCAGGAGCCACTCCCTAGATTCAGAACACTGGAACTCTTCTGGAAAGCAGGAACTCTTTTCTTACCTAGGCGTGGCTGTGGAAGGAGACACCTAAGCACTACAGGAGGCTATTTAAACCACACCCGATGGATGAATCTTGCTTTGCGTTATTCTGCATTCTCAGCAGCAGAACGCTCATCGTGTCTTCTGCATCTGATCCTGGGCCTAAGGAAAAAGGCTTACCATTCTGAATCCAGTCTTCAGCAACACCTATAAAGACAAGAAAGAACAGGTTAGCATTACGGTCTTCAGTGACAGCTCTTCACTTACCTGGTCCATCGGCTGTCACCAACGCCTCGCGCTGCATTCCGGCATCTGAAAGACAAAGGCTTACCTACTCTTCGTGCGCTCCGGAGGTCTTCACACTGCATTCCGGCATCTGAAAGACAAAAGCTTACCAACTCTTCGCATGCTCCGGAGGCCTTCGGCGCTGCATCCCGCATCTGAAAGACAAAACAAGGTGCGTTTAAAGACATTGGGGAACTTTAATACTCACGTGCCATTACTCCTTTCCACATCTAACCCAGTGGGTATTCCGGCACCCTGCAGCCGCCCCGAACTTGTACCTGCAAAATAAAAAGACAGTTAGAGCGCATCGTGAAGCAGGTAACAAGCGCTTACTTACGTGCTTCCAGGCGCTTCTATTCATCACACGGGCTCCATCTTCAACTCACTTCAGCCCGCCATCCGCCATCGCCGGAACCCTGCAAAACAAGAGACATCATTACTAAAGACTTTAAAGACATTAGAATTACTCGAAACTTACCGTTCGTGCAGTAAACGACGGACAGCAGTCCTCTGAAGTCAAGAGGCCTGCTCCCATTATCCAGTGAAGAAACTGGTTACAGCACCCTGCCTCGAGGCAGATGGAGAGCACGGCGTTCACTTACCTAAGGTGAGAGCGTTAACCTTTGGGGTTCTACAGGAGAAGAGAAAGGGAAGAAGAGAGAGACATTCAATAACCCAGTTCAGTAATCCCACATTTTCTATCTGCAGACATCTTACCCTTCGAGCCAGACATTCAGTGCACAGAGGTCCAGCCCAAAGAGCCAGCCGTGTGTTACACATCACCTTTGAAGATACGGTATACGCCCAGTCAAGACCGGCGCCTCTACGGGAATCAGGTGAGCGTTACAGCCATCCAGACATAAACTCTCCTTAGCCACACTCACGCTCCTGTACAAAGAGGGAGGGATACAACTACCAGACCTCCAAAGATACTATCTAGCTGCACAACTCAGTCATGTGACTAAATGGCTCTCCGATGATCCGTCTGCCGAATCTGGACTGCTGCGGCAATCATCCTCCAAGCTATTCCCCAAGGAGATACTTTGGAACCCGATGAAACAACCATCTGACGTCCCCATGATAGTAACCCTTGGCAGGCAGATATGGGCTAGAACCTGCTTCCTCCGACAACTGAAACAACCCTACACTCCCAACAGTCCCATCCTGGCCGATGCCTGCAAAATACAGACGGATCTCGCGACAGCCAGAAACTGGGAAAGAGCTGGAATTTACACATGGGGGGATATATATGAAGAGGGCACATTCAGAGAACTAGAATCGCTACAAGCAAACGAAGGAATCCCGAGTGGCCAATTTCTGTGGTACCATCGCCTTAAGACAACTGCCAAAAAACAATGGACAATGTGGCCAGAGGAACCCACCCCAGATCCCCTCCTCCAGGAAATGTATGACCTAGCTGACGGCTGGAAACCGGTGTCCCGCCTATACAACAAACTGATCGACAGACCCAACCCAAAAAGCACACCACTGAGACAAAAATGGGAAACCGAGTTGGAAATCACACTATCAGATAACAAATGGGAGCGAATATTACTATACCCCAAAGAAGTGTCAAGAAACACCAGATTCAAACAGATCCAGCTGAACGTCTTATATAAAACGTACATGACCCCATCGAGATTGGCTACCTTTAACAAACAGGTATCCCCAAAATGCCCCTGGTGCGGAAACGACAAAGCTGACATGATCCACATGTTCTGGGCTTGCACCCAAACAGCAGAATTCTGGTCCATGGTGAAAAACACCTGCACGAACGCTGGCCTAACCAGATACGAGTGGAACCCAAAAGAATGCTTATTAGGGGCCCATCCTAGACTGTGCAAGTACAAACACCTATTCAAACTAATGGACTTAGCCTGCATTCTCGCAAAGAGATCCATAGCAATGGCTTGGAAGTCAACCGGGGGTCCGAGGCATGAACGATGGCTTAAAGACCTAGAAAGATGGACGGAAGCTGAGACCAGAGCCTGGCAGGAAGAAATCAACGCAGGCGGCGACAATGCTAATGACACCCTAGAATCATGGAAAGCTCTGCTGCGCGACATACAGTACGCCGCGGACCATATACCCCCCTGAGAATAAACCCTTAACAGCAATTAGACGAAGAACCACCGGAGAGATGGAAACCCCTTGAAACCAACCCCTTCTGGCGTCGGATTCGCTGGACACCTGCCCCCTCCTCACTCAAATTGACAAGAACATCACACTGCAACATGAAGACTGCATTGGTTATCTGTTTGTTTGTTACGTTAATATCTGTTAATTATTAAAGCATATGTATTTGCACAAATGCTAATAAAATACTTTACAAAAAAAAAAATAGCAGCAGCCACACCCAAGAGTACACGTGGGGCTGCTTTAGTGAATGGAAGTTCCCATGTTAAATGTACTTTGCACCCAAAATGAGGTGCTATGTCCATAATAAAAGCACTCTTGTCCCAAATAAATGTTCTTGCTTACTGTTATTCATGAGCCTGGCGCCAGAGGCGCCAGGGCTGTGTCCATCCCGGCACCCTGTGTATGTGGCCCTTTAATGTTTGCCTTGGAGTCCAGGCTGGATTTGGCCCTTTTAACGGTATGTATCTGGATGCTAACCAAACTTTATCTCCAATGTGGTAATCAGGAGCTTCTTTTCAGTGCTGTTCAGCAAACAGTTGTTGTCTTTCTTTGGCCTTAGTCAGATGTTCTGTTGCTTCCTCAAGAACCTGAGTGATGGTTTTATGCAAGGTTTTTATTGCTGGCATATCCAAAGTATCGAGTGGATCAAATACTGATATCCACGGATGTCTTCCGTGCACAGTATAGAATGGAGTTTGTCCAGTACTCGTGTGAACAGATTTGTTGTATGCATACTCGGCTACCCAGAGTATGTTTTTCCAGGAGTCCTCGGATTGCTGTAATATACACCTTAAATACTGCTATAACATCTGATTAGTTTGTTCGGTTTGCCCTTCAGTCTGAGGGTGATGGCTTGTGGACAACCGGAGGTCTATTTTGGCAATTGTACAACACCTTCTCCAAAAGGCAGAAACAAATTGAGTTCCACAATCAGATATTAATATTGATGGGAATCCATGCAACCGAACAATTTGTTCTAGAAACACAGTAGCGAGAGTCGACGCAGTTGGGAGTCCCTTCAGAGGGATGAAATGGGACATTTTGGAGAATAAATCCACAATGACTAAGATGGTGTTGTATCCATTGCAGGGAGGAAGATCTGTGATAAAGTCCATTGACAGAGTATGCCAAGGTGCTGGCGGTACCATCAAGGGACGTAGTAAGCCAGCAGGGTTTTGCTTCTAAATATGTGTTGTGCGCAGACACCACAGGTGTCAATAAACTGGGCGATATCTTTTCTCCAAGTTGGCCACCAGTAGTTTTGCTTTATCTTAGCCTGAGTTTTGGCTCTTCCTGGATATCCTTCCACTAATGAATCATGGTAGTTCGTGATGATTTGATTTTGCAGTTTCTTGTCCTGGATATATAAGCGTCCTTGAAAATATGGTAGGTTGTTTTTGATGGTGTACAGGTCTCCCTTTAAAAGCCATTCCTGTTGTGTTGACTGATTCATCTGTGAGTGCAAACTGGTTTTTAAGTCATCTACACACGTGGTGGTGGCGATCTTGGTCTGGATTCATTCTTCGGGAATGATGGCCACGGGATAGGATGATGTAAAAGCCTCTTTTTCTTCACTCATGCGTGATAGTCCATCTGCCTTTCCATTCCGTACTCCAGGTCTATAGGTGATAATAAAGTCGTATTCCGTGAAAAAGAGAGCCCAACGAAGTTGATGCGACGATTGTGCTTTGGCTGTCTTCAAATATTGTAAGTTACGGTGGTCCGTGATGACGGTGACCGTGTGTCTTGCCCCAAGAAGATAATGTCTCCATGCCTTGAATGCTGCTTTAATCGCCAGTAATTCCTTACCCGTGATCGCGTAGTCCAATTCGGGGGCAGAACATTTGCAGGACAAGAATGTGACGGGATGTAACTGTCCTGTTTCAGAGTCCTGATGGGACAATACTGCTCCCATTGCTACGTTTGAAACATCTGTTTCAAACATGTATGGCAGGTCTGGTCGAGGGTGTCCAAGAACTGGTGCTGTGGTAAATGTTAGTTTCTGCTTCCGAAAGGCTTCTTCAGCTTCTGTAGACCAATGGAATTTCTTGTTCTTTCTTAGCAGGGAAGTAATTGGGTGTACGATTTGTGAGAACCCAGGTATAAATCGACGATAGAAATTGGCGAATCCGAGCACACTTTGTACTCCTTTCGTGGATGTTGGTGATGGCCATTGGAGGATTGCGTCCACTTTTCGTGTTTCCATATGTACGCCCTGTGGTGTGAGCATGAAACCGAGAAATTTGACCTCAATTCGACCTCGGTCACATGGAAAAAACATTTTTCCAGCTTGGCATACAAATGGTGTTCTCGAAGCTTCTCTAAGACTGCCCAGATATGACCGACATGTTCTTCCTTCGAATTTGAGTAGATGAGAATTTCATCTATGTAGAAAAGAGCGCAAACGTCTAACAGTTCACGGAGCACGTCATTCATAAAGAATTGCAATGCCACAGGGACGTTACATAACACGAAGGGCATGACCTAGTATTCGAAGAGGCCATACTTCGTGCGGAAGGCCGTCTTCCACTCGTCTCCTTTTTTGACTCTCACAAGAGGGTAGGCCCCTCGTAAATCCAGCTTTGTGTAAATCTGAGCGCGTTCCACCTGATCCAGGAGCTCTGGTATAAGTGGTAAGGGATATCGTTTTTTTACTGTGATCTGATTGATGGCTCTGTAGTCAATACAGGTTCTTAAGTCCCCCTCCTTTTAAGGCACAAAGAAGTGGGGTGATGAAGCAGGGGACTTGGATGGACGGATGAAACCATTTGCCAAGTACTGATCCAGGTAAGTTCTAAGATGTTGGTTTTCCTGCTCTGTTAGAGCATAAATCCCCCTGCAGGGGATTTGGGCTCCGGCATGAGATATATTTGGCAATCGTAGGTTCTGTGCGGGGGCAAAACATTGGCTTACTCTTTTTGGAAAACATCCTGGTAATCCAGGTATTCAAGTGGTAAAGAGCCAGTGAGTCCCAGCACGATTCCTTTCTTAGGTTTCAGGTTGACAATGCTTTTGTAGTAACAGGTGTCGGCAGTCTTGAGGAAAGGTCATAACATGTTTTCGCCAGTCGATCCTAGGATTATGGGTGTCTAGCCAAGGCATTCCCAATATCATCTGGAACTGAGGAACACTGATAAGATCAAAGGTAATGTCCTCTTGATGCCCGTGCTGACACTGAAGCTTGACTTTCTCAGTTTAATTGGTCACCGGGCCGGATGATAGCTGGGAACCATCCACTGCAGTGACATTTTCCGATTTCTGCTTTTGTTGGAGAGGAAGGCCTATTTGGATAGCCAGAGCTTGGTCAATGTTGTTTCCCACAGCTCCACTGGCAGTGTATACCTCCAAGGCATGTATCTTTGACGGTTGCTTGTGATTCACCAAAAGTACTGGAAGGACTAGATGTGAATCTGCACGGATTCCATTTTCTCGCTCGACAAGTGGACCCCTACGCTTGCCGGGCATTGGAGTTTCCTGAGTCCTGTACTTCCTCTTCTTTGTCATTTTTGTCAGTTGCTCCAATTATTTTCTTGGGTGGTTTTACTGGGCCTTCAGGGAGGAAGTGACCTGCTTTAACACAATATAAGCAGAGCTGTTGCTGTCTTCTTTTCTCTCTTTCCACCTTGGTAAGGGGACTCCGTAATCCATCGATTTGCATTGGTTCTGACTGGTCATGTGATTTCGTCTGGTTCTCACGGGGTTGCACATAAACTGACCGTCAGACGCCAATGAAAATGGCCGCCTAAAAGAGTAGCTGTGCCGTGAGTCTAATATCCTGCTGAAAATCCTGTAAATCCAGGGGACATATCCCCAAGAATTACAGTGGGCCAGAAAGCTGAAGCGCCGGTGCATAGGCGGACTCCCAAGAAGTGAAACAACATCCGCTGATAACGGAGTAATCCCGTGGTGAAACACAGACGGCAGTCTGGGAGAGAGGAGCTGGTGAGGCCTGCTGCCCTTCCCACACTCACAGCAAGCTCGCTGACATCCGGAACGGCTGTAGCGGGCGTGAACGAGGGGCCATAGACGCAATATTGCAGTGCAGCAGAGTTGCAGAGTGAGTGACCGAGCCCGGAGGCAGGTGGCGAGAAGCAAGAGAAGGTATCCAGAGAGGCCCGCAGGTACCGTTTACACAGATGACTCAAACATCCGCAAGTGGTTGCAGGCGCGGGCTATCCCTCCCCGGCAGCCGCCGTGTGCGCTGTGTGTGAGTGGCTGGCCGACCGGGTCGAGAGAGGCCCCCCTCCCGCTCATTCAACAAGAAATGGCAGGTAAGTCTGTGGGGGCCTGCGGCACAAGAGACGCTCAGGTTGTAAGCCCATAAATAAGAACAAAAGACTAATATGCAATAGCGGGAGCCGGGGTGGGGGAGGCACCGTTGATCGAGGAGGTGGTGCTAAGATCAGTCGGTAAAAGCACGTGGGGTGCTGACCTCCCCCCCATCTGACATTCTAAACCCAGAAGAGCGCACCTGCCGTGGTGGGGACCCCGAAGGGCAGTGTAAAGCTGGAGAAATCCCTGTAATAAAGCACAGCAGGCGGCAGGCCCAGAGTGACCCAGCATATGTGGAGGTGGGAAGAAGGACACTGCAGCGGACTACAACATGGTAAATTAGTGCCTGTCAAAGCAATAGAGTGGGAATGGGGACACGGAAGCATTCAATCAAGTTAAGAGAGTACTCAGGGCACGCTCCATCTCCTCTGCAATGATGTACCCCGCCAAGTTACGCCTGCAATATGCCAGGAAGACACATTTTTTTCAATCTCCAGACGGGGCCATGGGATACATCGAGAGGAATATTCCACAATCAACAAACGATGAGAACCCAACACCCAGACAGACCCAGCAAATGAGAACATACTGGGAGCCTGAGAATACATGATAAGCTACCATACCTGGATACAGGAAACTACAGGCGCGGCGGCCCTTAAGGCGGTCTGGTTGGCAGGTGGAAAAGGGCAGAACAACGGTACAGAGCCGTTCAAAGGTTGAAGTTATATGTGGGGTCTACACCATCCAGTTGGGGGGGATGGTGAGAGAGGGGAGCGGGGAGGGAGTTGGGCCAGTGGCCCATGGGATTAAGCAAATGAGACATTCTATGGTATTTGGGCCAGGAACATACAGGCTGATATGAAAACAGGAGGTAGACAGAAGTGGGAACGAAACGGCATAAACAAAAACGCTGATGAGCGTGGTGCATGTAACAAGATACTGCAAGAGCTGAGGAAGAAGCTACGACAACCCTACTACACCATTACTAAGGAAATCGGATATGCAGGAGACTAGTCTGCTCACCTGGAACATACGGGGCCTGGCACACCCGATAAAAGCAAGAATGATACTTGCATATGCAACCAGGCATAACATTGATATACTCTTATTACAAGAGACACACGCCACTAAGAAGGTTACAGAAGTATTTGCACGAAACTGGGGTCAGATAAAGGTGGCCACGAATTACTCCTCAGTGGCGAGATGGGTTCTCACAGTAGTACATAAGAGGGTTAATTTTCAGATGTCCAAAGCACTAACCAACGAAGAGGGCCGCTATGCAATTGTGTGGGGACATCTATACAATAGGGAAATCATACTGATCAACACGCATGGCCCTAATACAAATAGCTCTGAGTTCTATCTTCAAATTGTGGAACTGATATTGCCTATTGGAACGGCAAACGTGATATGGGGAGGGGACCTCAATTTAATTCTGGACCCAGAATTGGACCGTTAGATGGTAATCGGCAGATATATGGAGGGAATTGCACCCCTTCGAAAAAGGACTATACATTCTACTTGGGGTACATGGATCTAGCTCACACATTGACAATTGGCTTTGCTCTCCCGATGTTACGCTCACCTGGTATCCACGGGGATGCCACCCAGCCCTGGTTGGATGATTTGCACTTTCGAACCCTCTCCCGGTCCCTTGGTAAGGCCTCTGGTTAAAGATGGGTCTGCAATATAGGAGAGCTGGATTCAATACCAGATTGTCTTTATGTTTTCCCAATTCCCTTGGTCTCAACTCCTTCCTCCCCCTTGGGCCTTCTCCTCAGCTTAATATTGTAAAAGGTGGATTCTCCGTCTTGCTCCTCATAGCAGGGGCGCGTAGATGTGGGGGGTGAGCAGTGACCAAGTTACTTCACTGGTGCAAGCCCCCCTGTGGGAATCCAGGCCTGCTGCGACTCCGTAGGTTTGCTGCTTTACAGTCTTTATATGCAGTTCTTATGTTCCTCTTAGTTTGAATAATAATGTCTTCCTTCTTTCCTTTTTGGTATGGAAAGGTGTTTTGGTGTTGTCATGCAGTTTTAAGATGAGCATGGGCCGGTAGGTGAAAGCGTGGTGTGCGCGATGCTGTCCGGTTAGTAATGCGCGATGCGCGGTGCTGTTTCGCCTTTTATATTGCTAACCTGTGTCTTTTCTCTCCTCGCAGGTTGCGATGTTCCTCGCCGAGCGCCGTAATGTTCCAGCAATGATACTGACCAGGAGATGACTACCCAGGTAAGAATTGTGTGGCTTTCTTCATTCGGCAGGAAACGTGAGTAAACGCTTACTAATGATGTCTTTCTTTCTCCTCTTTCCAGGTTATGGTATTCCAGGATGCATGCGGTGCCGGATGATGGAGTTCGTACTTTCAAGTGAGTGGAACTGAAGTCAGCGATGGATTGAATACAGGATACTGTTCCAGGTAAGTTTCGTAGTGTTCTTTCTCTCTCTGCCATTCCTTGGTTTCAGGTAAACTGGCATCAAAGAACTGGACACGGTGAGCATTACGCTGCCCACCAGCAGAATAACGCAAAGCATGTTGTGCTGTTTGGGTGCGGTTTAAATAGTCTCAGGTAAAGTAGTCCAGGTAAAATAGCCCCAAGCCTGCCACACCCAAAGTATTCCAGGTAAAGTAGTCCCAGGCCTGCCACACACAAAAGATTAGACCGCATAGCTCAGGTCCTTGTAACTGAGGTATTGTCATGATTCCTGACCCTCATGTCCCCAGCCCTCCGAGATGTCAGGCTGGAGCCAGGCCACGATCACCTACATGGCCCTCAATGGCCTCACCATCCCTCCAAAGACCCATTTGGAGTCAGTGTTGGCGCTTGTGGCACCAGACTCACTCACTCCCATAGGATAACAAGGATAACATTGGGCAATTGGACTTGTAGTGCATTGATGGGGACAGGATGGATGCCCCCACATATTTTGGTTCCCAGAACTGCATGTGCAGTCTAGTCTTTTGGGTGTGGTTCAGCCCAGAGACACCTGGGATACCCCGAGACTATTTAAGACACGCCCAGGCTGAGAAACATGTTTTGTGTTTTCTGCACCTGCAGCGTGACACTCACTGTGTTCGGATCGGTCTCCAGTAGGCCTGCATCTTTCTTCTGCGCTCAACTCCTGCAAGAACAAGAACACTGTTGGGAACAGCCTTACCGTGCGGCGCTTCTGCCCATCATTCATCGCTCCTTCTGTTCTGCGGGCATCTTCGGCGGTGTCATTCCCATTCCGGCACGCCCCTTCCTAAGAAAAAGGGAAAAGAACAGAAAAAAGGCATTAGTAAGCATTCAGCAAATCTTCGCTTATTTTTAAAGACTGTACCAGCTTCAAACGCTTACCTGAATCCAGGCGCTCTGGGGGAACTCTGTCTCCGGAACTTCTCATCCATCTGCAAGAAGGAAAAGACACTCCAGGTTAGCATGAAAACATCTAGAGGCGCCACATACTGCGCTTCTCACCGCATTTCTTCATAACCGGCATCCACGCTGAAAACGTTGTGGCACGTAAAAGACACAGAAAAATAACTCAGTTCAATTCAAATACGAAAGGGTTGCATCGCGCATCATGCTCTCACTCATCTTCAGTGCTACTCATCTCAGCAGCACGTCACCTACCCCGGACGCTGGCCATCATCTAAGGAAGGAAGTTAGAGAACTGTTCAAAAGACTCATTATACTTACTTGTAGGACTCTTGCCAGTGAAGTAACTAGGCAGCAACGAGCCTGCATCAATCAACGCGCCCCTATGCTGAAAGCAGGACGGACAGCACACTTTCCAAGAAAACAAGGTGAGCTGTGGATCAAAGGGAAGGGTTTGCCCCCGGGGAAGAAGGGGTTCAAGCACACAGAGACAATAGGGAGTTAAACTCTACCAATCCTGTGTTTCAGGCCCAGTCTCCAGTCGAGTAGACTCCAGGGAAGGGTTTGAGGTCGTAAGAGGTCAGAACAGGCTGAGTGACGTCTCCGTGGATACCAGGTGAGCGTTACAGAACACAAAGCCTCACATCAATATCCACCTGGCCGTCATGGAAATGTCAGAAACCGACCAGTTAGCCCACATGTTGGGGCAGCTACGTTCTGAAGTACATGCAGCCAGTCAGGAGACCAACACCCTGAGGAGAGAGCTGATAGTAGCCAAAGAACGCACTGATGATTTAAGCCGGCAACTTCTCCAGTCACAAGCAAGGCATGCACCATTGCCGGGAAGCGTGCCCTCGATGCCAGCACCATCAGCCAATCCCATTCAAATAACCCTTCCTGGGGCAGTTCCCTTGGCCCCACCGAACGATTTACGGGGGATCCCAAGAGGTTAGCAACATTCATGAACCAGTGCCGCCTGCACTTCCTTTGTAGACCAGGGGCCTTTCCGAATGACCAATCACGGGTCGCTTTCGTGCTATCCCTCCTGAGTGGTAGCACCGCGGACTGGTCTGTACCCTTTGTGGCCCAAGACGATCCTTTGCTGCATTATTTCAGGGGCTTTCAGCAAGAGATGGAAAAGCTGTTCGCCCGTCGTACTCATGGGCAGGCATTAGACAACGAACTTCTGTCCCTACGCCAAGGGAATCAAGACCTATTAACATACATAGCCACGTTCAATAGACTCGTAGTTGAAACAGAATGGCCAGTGGAGAAGAGAACCACATTATTTCATCGGGGGTTGCGAGGGGAGCTCAAGGATGTTCTCGCACAAATAGTGAACCCCCCGAAAGACTGCTCAGAATTCATTGACCTTGTTGTTCAACTGGATCATGGGTTGTAGGACCGAAGAGCAGATCGAACCAGACCGGACCCTCGCGCTATGTATGTGTGTTCAAAGGACAATATTGCCCGCACAACAGAAGGTTCAGGAGAAACAATGCAAATCGGGGGGGGTCAGAACCCCCTTGACTAAAGCGGAAAGGGATAAAAGGAGACAGCAGCAGTTATGTCTGTACTGTGGAAGGTCAGGTCATTTCCTTAAAGAGTGTCCTGTGAAGCCACCGAGGAGGACGGTAGGGGCCACGGACAAGGAAGATACCATCAAGGAATCGGAAAACTCCCCAGGCCGGCAAGTGTAGGGTTCCACTTGTTGAGCGAAGAAAGTAAACTACAGACCTCCCATTTTGCACTATCTGTGGTATTGTTCAATCACCAACAACCATCTCGGATGCACGCAGTAAGAGCGTACATTGACAGTGGAGCCGTTGGGAATTACATCGACCAGGATCTTGCGGCAAAGATGGGGCTTCCGTTACGCCCTAAATCAACCACCGACACTGTTACCACTGTCGACGGCACGGAAATAGCTTCTGGTCCAGTGTCTCAATGCACTGCAGATTTAACCCTTCTATGCCAGGATGGACACCAAGAATCTATCGTTTTCGACCTCATTAAGGCACCACAGTTCTGGTTGATTTTGGGAATGCCATGGTTGGTAGCTCACAATCCTCGAATCGATTGGCGAGCAAAAGAATTGGCCTTTCCCGAGACTTGCGCCCACACATGTTATCGCCAAGAGAAACAACCAATAGACACCAGAACCTCCACGCTTGTGACTGTGGCAATCGGCACCCTACCAAGTGAATACCAGGACTTTCAAGATGTCTTTCAGAAATAACAGGCTAATACCCTGCCACCGCATAGACCATGCGATTGCCAAATCAACCTGATACCCGGCGCACAAATCCGTTGTGGGCGAACTTACGCACTCACGGAACCAGAAAACCAGCACCTGAAGGCCTATCTTGACCAATACCTGGCCAATGGGTTCATCCGTCCCTCGAAGTCTCCAGCAGCCAGTCCTCTATTTTTTGTACCGAAAAAAGAGGGGGACTTGAGAACGTGCATCGACTATCGCGCACTAAACCAGATTACCGTAAAAAAACGCTACCCCCTGCCACTGATCCCTGAATTGCTTGATCAAGTCAAAGATGCCCAAATCTACACAAAACTAGACCTGAGGGGACATATCACCTTGTTCGCATAAAACAGGGGGACGAATGGAAAACCGCTTTTCGCACCAAATACGGCTTGTACGAATATCAAGTAATGCCCTTTGGCCTTTGCAACGGGCCTGCAGCATTTCAATACTTCATGAACGATGTCCTACAGGAATTGATTGATGTCTCTGCTCTAGTGTACATCGACGATATTCTAGTATATTCCCCATCAAAGCAGGACCACGTTAAACACGCCCGATCCGTATTAGAGAAACTCTGTCAACACCAGCTCTACGCCAAGCTCGAAAAGTGCTCATTCCACATCTCCGAGGTGGAATTCCTGGGCTTTATTCTCAGCCTGAATGGAATACGAATGGATGCACACAAGGTAGATGCTATCCTGAACTCGCCATCCCCAATTCATTCAAGGGGGTTAAAAGTATGCTGGGTTTTGCAAACTTCTACCGCCGGTTCATCCCAGGATTTTCGCAAATCGTGCATCCCATCACGTCATTGCTAAGGAAAAGCAACAAAAAGTTCCAGTGGACAACAGAAGCCGAGGAAGCTTTCCAGGAACTCAAAGCAAGATTCACATCTGCACCAACCTTACGCCACCCTCGCCCTGATCTCCCATACCTGGTGGAAACGGACGCCTCAAGCATGGCTATGGGAGCCGTCCTCTCACAAAAGGACCCCGAAATGGGCCAGTTACACCCTGTTGCTTTTGGTTGCGTAAATTCACACCCCCTGAACTCAATTACGCTATCACAGACAAAGAACTCCCGGCCATTAAGTCAGCCTTTAAGGCATGGCGGCACTACCTCTTGGGCGCCAGACACACAATCATCGTAATAACTGACCACCGGAACCTCCAGTACCTAAAAACGGCAAAGGCCCAATCCTCACGACAACTACGTTGGGCTCTTTTTTTTTGCTGAATATGACTACGTGATTACATTTCGACCAGGGGTGAAAAACGGGAAGGCCGAAGCCCTTTCCTGTATGGGGGTGGAAGAGCAAGGGTATCAGACCCCTGACCCAATAGCAATCATCCGAGTGACAAGCTCCTGGGAATCACAGCAACCATAACTCAGAAAGAATTACATGAAGAAATCCAAAACCTGATGAGTCCGGAGCAATTACAAGCGTGGAGTGCACACAGAGAACATTACATGATAAAAGATCAGTTGCCCTACTTCAGGAATCCTTTATTCTTACCAAACCAAGAACTACCAGAACAAGTCATGTCCGGTTATCATGATTCCTTGATCGAGGGCCACCCCGGAATCGCTAAAACCCTAGCCAAGGTAAAACAAAATTATTGGTGGCCCACGTGGCGTAAAGACATTATCCAATTGATCCTATCCTGTGGAGTGTGTGCTCAAAACAAGTCATCCAAGCAGAAACCGGCTGGGCTATTACAACCATTGGAAATCCCACCAGCACCCTGGCACACGTTGTCCCTCGATTTTATTACTGACTTATCACCCAGTCAAGGGTTTAACACTATTCTTGTGGTTGTGGACCTATTTTCAAAAATGGCACATTTCATTCCTCTGAAGGGGCTCCCAAATGCTTCCACTCTGGCAAAGGTATTTCTTGAAGGCATCGTACGGCTCCATGGGTTTCCTTCAGTTTTGGTCTCAGACCGAGGTACTCAATTCGTATGTAACTTCTGGAGAAAATGCTGCTCTATGGCCCAGATCGACATCCGGCTATCCACCAGTCACCATCCCCAAACGGATGGTCAAACTGAGAGGACAAATCAGATGCTCAAGCAGTATCTGCGTTGCATGTTACACCAAGCTGAAGGAAGCTAGTTCGACCTATTATGGATAGCTGAATATGCTTATAATAATTCCCTACACACCAGCACTGGGCAGACACCCTTTTATACCATGTATGGCAGGCACCCACGTACTTCTGAGTTGGATGTTCCTACAACCCTGGAAATGCCAGCAGTCAAAACCCTGCACACGACCATTTCTCAAACCTTTAAAAGGGCAGCTGAACACCTACTTCAAGATAAGAATCGCCAAAAGAAGTTTGCAGATCAACACCGAGCAAAGGCCCCCAACTACCAAGTGGGAGACAAACTCTGGCTGGTGTCTAAACATGTGTCCATTAAAGGAACCCAAACTTTCCGTCCAAGATACCTGGGTCCATTCACCGTCACCTCCGTGATTAATCCTGTGGCGGTCAGACTAGCTTTACCGTCAAACATGCAGATTCACCGTGTGTTCCACGTGTCTCTCCTTAAACCTGTTCAACCTGGGACCCGGGTAGCAACGCCACTGCAGCCAGTAGTAGTCGCCGGGGAGCCAGAATTCAAAGTCAAGGACATCCTGGATTCAAAGTACGTCAGATCCAAATTATACTACTTAGTAGACTGGAAGGGGTATGGCCCACAAGACAGGACATGGGAGCCTTATGAGTACTGTAACGCTCACCTGATTCTCGCAGAGGCGCCGGTCTTGACTGGGCGACTACCGTATCTTCAAAGGTGATGTGTAGCACCCGGTTGGCTCTTTGGGCTGGACCTCTGTGCACTGTATGCCTGACGTGTAGAGTAAGATGTCTGCAGATAGAAAATATGGGGTTAATGAACTGGGGTTATTGGGGTGTCCCTATCTCTTTCCTCTTCTCCTCTCCTGTAGACCCCCAAAGGTTAACGCTCTCACCTTAGGTAAGTGAACGCCGAGCTCTCCATCTGCCTCGGGGCAGGGTGCTGTAACCAGTTTCTTCACTGGATAGGTAGCGCAGGCCTCTTGACTTCAGAGGACTGCTGTCCGTCGTTTACTGCACGAACGGTAAGTTTCGAGTCATTCAAATGTCTTTAAAGTCTTTAGTAATGATGTCTCTTGTTTTGCAGGGTTCCGGCGTTGGCGGATGACGGGCTGAAGTGAGTTGAAGATGGAGCCCGTGTGATGAATAGAAGCGCCTGGAAGCACGTAAGTAAGCGCTTGTTGCCTGCTTCACTATGCGCTCTAACTGTCTTTTTATTTTGCAGGTACGAGTTCGGAGCGGCTGCAGGGTGCCGGAATACCCACTGGATTAGATGTGGAAAGGAGTAATGGCACGTGAGTATTAAAGTTCCCCAATGTCTTTAAACGCACCTTGTTTTGTCTTTCAGATGCGGGATGCAGCGCCGAAGGCCTCCGGAGCGTGCGAAGAGTTGGTAAACTTTTGTCTTTCAGATGCCGGAATGCAGTGTGAAGACCTCCGGAGCGCACGAAGAGTAGGTAAGCCTTTGCCTTTCAGATGCCGGAATGCTAACCTGTTCTTTCTTGTCTTTATAGGTGTTGCTGAAGACTGGATTCAGGATGGTAAGCCTTTGCCTTTCAGATGCCGGAATGCTAACCTGTTCTTTCTTGTCTTTATAGGTGTTGCTGAAGACTGGATTCAGGATGGTAAGCCTTTTTCCTTAGGCCCAGGACCGGATGCAGAAGACACGATGAGCGTTCTGCTGCAGAGGTTGCAGAATAACGCAAAGCAAGATTGATCCACCGGGTGTGGTTTAAATAGCCTGCTGTAGTGCTTAGGTGTCTCCTTCCACAGCCACGCCTAAGTAAGAAAAGAGTTCCTGGTAAGAAAAGAGTTCCTGCCTTCCAGAAGAGTTCCAGTGTTCTGAATCTAGGGAGTGGCTCCAGCCCCACCCAACAGGAAAAGTAGTTCCAAACAGAAGAGGATCAGAGGCTCAACTGGCAGGCAAGTAAGCAGCATGGTCTGCTGAAGGTAAGTCCACCCAAGCATTATGAGCCCGGCGCTTCCAGCGCTGGGACTGGGCATATTTATGAGCCTGGTGCCACTGGCGCCAGGACTGGGTCCAAAAGGTCCCAATTGGGACTGGTTGGCACTCGGAACCTGGGTTATGGATCTGCTTCCAAGGGAGTTGGGAAAACCCTGACCTTTTGGAAGCAGAGATCATGACAGTACCCCCCCTCAAGGCCCCTCCCAAACCGGGCTTCTCCGGGGGTTTTGGCTTGTCAGGAAATTTTCGGTGAAATCTTTTGATTAGGCGAGGAGCGTGGACATATTCAGCAGGTTCCCAGGATCTCTCTTGGGGGCCGTAGCCTTTCCAGTCAATTAGGTAGAATAGTTTAGATTTGGAGATCTTGGAGTCCAGAATGCTTTTGACTTCAAACTCGAGTTCTCCATCCACTAGGATAGGTTTTGGAGATTTGGTTAGTCGGGTTTGAGGTTGCACGGGTTTTAATAGAGAGACGTGGAAGACCGGATGTATCTTCATGTGCGGGGGCAAGTCCAACTTGACCGCTACTGGGTTTACTATGGTAGTGATGGAATAGGGACCAAGGTATCTTGGGTTGAATGTGCGTGGCCCTTTTAGAGATAGATATTTGGTGGATAACCAGACTTGATCCCCTACTTGATAGTGAGGGGCTTCCTTCCGATGTTGATCTGCTCCTTTCTTGTATTGTTCTTTAGCCCTTTGAAGGTGAGAAACAGCTTCCTTAAAGGCTTGGGTGATTGTAGAATGCAGGTAGTCTACTGCTGGTGTTTCAAGATCTTGGAGGGGATCCAACTCCGAGGTTCGAGGGTGACTGCCGTACAAAAGAAAAAACTGTGTTTTCCCAGTTCCCGAATGGACAGAGTTATTGTAGGCATATTCGGCTATCCAAAGGATATCTTTCCAAGTTTTTTCAGTTTGTTGCAGCATGCAGCGTAAATACTGTTCCAGAGTTTGATTGGTCCTCTCGGTTTGTCCGTCGGTCTGAGGGTGGTGACTGGTCGATAGTCTCACATCAATTTGAGCCGACCGACAGCAACTTCGCCAAAAATGAGAAATAAATTGACTACCTCGATCCGAAATTAGAACCGAAGGAAAACCGTGCAGTCGGACGATGTTTTTGAGAAATTCTCGGGCCAGAGTTGCTGCTGTTGGCAAGCCTTTGAGCGGAATGAAATGCGCCATCTTGGAGAATAAGTCCACGATTACTAGAATCGTATTGTATCCGGAGCATGGAGGTAGATCGGTGATGAAGTCCATAGAAAGCGTATGCCAAGGGCGAGGTGGGATGTCAATAGGGCGTAAGAGGCCTGCTGGTCTTTCCTTTTGACCCTTGTTTTGGGCGCATACTCCACAGGACATTATAAAGTCTCTGATATCTTTTTTCCAAGACGGCCACCAGAAGTAGCGCTTGATCTTTTCTGAGGTCTTGGCTATACCGGGATGACCTTCCATTAAAGAGTCGTGATAACAAGAGATTACTTTTTTCTGTAAATCTGTGCTGGGTAGGTATAATCGTTCTTGGAAATACAATAAGTTGTCCTTTACTGCAAAGTCCTTTCCCTGCAGATGCCAATTCTGTATGTCTGCTGGAGTTACAAGTTGCCTGGCTTTATCCTTAACTTCCTTTATGGATTCTGTGGCGATTACACCCAGAATTCTTTGTTCGGGAATGATTGGTACAGGTTTAGGGTTGACCAAGTGTTCTTCCACTCCCATCCGAGAAAGGGCATCGGCTTTACCGTTCTTTGTACCAGGTCGATAGGTAATTATGAAGTCAAACTCGGCAAAGAATAATGCCCAACGGAGTTGTCTAGAGGATTGGGCTTTTGCGGTCTTCAAATATTGCAGGTTTTGGTGATCCGTAATCACAGTAACGGTGTGTCGGGCCCCCAGCAGATAATGCCGCCAAGCCTTAAAGGCAGACTTGATAGCCAGAAGTTCCTTGTCAGTAATCGTGTAATTGATTTCAGGAGGCGAGAATTTGCGGGACCAAAATGCCACGGGATGCAACTGATTGGTTACCGGGTCCTTTTGTGATAGAACTGCCCCCATGGCAAGGCTTGAAGCATCAGTTTCCACGATGTAGGGGAGTTCGGGGCGAGGGTGTTTTAAGATTGGTGCAGAGATAAATTTAGTCTTCAAATCCTGGAAAGCTTGTTCCGCCTCGGTAGACCATTCAAAACGTTTGTTTTTCTTTAACAAGGCAGTGATGGGCTGGACTATTCGAGAGAATTCGGGGATAAACCTGCGGTAAAAGTTAGCGAAGCCTAACATGCTTTGCACACCTTTTACGGAGGATGGTGATGGCCATTTGAGAACTGCATCGACCTTCTTTGAATCCATACGCACTCCGCCAGGTGATAATATGAATCCCAAGAATTCAACTTCAGTCACGTTGAAAACACATTTTTCCAACTTAGCGAAAAGTTTGTGTTGACGCAATCTTTCGAGGACCATTTTCACGTGTTTCCGATGTTCAGATTCCGATGAAGAATAAACGAGGATGTCGTCAATGTAAACAACAACACATACATCTATGAGCTCTCTGAGGACATCGTTCATAAAATATTGAAAGGCGGCCGGGGCATTGCAAAGTCCGAAGTGCATGACCTGATATTCAAATAGCCCATACTTGGTGCGGAAGGCCGTCTTCCATTCATCGCCCTCTTTTACTCGTACCAAGTGGTAAGCTCCTCTAAGATCCAGCTTTGTATATATGCATGCTTTTCTGACTTGGTCCAGGAGTTCAGGGATCAAAGGTAACGGATATCTATTCTTAACGGTGATCTGGTTCAGGGAGCGATAATCGATACAAGTTCTAAGGTCTCCTTCCTTTTTTGGAACGAAGAACAAAGCTGAAGAAGCAGGGGACATGGAAGGACGAATAAACCCATTTGCCAGGTATTGATCCAGGTATTGTCAAAGGTGAAGGTTCTCAGGCTCGGTGAGGGCATAAATTCTACTACAAGGAGGAGTAGATCCAGGTATCAGGTCTATCTGGCAGTCATAAGACCTATGAGGAGGTAGAGAGTTAGCCTGATCCTTCCGGAAAACATCTTGGTATTCTAGGTATTCGGGAGGTAACTGGGGAGTCTCTGAAGAAATTGCGGCCAGTGCAACACCAGGTGGAGGGTGACAAGTAGAGACACATTCTGGAAACTGGACCGTTCTTGCTCGCCAATCGATCAGAGGATTGTGTTTCTCTAACCAAGGTATTCCTAGAATAATCTGAAACTGAGGGGCCTTGATCACATCGAACACGATCTTCTCATGGTGTCCATCTTGACTTACTAGCGTCACCTCTTGAGTGGTATGCGTTACTGGCCCGGAGGCTATCTCTGTCGACGTAAGCTTCAATTGCATGTAATCGATCCGGATTATCAGGGCTAATGAGGACCATAGGTATCACGAAATGCGAGGTCACGGAACTGGTTTTCACGCTCGGCAAGAGGACCTCTATTCTTGTCGGGCGAGGTCGTTTCCCTGCTCAGAGTTTGTAACTTTGGTAACTGCAGCTCCTACTGCCTTCTTGGCAGGTTTCACCGGACAGTCTCGAAGAAAGTGCCCTGAGTTTCCGCAATATAGGCATAATTGCAACTGTTTCCTCCTTTCCCGCTCCCTTTGTGTTAGAGGACCTTTCAGACCCCCTATTTGCATGGGTTCCCCGGAGTCTACTCCTTTGGAAGGAGTTGGCGGTTTGGAAAATACTCGAGCATCAAACTTGGAATGATCGGCCTTCCTGTTCTGCAGCCTGTGATCTATTTGAACGACCAAGTCTATATAATCCGAACAGTCTTGTGGGGGATTCACTACTTGGGCTAAAACGTCTTTGAGCTCTCCACGTAGACCTCTATAAAACAGCGTAATCCTTTTGTCCTCAGGCCATTGAGTTTCCACTATTAGTCTATTGAAAGATGCAATATAAGCCAAAAGGTCTTGATTACCCTGTCGCAACGAAAGAAGCTCATTGTCCAAGGCCTGCCCCTGTGAATGTCTTGCGAACAGTTTTTCCATACTAAGCTGAAAGGCTTGAAAATCATGGAGAACCGGATCATCTTGATTAACTAGAGGGATCGACCAGTCTGCCGCATTGCCACTAAGGTACGAAAGTACAAAAGCTACTTTTGCTTGATCAGTTGGAAAGGCTGCTGGCCGGCATAAGAAGTGCAACCGGCACTGATTGATAAATACTGCAAACCTCTTTGGGTCACCAGAAAATCGTTCGGGCGGAGCCAGAGGTACATTCCCAGGTAGGTTGATCTGCACTGGATTCATAGAGGATGTTGAAGGAAGATTTGCCCCTGATGCGGGTAACGGGGTCTGTCCGGCTTGTGACTGTAGCACTTGTCTAGCAAGATTGTCTGTTCTCTCCTTGGAAATAATTAGTTCCCTTCTTAGAGCATTCGTTTCCTGACGAGCTGCATGCACTTCTGCCCTTAGTTTCCCAAGTAACCGGGCTAGGGGGTCAGTATCCGAGGTTTCCATAGCGCCTGGGCGAGAGTTTTGCGGTAGGCTTTGCGTTCTGTAACGCTCACCTGATTCTCGCAGAGGCGCCGGTCTTGACTGGGCGACTACCGTATCTTCAAAGGTGATGTGTAGCACCCGGTTGGCTCTTTGGGCTGGACCTCTGTGCACTGTATGCCTGACGTGTAGAGTAAGATGTCTGCAGATAGAAAATATGGGGTTAATGAACTGGGGTTATTGGGGTGTCCCTATCTCTTTCCTCTTCTCCTCTCCTGTAGACCCCCAAAGGTTAACGCTCTCACCTTAGGTAAGTGAATGCCGAGCTCTCCGTCTGCCTCGGGGCAGGGTGCTGTAACCAGTTTCTTCACTGGATAGGTAGCGCAGGCCTCTTGACTTCAGAGGACTGCTGTCCGTCGTTTACTGCACGAACGGTAAGTTTCGAGTCATTCAAATGTCTTTAAAGTCTTTAGTAATGATGTCTCTTGTTTTGCAGGGTTCCGGCGTTGGCGGATGACGGGCTGAAGTGAGTTGAAGATGGAGCCCGTGTGATGAATAGAAGCGCCTGGAAGCACGTAAGTAAGCGCTTGTTGCCTGCTTCACTATGCGCTCTAACTGTCTTTTTATTTTGCAGGTACGAGTTCGGAGCGGCTGCAGGGTGCCGGAATACCCACTGGATTAGATGTGGAAAGGAGTAATGGCACGTGAGTATTAAAGTTCCCCAATGTCTTTAAACGCACCTTGTTTTGTCTTTCAGATGCGGGATGCAGCGCCGAAGGCCTCCGGAGCGTGCAAAGAGTTGGTAAACTTTTGTCTTTCAGATGCCGGAATGCAGTGTGAAGACCTCCGGAGCGCACGAAGAGTAGGTAAGCCTTTGCCTTTCAGATGCCGGAATGCTAACCTGTTCTTTCTTGTCTTTATAGGTGTTGCTGAAGACTGGATTCAGGATGGTAAGCCTTTGCCTTTCAGATGCCGGAATGCTAACCTGTTCTTTCTTGTCTTTATAGGTGTTGCTGAAGACTGGATTCAGGATGGTAAGCCTTTTTCCTTAGGCCCAGGACCGGATGCAGAAGACACGATGAGCGTTCTGCTGCAGAGGTTGCAGAATAACGCAAAGCAAGATTCATCCACCGGGTGTGGTTTAAATAGCCTCCGGTAGTGCTTAGGTGTCTCCTTCCACAGCCACGCCTAAGTAAGAAAAGAGTTCCTGGTAAGAAAAGAGTTCCTGCCTTCCAGAAGAGTTCCAGTGTTCTGAATCTAGGGAGTGGCTCCAGCCCCACCCAACAGGAAAAGTAGTTCCAAACAGAAGAGGATCAGAGGCTCAACTGGCAGGCAAGTAAGCAGCATGGTCTGCTGAAGGTAAGTCCACCCAAGCATTATGAGCCCGGCGCTTCCAGCGCTGGGACTGGGCATATTTATGAGCCTGGTGCCACTGGCGCCAGGACTGGGTCCAAAAGGTCCCAATTGGGACTGGTTGGCACTCGGAACCTGGGTTATGGATCTGCTTCCAAGGGAGTTGGGAAAACCCTGACCTTTTGGAAGCAGAGATCATGACAAGTACATCCATGCACCTCGCTTGCTTAGACGATTTCATCAAAACCATCCAAACAAACCAGGACCAGACAGAAGAGCCACCTTGAGAGGGGCCTTGGGGGGAGTGCTGTCATGATTCCTGCCCCTCATGTCCCCAGCCCTCCAAGATGTCAGGCTGGAGCCAGGCCACAATCACCTACATGGCCCTCAAGGGCCTCTCCATCCCTCCAAAGACCCACTTGGAGTCAGACTTGGAGCTTGTGGCACCAGACTCACTCACTCCCATAGGATAACATTCGGGAATTGGACTTGTAGTGCGTTGATGGGGACAAGATGGATGCCACCACATATTTCGGTTCCCAGAACTGCAAATGCAGTCTAGTCTTTTGGGTGTGGTTCAGCCCAGAGACACCTGGGATACCCAGATACTATTTAAGCCACGCCCAGGCTGAGAAACATGCTGTCATGATGCCTACCACCCGGCATCCGGATTAAGCCCATCAGCCCCGGGAGCAGGCATCCAGACATTTATAAAAACCCCAGCAGCCCCAGCTAGGGGCTGTCTGGGTTCAGTCCTGGCGCCATAGGCGCCAGGCTCATAGACATTACTTACCTCATGCAGACCATGCTGCAAATAAATCCAAGCCAACGTGAGGTCTGGATGGGACTATTTTACTACAGGGACTATTTTTTACTCGGGTGTGGTCCTGGGGAACTTCTTTCCTGGGACTACTTTGGAGGCTATTTAAACCACGCCCGAACTGCAGCACATGCTTCGTGTTATTCTGCATCCAGCAGCGTGACTCTCACTGTGCCTGCAGCCAGCATCCAGTCTTCTGCCACGCCCGCGTGCCTGCAGCCAGCATCCAGTCTTCTGCCACGCCCGCCTCGAATCCGGAGCGCCTAGAATAAAGAGGAAGAAAAGGACAAGGTTAGAAAACAAACTTATTTCAAATTCCTCACCTGATTCCGGATCCATTTCATCTCCCGACCTGGAAAGTACATCAGTCTTGCACGCGTCGCTTCGCCAGCTCCAGCACGGCGCCATACTCACCAGTTCTCACAGCATCTTTCGATCCGGCACTGTCTCCATCATTTCTTCGCCGTACTCCGGCACCTATGGGCACAAGAATAACAAGGTGAGCCAAGGGAATCAACAAATACCTCTTACCACCATAGACTTACCTGATTTACCACCGGCGGTATTATTCTCCATATCTTCATATGCCGCATCTGTAAAGAGGGAGAAAAACAACACGTTAACGCATGCAATAGTTACCGGACAGCGTTGGGTAACACAGACTCTTACCTGAACGCCAGCAGCAGCTACGAGACCTTCTTCTCACGAACTCAGTTGCAACTTAAGGAAGGAAGGGGACAAGAGTGAACATCGGGCACATTGAACTCTTTGAACTTGATACTTACCAAGCCTGCCTGGGACTTCAGAGTCAATGCTTACCGGAACTCTCCCAACGCCTTCAAACCAGTGAAGTAACTGGTATCTACGCGCCCCTGCAAGACACGCAGGATGGAGAGCTCATCTTTTACAAACATAAGGTGAGGTTACTAAGGGGATATCAGAGGTGATTAGTGGGGGAGAGCGAGAACAGTTGGGTGTCCATCACTAAAACCCACAGGTGGCTAATCACTGTCTCCACTTGCAGGAAAATACTTCTTCGGGTCCAGCAGACAAGACTAGGTGGGCCAGTCCAGACAGTCATCTCTGCACTACACATCACGTTGACGGAGACCGCAGCTGTCCGGGTCTGATCGACACCCCTGTGGGGTCCAGGTGAGCATAACACATGCTTTGTGTTTTCTGCACCTGCAGCGTGACACTCACTGTGTTCGGATCGGTCTCCAGTAGGCCTGCATCTTTCTTCTGCGTTCAACTCCTGCAAGAACAAGAACACCGTTGGGAACAGCCTTACCTTGCAGCGCTTCTGCCCATCATTCATCGCTCCTTCTGTTCTGCGGGCATCTTCGGCGGTGTCATTCCCATCCCGGCACGCCGCTTCCTAAGAAAAAGGGAAAAGAACAGAAAAAAGGCATTAGTAAGCATTCAGCAAATCTTCGGTTATTTTTAAAGACTGTACGAGCTTCAAACGCTTACCTGAATCCAGGCGCTCTGGGGGAACTCTGTCTCCGGAACTTCTCATCCATCTGCAAGAAGGAAAAGATACTCCAGGTTAGCGTGAAAACATCTAGAGGGGCTGCATACCGCGCTTACTCACCGCATTTCTTCTTCATAACCGGCATCCACGCTGAAAACGGCGCAGCACCTAAAAGACACAGAAAAATAACTCAGTTCAATACAAATACAAAAGGGTTGCATCGGGCTCTCACTCATCTTCAGTGCTACTCATCTCAGCAGCACGTCGCCATCCCCGTACGCCGGCCATCATCTAAGGAAGGAAAGGAACGAAGTTAGAGAACTGTTCAAAAGACTCATTATACTTATTTGTCGGACTCTTGCCAGTGAAGTAACTAGGCAGCAAAAAGCCTGCATCAATCAAAGCACCCCTGCGCTGAAAGCAGGACAGAGAGCACACTTTCCAAGAAAACAAGGTGAGCTGTGGATCAAAGGGAAGGGTTGGACCCTGGGGAAGAAGGGGTTCAAGCACACAGAGACAATAGGGAGTTAAACTCTACCAATCCTGTGTTTCAGGCCCAGTCTCCAGTTGAGTAGACTCCAGGGAAGGGTTCGAGGTCGCAAGAGGTCAGAACAGGCTGAGTGACGTCCCCGTGGATACCAGGTGAGCGTTACAGCTATGTGTGTGCCTCCATGTTGGCTGAACCCCCAAAGTTAAATAGTCCCATTCTAATGTTGGTATTCATGATGGTTGTGGGCCTAGCGCCATAGGCGCCAGCACTGACTCTAAGAGAGACTTGGATGAGGTCATGACAGCACTCCCCCCCCCCCCAAGGCCCCTCTCACGGTGGCACGTCTGCCTGGTCCTGGTTTGGCTGGGTAATTCTGATGGAACTTTTTAATTAAGCGAGGTGCATGGATGTATTCACTAGGTTCCCATGATCTATCTTGAGGGCCGTACCCCTTCCAATCAACTAAGTAGTATAGTTTGGATCTGGTGTATTTTGAGTCTAGGATATCCTTTACTTCAAACTCTGGTTCTCTGTCAACTAATACTGGTTTTGGTGGTGTTGTAACCCAAGTACCGGGTTGTACCGGTTTCAGGAGTGATACATGAAACACAGGATGAATCTGCATAGTGGGTGGTAGGGCTAATTTAACTGCCACTGGATTTATTATGGATTCAATAGAATAAGGTGCCAGATATCGGCGACGAAAGGTCCGAGTCCATTTTATGGGCACATATTTTGATGCTAACCAGACCGTGGGCCTCATTACAAGTACTCCGGTCCGGAATTAACACTGCCGGTAAAACCATACCGGCACCGTTTGCATGTCCGCGCAATCATGACCCGCGGCCCCGGTAATAGCACCACCCTAAACCGCCACCGCGGAAATAGGGTTCCCCTTAATTCCGCCTGCACGGAAACCCCTCCGGTACCGGCAACACGAAACACCGTGAGCATCACAACTAGCGCGGACACGGAAATACCGGGAAAAAAATTGCGGAAATACCGTGATCACGGTGGCGGAACCGCCGCCACCGCGAACATGGCGTTATACACTGCCGGCTGAACTGAATCAGGGCACAGGTGCACCAAATCAGCCCAGCTGGACCTAGCAGGCCACTGGGAGCCTACAAAAGGGCCACACCCAGCCCAACACAACACAGAACCATGCAGGCAGCAGGGCTAGTAGCACTGGGACTGGGCCTACTCAACCAACAGGCAGTACTGCACATGGTGGCAGCAATGGCGCAGAGGAGGAGGCGTAGGCGGAGGAGGCGCAGGCGGCAACCAGCCAACCCTGCAGCTATGGCAAACCCCATTGCCCAGCCAGCCCGACCCCGCCGCCAGCCACCAATACCACGCATCAGGGCCTCACCCTGGAACCTCACCCCAGGACAGATCCACACCCTATACCGGCTGGACCGTGCAACAATCCTGCACATCACCGCCATGATTGAGGACAACATCAGCAGCCTAATTGACACCCCCACTGCCATCCCCCCCCTCTTGAAGGTTGTCTCAGTTCTGCATTTCCTTGGCACTGGCACCTATCAACACACGGTTGGTGAGCTGCACGGCATATCACAACCGTGTTTCTCAAAAGTCCTGGTACAGGTACTGGATGCCATGTTGCGCCATGTGTCGGAACACATAGCCCTACCCCGCACCCTCCCCGGGGTCATTGCCACCAAGTTGGCCTTCCATGCCATAGCAGGCATGCCAAATTGCATAGGCGCAGTTGACTGCACCCACGTCGAGCTGACAGTACCACATGCAATTGAGGCGGTGTTCCGCAATAGGAAACAGTATCACTCCTTGAATGTCCAGATGGTTTGTGATGCCATGCAACTGATTACACACTGCTGCGCACGTTTCCCAGGCTCATCACATGACTCAATGGTACTGCGGAATTCCACGTTGCCACGGTACATGGAACGCTATGCCGGACAAAGCACGTGGCTATTGGGTGAGTACAGCTGACGATGCTACAACCCTGTCGGAGTGGTGTGTGTGTGTCCAGGCAATGAGCATTGTGAGTGTGCCGCTGTGACCGCACATGCATCACCCCCCTTCCATCTACCAAATACACAGCGGATGCCAAACATCATGAAGGAAGACATGACAGGGCACCACAATGTGCCCGTGCACACACTGCCACAGCCAATCCCGTCACTGTCCCATGAACCCTGTGCCACTGCAGACACCCACCCTCAATTGAAACACTGCCCCAAAAAGCACGAGAGGCGTGTAAATGATACGACGAGTATTTACTACTTCCGTACAGTGAAGTCACTCTGCCATGTGTGGACAGCACTGCACCATGACATGCACACAATCAAATGTCACCCGCAGGGCACAGCAAACATGCAAGTTAATGTGTAGGCCCATATGCAGTCAGCGACATTCCTCGTGATGGCCAAAACATACCTCCAGACACTGCATGGTTCATATGCATGAATGAATGATGATACAAGAATGCACAGCAGCAGATGAGGACATGATGCCACAAACACTGACATGTTCCCCCATCTACATCCCATGTAAGTGATGCGGGATATGCACTCACGCCATGGTTGATGACACCTGTACGGAGACCAAGGAACAGGCATGAAGAGGCATACAATAGGGCACATATCCGCACACGTGGAATGATTGAGAGGACATTTGGACTGCTGAAGGCCCGTTTCCGCTGTCTGAGCAGATCTGGCGGATCACTGCTGTACAGCCCAGTGAAGACGGGCAAAATCACGCTGGTATGTGCCATGCTGCACAATATATGCCTGCGCAGGAACATCCCAATGCCACCAGACGCAGATGAGGAAGATGGGGATGGGGATGGGGATGGGGATGGGGATGGGGATGGAGATGGGGATGGAGATGGGGATGGAGATGGAGATGGGGATGGGATGGCACCGCCTCCCCCTGGGGGTGCACATGATGGCCAGAGAGCACGGGATGCCCTGATTCGCATTTACTTTTGAGTCACAGCACATTCACAGTAATGCACAAACATGGTGACGACAATGAATTAATAGTTGCACTGCAAAATAAATGATCAATGTCCACACATGTATGTCTTGATTTGAAATGGTGATGTATTGATGTAAAAACAACAGGGAAGAAGGTGCATTGGTTAGGGAAGCTGTACACCCGGGGCCACCCACCACCCAAACGTGCCCACCCCCACCCAGAGCCCATTGTCCAAACCCCCAAAACTGCCTACCCCACCACCCAAACGTGACCACCCCTCTCACACCCTTGTAGTCCACATGTGTCCTGCACTGCCCCACACACATGCCATCACTTCCGTGTGCGCTTCTGTGCAACCTTGCCCAAGGGACCCGTTAGCCTACTCGAGCGCCTCCTTGGACTGGCAGTAGTGGAGCTGGATGGGGTGGTAGTGTTTGATTGGCCAGAATCAGGGATTGAGGGCATCCGTGCCAGATTTGCCTGTTGGCCAACCAACATGGCCTCCACAAGCCTGGAGGTGTGGTCATTGCCCTCCCGCACATGGCGTGCAAGGGTCACTATGGTGCTCGCAAAGCGTCCAATGGACCTCGACAGGCGACGCACTGAGGCGCTGTAGCTCTCCCTCTGCAGCCTGGATTCCTCTAGCTGCCTCTCCACCAGCTGGGTGAGGGTAGCCTGCTGGTCCTCCATCCGCTGCATGCGGGCATTCAGTTCGGCCATGGATGGGGTGGGCGACCTCATGGGACTCCCCAGTGAAGTGGGGCTGAACCCCAGCTCATGGAAGGAGCCCAGGTCTTCCAATGTGGGCATCTCCCCCTGTGGCCCTGTTTCCGAGTGCTCTTGCGGGGCACTGTTATCACTGCAGGCCGCCCCCTCTGCAGTGCTGCTGCCTTCGGTGTTTTGTTGGGTGGCCATGATAGGTTCCTGTGGCACCTGTCTGGACTCAGCCAGTGTGGAGATGGTGGGGATGTTGGTGGTGGTGGTGGTGTGATGCACATCTGTGGTGGCTGGTAATGTGGCCAGAGGTGCAGAACTGCCGGCAGCATCCTCCTGTGTGGTGGCGGTGGCTAGTGTACTTGCCGATGCTGATTGGCTGGCCTGTTGTGCAGTATCACTGTCACTTGAAACTGCTGTGGGGACACAAAGGGCATGCAATTAGTGTTGTTGTGGTGGCAGATGGGTGCATCACATGCGTCATTAAGATTGTACATTGAATAGTGTTAGTCACATGCATCTGATTGCTGGTGTCTGCATTCAGTGATATTGGTTGCCATACGGATCATAATGGGTCCTTTGGCCCACACATGCACTGCCTGGGGGGGGGGGGTTGTTAATGGGTCCTTTGGCCCACACATGCACTGCCTGGGGGGGGGGGTTGTTAATGGGTCCTTTGGCCCACACATGCACTGCCTGGGGGGGGGGGTTGTTAATGGGTCCTTTGGCCCACACATGCACTGCCTGGGGGGGGGGGTTGTTAATGGGTCCTTTGGCCCACACATGCACTGCCTGGGGGGGGGGGTTGTTAATGGGTCCTTTGGCCCACACATGCACTGCCTGGGGGGGGGGGGGTTGTTAATGGGTCCTTTGGCCCACACATGCACTGCCTGGGGGGGGGGGTTGTTAATGGGTCCTTTGGCCCACACATGCACTGCCTGGGGTGGGGGGGTTGTTAATGGGTCCTTTGGCCCAGTACTCACAACTGCATATTTACATGTGGCATTCATGTTTGGGCACTTACCGGCATCTGCAGGTGGGCTCACTCCTGCCTCAGCCTGCCCAATCCCATGGATTCCCTCTAGGTGGAGGACGCTGCTGCAACGCTCCTCCCATGCTTGCAGCCTCAGTGGGGAAGGGGGTCCTCCGCCTGTCCCACTGCTGCGTTGGCGGTGCGTGGAAATGAGGTTGCGTACCCTCAGCCTCAGGTCGTCCCAACGCTTGTGGCAGTCCTTCACGCTCCTCACTGCCACGCCCACAGCGGTGCACTTGCGTGCAGCTTCAGCCCACACCTCCTTCCTCCGCTGCTGTGTGGCACGCCGTTGGTCGGCGCTGAACAGCATCTCAGCATTGTCCACAATGTGCTCCACCAAGACGGTTAGCTCCGCCTCGCTGAAGCGCTGTTTGCGCTGCCTCTGAGCAGGAATCCTGGCAGACATGCTGGTGGTCCCTTTTGGCTTCTCAGAGTCAGGATTGTGCTTGTGCTGGCTCTGGATGGCAATGGATTGTGCTTTTATATGATAGCCGCCTCTCTGTTTCCTGTTTTGGCGATCATGGTATTTCCGGTTCCGTGTCCGTGGCGGCGGAGGCGGAAACGGGTTTTGCGCCACTTGTGGCTTCGTTATTTCCATTTCCGTGGGGTATTCCGTGACGGCGGTTACAACGTTTCCGCGTCCGTGTGGTGCGCGCGACCGACAGCGTGTAATCGTGCGGTTTTTCCGCACTCTTGCGGACACGGAAACGTTTTTACCGCCATCACGGATTTTGCACGGTCCCGGACTGGCAGGTTGTAATGAGGCCCCTTGTCTCCAATTTGATAGTCGGGGCTTTACTACGATGTTGGTCAGCAAATTTCTTTTGTCTGTTCTTGGCTTGGAGTAAATGTTCTGCTGCTTCTTTGAAGGCCTGGGAAATAGACTTATGTAGGGTTTTAACCGCTGGCATTTCCAAAGGGGTTGGGAGATCCAATTCTGTAGTACGTGGATGTCTACCATATATAGTCTAGAAAGGGGTTTGTGTCATATCTCACAGAAGGAGATGGTCTTTGTGGCATCGATGGTCACAGGCACGTATGGCAGCCATTGTTTCTCCCAAGATGGCGGCTCCGGCATGTTGCGGCATTCCAGCCTTGCAGTGGATTCCTGCAACCAAGGCTCCGCCCCCTCAGCAAAGTTCCGGTTATCTGCCGACATGCACAACGCTCGAGTGCGTTGCTACTCCTTACAGTCAGCGCTCCGTAAGTTCGCCCCTAGGCTTTACTACTTGCTACAGCTCCCATTGTTCGATTCTAATACTTCTCTGTCTCTGTGTTTTCAAAGCTTCCCACCCGCTCCTCTGGAATTAAGGCTTCGCCGCGTAACACCCGTTCCCTTCGAGCCAGCGGTCGACTCAGACCTGATTCTTTGCTAGCCATCCGGGATCACTTACCTTCATTCCAGTCGGGACACATTGAGCCGGCATTATCGCTCCAGTCTCTCCGGACATTACCCGGCAATTCACTCCGAACCCATTTCCGACTTATCTCACAAGTGGAACTTGCTTATCAGGTATCTTTTGCACGCTTAGTTTAGCTCCGACGCCTTAGTTAGCACTGCCTTTTTCTCATCACGTCTCTTCTTATCTCTTCCGTCTCACAGCCGATTCCAGAACTCTCACAACTAGGATCACACGTAATTTCTTTACGACTGAATTCTGCTTCGCAGGTATTTTAGATTCCTTTCCAATCGATTTAACATACTACGACATTTAGGAGACTCAATACCTTCAACCTTCTTTATTCTATATTTCAATCATTCAGAAGGAATTCGCATTCTCGCTGTTCTGAATACCTCATTGCACATTTCCTATCTCCATAGGGTAAATATTTCCTTATCCTATATCCAGATCATTTCACCCCTATCTCTACTCCTGAACCTATTGTTCTATAATCTTTACCTTTCTTCTTTCCTTGTTGTATTTGCATTCAGTCACCTGGAACCGCAACGGAAACTCACCCCATCCAGTGCAACATAGAAGATTACATCCACTGAGGCGATCAGGGTTTTTTACCCCAGAGGGTTTCCCTGGAGAGCTCATTCCCTCCTGATTCATTTATCTAGGGAGAGGAAGAGGTTCTCCAGGTGGCCACTCATATTCAACACACACATCTACTGGAACAGGTCAGTGGGTGCATGTTTAGAGGGAGAGTATTATTCCTGAAAAAATCCAATTTATGCAACAGTTATTACAGTTTGTCCAGTGCTGGTGTGTAATGAATTATTATAGGCATATTCAGCTATCCATAACAAGTCCTTCCAAATTCTTTCCACTTGATGTAACATGCAAGGTAAGTATTGCTCGAGGGTTTGGTTTGTTCTTTCTGTTTGGCCATATGTTTGAGGATGGTGACTTGTGGATAGTCGAATATCAATTTGGGCCATTGAACAGCATTTCCTCCAGAAGTTGGATATGAACTGACTACCTCGATCTGAGATCAAGACCGATGGAAAGCCATGTAACCGTACGATTTCCTCCAGGAATACTTTTGCTAAATTGGATGCATTTGGAAGACCCTTAAAAGGAATAAAGTGTGCCATTTTAGAGAACAAGTCTACAACTACTAAGATGGTGTTGAATCTTTGACTGGGAGGTAGATCTGTCATGAAATCAAGGGACAGTGGTGGGAGAGGAATTTCCAATGGTTGGAAAAGACCAGCTGGTTTCTGCTTTTGGGACTTGTTTTGTGCACACACACACCTCAAGATTGGATAAATTGTATGATGTCTTTATGCCATTTGGGCCACCAATAGTTTCGTTTTACTTTAGCTAGAGATTTGGCAATTCCAGGATGACCTTCAATCAGGGAGTCATGATAACCCGAAATAACCTGCTCTTGTATATCTTTACTTGGCAAGTATAGACGGTTCCTAAAATATGGTAACTGGTCTTTAATGGTGTAATGTTCTCCTTGAGTACACCACTCTTGTGAGAAAGTGGGATCCATTAAGAGTTGGATCTTGTTTTGGAGTTTACCCTGTGTCAATGTTGTCATAAAGCCTAGGAGTTTGTCTTCTGGAATGATGGCTACTGGATCTGGAGTTATGTATACCTTTTCATCAACACCCATGCGGGACAATGCGTCAGCCTTTCCGTTTCGGACTCCTGGGCGGTAGGTGATCACATAGTCATATTCAGCGAAGAAAAGAGCCCACTGCAGTTGGCGGGATGATTGAGCCTTTGCTGTTTTTAGGTATTGCAGGTTTCAATGATCAGTTATGACCGTGACAGTATGTCTAGCACCAAGGAGATAGTGTCGCAATGCCTTGATAGCTGATTTTATAGCCAAGAGTTCTTTGTCTGTGATAGCATAATTGAGTTCGGGAGGTGAGAATTTTCGTGACCAGAAGGCCACATGGTGTAACTGGCCAGTTCCTGGGTCCCTTTGTGAGAGAACAGCTCTCATAGCCATGCTAGAGGCATCTCTTTCAACTATATAAGGGAGGTCTGGGCGAGGATGCCGTAGAACTAGAGCAGAAGTGTTTTTTTTCTTAAGCTCTTGAAAGGCCTTCTCTGCTTCTTCGGTCCAATGGAACTTTTTATTGTTTTTTCTCAATAGTGATGTAATTGGATGCACTATTTGGGAAAAATCTGGGATGAATGGGCGGTAAAAGTTTGCAAAGCCCAACATACTCTGGATTCCTTTAAATGAAGTTGGTGACGGCAAGTTAAGAATGGCATCTACCTTGTGCCTATCCATTCTGATACCTTTTGGTGTGAGGATAAAACCGAGGAACTCCACTTCGGTGACATGAAAAGAGCATTTTTTCGAGTTTAGCATACAGTTTATGTTGGCAGAGTTTAGTAAGGACGGAGCGGACATGCCTGACATGGTCTTCTTTTGTAGCTGAATACACTAAGATGTCATCAATGTAAACCAGGGCACAAACATTGACTAACTCCCGCAAAACATCATTCATAAAGTACTGGAATGCAGCAGGAGCGTTGCAAAGTCCAAAAGGCATTACCTGGTATTCATACAAGCCGTATTTGGTACGAAAGGCGGTTTTCTATTCGTCTCCTTTCTTCACTCGAACAAGATGGTACGCCCCCCTAATGTCCAGTTTGATATAGATTTGGGCGTCTTTGACTTGATCCAATAATTCGGGAATAAGAGGCAGTGGATAACGTTTTTTACTGTGATCTGGTTTAATGCACGATAGTCGATGCAAGTCATCAAATCTCCTTCCTTCTTTGGTACGAAGAATAAGGGACTGGCTGCCGGTGATTTAGATGGCCAGATAAATCCATTTGCCAGGTACTGATCAAGATAAGATTTCAAATGGAGGTTTTCTGGTTCAGTAAGTGCATAGATTCGACCACAAGGCATTTGCGCACCAGGTATGAGGTCGATCTAACAATCGTAGGGTCTGTGCGGTCTGTGCGGTGGTAGAATATTGGCTTGTTCTTTCTAGAACACGTTTTGAAAATCTTGGTATTCATTTGGTAGAGTACTAGTCACACCTAGTACAATCGCCGCCGTACTGGGAGTAGCGGATGTACATAAGTCTGTTTTCCTCTTTTCTTGGTAATAACACGTGCAAGCACAGTCATCGGAAAAGGCCAACATTTTGGCATGCCAATCTATTAGAGGGTTGTGAGCTACCAACCATAGCATCCCTAAGATTAGTCGAAACTGAGGAGCTTTGATGAGATCCTGGCACAGTAGGGTTAGTGCTGCTGTACATTGGGTTACTGGTCCGGAAGCTATTTCTGTCCCATTAACAGTAGTAACTTTTTCAGTAGTCGACTTAGAGCATAAGGGAAGCCCCATCTCTGCTGCCAGATCTTGGTCTACATAATTCCCAACTGCTCCGCTGTCTATGTATGCTTCGACAGCATGCATCCGAGACGGTTGTTGGTGATTGATCAAAATTACTAGTAATGCAAAGTGTGAGGTCTGTGGCTCATCCTTCTCGCTCGACAAGTGGACCTCTACGCTTGACGGGCTTGGTAGTTTTCCGACTCCTTGTTATTATCTTCCTTCTCTGTGGCTCCAACAGTTATCCTTGGTGGTTTCACTGGACATTCTTTGAGGAAGTGGCCTGATTTTCCTCAATATAAGCATAATTGCTGCTGCCTTCTCTTGTCTCTTTCAGTTTTAGATAAAGGGGGCCGTACACCTCCGATTTGCATGGGTTCTACCGTGTTTTCCAATGTTCTTGGAACATTATCCTTTGACCGGACATACACAGCTCGAGTGTCTAACCTTATCCGGTCCGCTTTTCGGTCTTGTAATCTGTGATCTAATTGCACCACAAGGTTGATGAATTCTCCACTGTCTTTAGGTGGGTTAACCACTTGAGCAAGGACATCCTTTAGTTCCCCTCGTAGACCCAGATGAAATTGTGTGGTCCTTTTTTCCTCAGACCACCGAGCTTCAAAAACTAGTCTGTTAAATGTTGCTATATATGTAATCAAGTATTGACTTCCTTGACGGAGTGACAAAAGTTTGTTGTCTAATGCTTGGCCTTTAGTAGAGTTTTTCCATTTCCATCTGGAAACCCCCAAAGTCATGTAACAACGGGTTATCCTGACTTACCAATGGTACCGACCAATCCGCAACACTGCCACTCAGATATGACAAGACAAAAGCAACCCGCGCTTGATCGTTAGGAAAAGACCCAGGTCTGCAAAGGAAATGAAGACGACACTGGTTCATGAATGTTGTGTACTTCTTGGGGTCCCCTGTAAACCATTCAGGTGGAGCTAAAGGAACTGCCCCAGGAAGGGTTATTAGTACTGGATTGGTGGAAGAAGTTGGTACAGGTGCTGGCGGAATGTTACCAGGCAATGGGGTCTGTCCTGCCTGTGATTGGAGCAATTGTCTACTTATTTCATCGGTACGATCCTTAGTAACAATAAAATCCCTCCTAAAACCGTTGGTTTCTTGCCTGGCTGAATGTACTTCAGCGCGTAATCATCCCAACAACTGAGCTAACTGGTCAGTCTCTGAAGTCTCCATGATGCCCAGGTGGATAATATTATTGAGGCTTTGCGTTCTGTTACGCTCACCTGGTATCCACAGGGACGCCACCCAGCCCTGGTTGGATGATTTACACTCTCGAGCCCTCTCCTGGTCCCTTGGAAGGCCTCTGGTTAAAGATGGGTCTGCAATATAGGAGAGCTGGATTCAATACCAGATTGTCTTTATGTTTTATGTTTTCCCACCTGCCTTGGCCTCAACTCCTTCCTCCCCCTTGGGCCCTCTCCTCACCTTAATATTGTAAAAGGTGAATTCTCCGTCCTGCTCCTCGTCCTGCTCCTCGTGGCAGGGGCGTGTAAATGGGGGGAGGAGAGGGGCAGAGACCAAGTTACTTCACTGGTGCAAGCCCCCTGTGGAAATCCAGGCCTGCTGCAACTCTGTAGGTTTGCAGCTTTACAGTCTTTATATGCAGTTCTTGTGTTCCTCTTAGTTCGAATAATAATGTCTTGCTTCTTTCCCTTTAGGTATGGGAAGGTATTTTGGCGTTGTCATGCAGTTTGAAGATGAGCATGGGCCGGTTGGCAAAAGCGCGGTGTGTGCAATGCTGTCTGGTGAGTAATGCGCGATGCGCGGCACTGTTTCACCTTTTATATTGCTAACCTGTGTCTTTTCTCTCCTTGCAGGTTGCGATGTGCCTCGCTGAGCGCCGTAATGTTCCAGCAATGATACTGACCAGGAGATGACTACCCAGGTAAGAATTGTGTGGCTTTCTTCATTCGGGAGGAAACATGAGTAAACGCTTACTAATGCTGCCGGATGATGGAGTTCGTACCTTCAGGTGAGTGGAACTGATGTCGGGGATGGATTGAAGACAGGATACTGTTCCAGGTAAGTTTGGTAGTGTTCTTTCTCTCTCTGCAGGTCCTTGGTTTCAGGTAAGCTGGCATCAAAGAACTGGGCACAGTGAGCGTTACACTGCCCACAGCAGAATAACGCAAAGCATGTTCTGCTGTTTGGGTGCGGTTTAAATAGTCTCAGGTTAAGTAGTTCCAGGCCTGCCACACCCAAAAGACTAGACCGCATAGCTCAGTTCCTTGTAACTGAGCTATTTGTGTGCCTCCATGTTGGCTGAACCCCCCCAAGTTAAATAATCCCAAGTAAATAGTCCCATTCTAATGTTGGTCTTCATGGTGGTTATGAGCCTGGCGCCAAAGGCGCCAGGAATGACTCCAAGAGAGTCTTGCATGAGGTGTTAAGGCCTTTGACCTGGCCCTAACTGGAAGGCTGACTTGCCAGTGAGGGCCAGGGGCAAGGGTCATGACAGCAGGGCAGCAAGATGTTGGAGGAAGGCACAGCTCCTGCTGGATGCCTGTCTGGATGCAGCAAGATGTCGGGGCAGCAAGATGTCGGAGGGAAGCACCGCTTCAGCTGGATGTTTGTCTGGATGCCTGCCTGTTAGGGTGCCTGTCAGGGTCAGGATGCCTGTCTGGATGTGACAGCACCTGATGGAAGTAGCAGGTTTGGAGATATCAGGTGCAGCAGGCGCGATGGCAGGCGTGGCCAAGGCAGGGGTTTCTCGGTTGTCAGGGGCTGCAGGCCGGGGCAGCAAGATGTCAGAGGAAGACGGAAGGCACAGCACTTGATGGTGGTTAGGTGGTGATGGCAGGCACTGCGGTCGCGATGGTAGGCGCTGTCGTGGCAGTGGGGGGTCTCTGTGGCCTCAGTTCCCTGGGCAGTGCCGAGGCATGAAGTGGTGGTCCAGTGCAGAGAGGAGGGGCCGCAGAAGAGGCCACGTCGGGGGTACAGCGCCTCTCACAGTTAGGAGTCGATGCAGCGCCACAGAGCCCCTCTGGATATAACCCTCAAGGGTTCTCGGCAGCCTCAGTACACAGATGCGGGTGCGCAGGAGCGGGTGCCCACAGCTTGGTTGCTGCTTTGGCAGTGCCAGAGCGCATAGTGAAGGTCCGGAGCAGAGAGGAGGGGCCGCAGAGGAGGCCTTGTCAGGCGTACGGCACCTCTCACAGTCCCATGTCGATGCAGCACTACAGTGCCCCTCTGAAGGTGGCCCACAACTTGGTTGCCGCTTTGGCAGGCGCGGCCGTGGCAGTGGGGTTTTCGGCTGCTTCAGCTCACAGGGCAGTGCCGAGCCCGACATGCAGGATGGTAGCAGCAGTCAGGCGCTGAAGGGAGTAATGAAAGATCGGGGCTGAGAGGAGGGGCCGCAGAGGAGGCCTCGTCGGAGCACAGCACCTCTCTCAGTCCGACACTGATGCAGCGCCACACAACCCCTCAGGCTGCTAAAGGGCATATGATGTCGCCTCAATCCAGTATCAGTGGAAACGGCGCGGACCAGTCCTTCATGAATGTGGCCAGCATAGAGGAGCGCGGGAAGGCTCACTGCAGGGAGGGAAGGAGGCCGCAGAAGAGAGATAAGGTGGATGGAGGGTCTGATTTGAGCAGAAATTTGGTCCGTAGGTGCTCCCAGGATTAGGATTAGGAATCGTGGAAGCTGGGTTGAGAAATTGTAGTAAATACTGCAATTGACAAGGTTTGCATCAGCCTGATGAGAGGAGACGATGGGTCAGGCGCCAGAGCTCCTGCGCCCCTGGTGGTTTCTCTGTGGTACTCTCTGTGGTACTGTGGTATTGTGGTACTCTCTGGGCTTATGAATGATGGAAACAGCTGGTAATTAGCATTAGTATCTAGAATATAGATGGCAATGCCTACAAAATGCTTATACATCAGCCAAAACGATTGCCTTCATCTGTGTTTGTTCTAAGTGAAGTCTAAAGTGTTACAGCAGGCCTGGCAAAAGAAAACAAGTAATTCAATATATTCTGTCTTGGGGGGGATAGCTCAGCGGCAACGTGCTCACTTTGGAAGCAAGACGATACGGAGCAACACAGGTTCGATCCCCGGGTCCGCGCTGAGATACCTCTGACTATTAAGCACGTTATAAATAACCTATCATATCATGACCTTTACTGTAGTGATTATCTACATGTATATGTCCCTCTCCCCTCACAAATGCTCCTCCACCCGATCATCTTCTTTTACAACCACTGTCACTCTAATCTGTTAACTCTTCTCCTGTTCACTGCCACTTTTCACTCAACCTACTGCAATATTTCAATCTTCCATTCCACTCTTCCACCAACCAGGGAGAATCTCTGTAATGGTAAATTGAATATGTAGTTCTCTCTGCATAACTGAAGACCTTATAAAGCGTCCACACGTACTCTTAAGTCTCAAAACGGATAGACATTTTATGAAGGATGCCTCCCATAGAAAGAGCTTTCATTGCACATGTGTGGCTACTGTGCATCCTCTTAACTGTTCCAGCGTCTTCCAGTGGGGCCGAGCAACGCTTAAGTGCTTGGGACAACTGAAAACCTGACTGGAACTGTGAAAGGGCACTTTAAAATAAAAGCTCACATACCAATTCAAGATACCTACCAACAATGTGCCTTTCTTCAAGAGAGTGACAGTGAGCAAAAAATAAAACCATCTTTTAAGGCATAGATTATATCCATAATATGGGTTAGTATGACACACAAAAAAAGAACAGGTTTGCGTACAACACATATTCATGGAATTGAACAGGGCACTCCGGTGCATGGAAAAAGAAGCGCTAATCGGAAACATGTCCGCCACAAAAGCTGGCGTAGGTGTCACTATGCACTAAAAACAATGCATAAAAAATGCGCGCAAAAGCCAACGCGCGTATACAGCTACGATGAATGTACCATTTTTTGCAGCCGTGATCGTGGGACACCGAAGGAGGAGGATAGCCAGGGCATGCATTTATTAACCCAGGACCAGCCTTTTTGGGATGCCTGATGGCCAGGTCTATGGCAGGTATAGGTTTCCACCTCATATCATATTAGACCTGGTCACGGAGTGGGAAGATGACCTCACATCACCCACCCTGTGCTCCCAAGCACTGAGCCCCTTGGAAAAGGTGCTCAATGTACAGCATTTGTTGGCCACTGGGTAATTTCAGCGGACAACTGCCATACTCGGGGGCGTTTCACAGGCCATGCAGTCACGCTGCCTACACCAGGTATTGGCAATCATAATTGCACGCCCCTCAGTTCGCAGGCACATATACATGCCCAGAAAACCCGCAGAAAGGCAGGCCATGGTCCAGGACTTTTATAGGGTGGCGCACTTCCCTAAAGTGCTGGATGCCATTGATTGCACCCATGTGGCCCTACGTCCACCTATGTCCACCTAGGGCCACAGAGCACATCTATCTCAATCGCAAGCACTGGCATTCCATCAACAGTGCAGGTTGTATGTGATGCCAAAGGAATCATTACCTCTGTATATGCCAACTATCCATGGTCCACCCATGATAGTTTCATATTCATAATGTCACCCCTACACCGGGCCCTGGAAGCTGGGAGGCATGGCAATACATGGCTCATTGGTGAGTACAAATGGCCCTGCAAATGCATGCATGTCTCACACAGACAAAACCACACCACTGACAACCCATCCCACCTCCACAGGGGACAGTGGGCCTCATTACACGATAGGCAGTAGGGGATTACCGGCACCGGTAAGGGCACTGGTCACGGTAATCCCCTACCGCCCTACTACGAGGTCCCTCAGCGGGTCCCGTCCTTAACGTGTGGTCAGACCACACGTTAAGGAAGGGACCCGCTGAGGGACTTCAGAGCAAATAGCGGTTATTAGCTCTTTCCCCATTGCCATTGAGCCCTATGGGGGCTCGAATGGGAATGGGGAATGGTAATGGGCATGGGGATTTACCGGGTTCTCCAGGGTCAGAATGACCCGGTAAGTCCCCATACCACCTACCGGAACCCAGAAGGCGGTAAGGGGTAGCCATGGCGCTAATAACGCCATGGTTACCTCCTACCATGTAATGAGGCCCAGTGCTTTCCCTCTGAGCACCTACATGATGATGCCAATACGGAACCCCATCACACCAACCCAGGTAAAATACAATGCAGCCCATATTACAAATAGGGACATAGTGGAGCGCACATTCAGAGTGCTAAAGTCACGCTTCTGCTCCCTTAACCACTCTGGTGGTGAGCTACTATATGCACCACCTGTAGTGTGCAGGATAATCGTGGCAGCATGTGTCCTGCACAACTTTGCAACACTGTGTGGAGTACCGGTGGACATGGTGGTGCCCCCACATCCCTATCCACATGCACAAGGCTGTGCATGGGAGGGGAAAGGGCATGTGGCGAGGCTGCCGTACCCAGCTTGTGGCACAATTTTTCACCTAAAATTTAACCCCTGCGGAGTGCACACAGCCCTGGCACATTCCAGGTGACAATAGGTGATGACAAACGGACAATCATCTGTCCCATCCTTAACACCCTGAGAATGTGCCCTTGGAAATGCTACATTGTGTGCATCCCTTAGTACTAAAAGTATCTCAATCGGTTGTTCACAAAAGGTACACATGGACGATGGAGTATGCCACTAACACCATGTGAAAGTACGCATCCAAATGCCGGTATGTCACCTAAACCCTCCCACACTTCAATTCACCTGGTTGGCATACCATGGCATGCAATGTCCAAACTGAGAAATAAATGGCCAACACATAATATCACTGTCACAAAGCGCTCAACAATCAACGGAACAAGTACAGAATTAACTCACTCTCACTCATCAATCTAATAATGTACACAGCAACATGAATTGTCCAGTACAACATACCAGAAACACAGGACCCAAGAGTAAATCCATATGACCGTGACCATACATAATAGCACATGTGCCTCAATGTGTCGTGACTTGCACATGCCACCCTACTAAATTCGTGTGGCACTACTAACCAAGGGGTGCAGGGAAACTCATACAGCAGGAAGGCTAACAATAATGGAGATAGTCAAGCCAATACATGGAGATGGAACATGAACAAAGGATGGATCTCAACGTACAAACAAAAAGGGATGCTAAACATGCACTGGACAAACAATCATGAATCCCTCTAGGGGTGTATACACAGGTCGGACTTGAGACTGCCCACAGATATAATGGAAGCCCACTGCCACTCTGTAAGTTACTTTTACATGCTGCACTCCTTGCAAGCCCATGGAAAGGGGAAGCAGGAGTGGCATATGTGTCTGGACCCTAAGGCACAAACAAGGAGGGTACCAACACGAGACAAGCCTGCATGGGTCCAGCTGGAATCTACAGTGGATGCCCTCGGCTGCCACACAAAGCAACACACTGTCACATAAATGCACAATAGACAAAAAAATTATAGAAAAGAATCAAAAATGCCCATGAGGGACTGGGGGGGTCACCCAGGGGTAAGGAAGTGCAGGGTGCACGTCAACACCCTAATGAGTGGATGTAAAAAAAAAAACTCCATGGGTTAATGGGCTGCATGGCTAGCAGGATAGGGGAGACCTATCACTGCTGTCGCCACCCTCTGGTGTTGCATCAGAATGTGGTAGTGGTAAAGGAGGATCACCACATATAGCCCTGTTCTGGTCCTCCATGGAAGTGGTCATGCAGGACTGAGAAGCTTGCATCTGCAAAATGATGGCTCAGAGGTCTCCAGGCAACACCTCACAGGATGCACGCAGTTTCTCCGTGATGCTACGAGTCAACATTTGCTCTGCTGTTCAGACTGTCTACTGCTGGATGCCTTGAGTGCAGTCAGTGTAATCCTGAGGGACCTATACTCTGACTTCAGGGCTTCCATGTGGGCCCGACCCTCTGCAGCCATGGGGGCGCGCAGAGCCCTGTGTTCTGCCCGTCGGCTCCTGTTGCTGACCACCATGTTCAGCCTGTGTGAGCGGCATGTGGACTGCAATACCTGCTGCTGGTGCTCCACCTGTCTTGCTGGGGGTATCATGGAACTGGCCACCCTATCCATGCCCTGAGCCAACAACTCATATGAAGCAGCCTGTTGTGCAACAGCACACATGGACTTCTCCCACACAGTATCACCAACTAACACACAGCCACTGCATTGGCGGACCCCATGCCAGCCTGCCTGGGCCAAGGGTACCTGGCCCTTGATGTGATGATGCTGTTTGTGGCTGCAGGACTGCATCCTCCATTGATAAGCTGCCCCAGGAACAGGAGTCCATACTGTGGAGTGTGACCCTGCAACCGTAACCACCACAGACGGACGTACCAACACTGAGTTGCCCTATGAGGGGTGGCCCCTCCTCCAGACATTTGGAATGCAACAGCACCCACAGTTGATGCACTCACCTGCGACAGCACAGAGGTTTCCATATCCGTTTCACAACCAGAGCCAAAGGCTGCTTTGAGGCTGACTCAGACTGAGTCAGGGCCAGGATGGCCTGTAGCACCAGTGGATCTTCATGGGCTACCACACCACATCCTCCACTGGTGGTTGGTCATGGCTCAGTAACCAGTTCCTCCTCCACCTCCTCCTATGCATCCAGGGCCTCATCACCTGCACATGGACAAAAAAAAAAGAGCCATGTAAAGAGAATAGCCCACACACACAGGCATCACAATGTCGTCATGCAACACATCAACCTGCCAGGTCACAAACTCCTGCACGTACGCAGTGTCAATGCTAGTGAAGGGTAGCATGAAATCAGCCATGGACGTGTGTGGAAGGGCTAAATACAACATGTAGTGCATGGTGCATAGCACCTGCTACACACATGGGCACCTGGCTGGCATAGTTCATATACCAACATCACTGATGCAAAGACACATATTCCCCGTAGCATAGCCATGCCTGAACTGTAATACTGCATGACATGGAACTTGCTGACTACTGTCCCAGAGCCATGTACAATGGATGTGACATGATATGACATGTAAATCACAAACTCAATACACACAAGTGTCACACAGTGCTACAATGCAAGGGTGGTGGAATAGAGTGAAGCCAGACACACCCATCCCATGAGGCCAGGTCACATTGACATCACGCGAGTGAATAGGCATGGTGAAGGTGAGACCTGGGGCTGGAAGTAGGAGTGGGCAGTGCAGTACATGGGAATAGCATACCAATGAAATACAAGTGCATAATCAGAAATGAAAATGCGGCAGGCTGGTGGAAGTGTATGTGCAGACATCAGGTGTCAATTGCTACTAGAGGGTTGTAGGGATACAGTAAACAGCCACTGAGTGTGGGGGGTGGCAGGGAGGCAGTGCATGGGTACAACTGGTGGTTTAGAGGCCTGTGTTGGAGATCAGAGTGTGGGCAGGTGACTAGTGCATTCTCTCAGTCATCCAGGACTCCAGCAGGGGAGAGGAGGTAGAGAAAGCACAACATACGAGGAAGCATCAGAAGTGCCTACAGACCCGGAGAAGGTCCACCTCCAGTTCCAATGAGGCAGGGAGGCCATACCTGGGGGAGGCTTCAGATAGACATTAACCACCAAATAATTGCTATGAGAAGTAACTGACCCTGAGGGAGTAGGAAAGGCATAATCAAAGACCATGAGTAGGAAGCAAATTGGGAAGGTGGAGTTGAAGGAACTGCGGAACCAGGAAACATAAGGCCCTGTGGTCAATGCATATCGATTGGAAATTAACAGTCGCAGCCACTGGGATCCAGTGCCATCATCACAGTCCTAGGGAGTTACAATACCTGGCACCAAGACAAAAGGACAATCCTCACAGTACAGGTAAGGATGAGTTGCAGAGAGAAGAGAGTAGAGGCACAGAAATCTTGAAAGAGGCTGTTGCAGTACCTCACCATAGGTATGACCAGTACTCTGGAGACAGTGAACTACTGGGGGAATGAGAGGAAAGGAAGAAAAACCCTGAGGAGGTGCAGCTGGCAGGGTGACCTATCAGAGACGTCAGAGATGTGTGGAGAGAAGGCGAGTGTGAAGTGCAAGATTGTCACAGGCTATCCGCCATCACAGGTTGGAGCAGGAAGAGGGCCAAGAGAGCCTGCACAGAGTGACATGGAAGGAGTGAGCAGGTGTGGTGATGGGGTTTGTCACGGTGTGCAGCACATTGTGCGTATGCAGTCTGCAGGACAACAAGCATGTCAGTCAACCATGACATGGTTCACCCATTCCAGTCATGCAAATGCCGCCAGAACTGCCAGACAATCATCACACTTCATTCAAGCAACATACACATTGTCCGCTCCTGCTTTTCCTGGTCCGCAGAAGATGCTTGTAGTATACTGCAGTATTGAATGGAAATAATAATGGGGCAGAGATGAGGGAATTACAATAACACTATTTATTCATACAGTTGAGATAATGGGAAAGTAAGAGGGAGCTAGCGTCAGCTGGTCAGGTTGGCTCGAACAGTTGTTGTCCTTCAACCTGCATTCCATATTCCATCGGCACTCTTCCAGATGACACAATGCGACGCAGCAGGCTCACTCACAAGAAACACAAAGGTTGCCAGATGACCATTCTGATCAGCTGCTGCTACTGCCCCATGGTGAAAATGAGTATGCTACAATGCTGAGCCCCACAGATCCCTCAAGAACATCTGATCAACAACTGTACTAAAGACCAGTTGAAAAGCAAACACTCCCAAGGGAAAAGGGGAAGTGGATAAAATAAAAAACGTCAGACTCCTGCTTCTGGATGGCTGTGAATCTGTAGAGGGAAAATAAAGATTAACAGAGTACATAATACTTCTCTCCACTCAGAATTTCAATATAATGACCAAAGCATTACTCAGTACCTGCCAAACCTCCTTTAAAGACTTGGAGGTTGGAATTCAGCACTCTTCATATCAGAAAGGTAATGTCTTAGTGATAACGGTTGTATTTGTGAAAGGACTAAACTCTTCAGAAGGCTAGATTAGTTCCCAATCACTATGTTTCATTTGTGTTATCAACTTGACAATTATCACACAAAACACTTTGATGAACAATAGTACTTTTAGACTGAAATGTTTCAGTTCTTAAGAGAATCCATTGTGCATTGAAACGAACTTCACTCCACTCTACAAACTTGTGAAACGTAACTTCTGTCCTTCAGCTCTGTTTCCAAACCACAAAATTCCAACACAGTTAAAGTGCACTACGCTAGCTTTGAGCTTTTCTTTAGTGCCACTTGTAGATTGGAAATCACTGTTGTATGCATGCGCACTGTTCTGCCATATGGAACGTTAGTGATCACATGCGTGTAATTTGAAAACTCTCTCTCTTTTTCCCATCGAGAAAGAATCACTGAAGATACTCCTTATTCCCCTATATGTACGCGCTCTGATCTTGAGTAAACATGGACTCTAAAGAAACAGATCAGAAGCACGCCGCGGGAAGGAAAACTCGGCACTGATCGCTCGCGCATGCGCGAACAGTGTCTTTGGGAAATTACAGCCTTCACTACTCCTTTACAGCTGCTCATTTAACAGTTCCCAAAGAGACACTGATCCCTACTGCTTACGGGATCTAAGCGTCTTAGTTTACTTCATTTAGAGATGACTTCACTTAACGTTCCAGAGATCTCTCCTTGGTTTAAGTCTTGAAACTAACAGCTGCGATAGAGAGTTAATTAAAAGAAGTTGATGAAATTTCTTTGCCAGTAGATCTTGATCTGAACAGTTTCATATGTCCATACAGCATATAACCTAAATACCTAACTCACTAAATACCTATTTTAAACCAAACTTGAAAATTTTGTTTGCTCTTTTCTTGTGCTTAAAGCTGCACTCCCATCAAATAACCAGCTGAGCATGTCCCACACACTTCTGGATGTGCTGGAAATGAAAAACCAAAGGATCTCCACTTGAAACTTCTTTAGAAAGACCTAAAATCAGGAACATAAGACAGGACCTTCTTCCTTGAAGCTGAACAATGAAAGGCAGTTTAGAACACAGGAGAAGGTCAGAAGTCACTGGTTCCTCCAATCAGTGCCCAGCACCATCTCCTCCATGTTGGCTTGGGGAACTCTCCTTCTGATATACAGTAGTTAAGACCAACACCCTAGTTATGTATTTAAAACATCATATCATTTTTAACTAAACCTAATTCAGAATTGCAACACATTCTCCAATTACAACCCGTTCTGATCACCATAGCCCAACGACCTAACCTACCTATCATTCAGACCTGACACACATGTCCTGGGCACACACATCACCACTCATCAGACAATTCCTCATAAATTGGCAGGTCTCCCACGCCTTGGATCTGCTCCACATCAATCATAGCACCTATGATCTCCTCATGTGGAGTGACTTCTTTGTCCTCTCGTGCTGACCCACCTCCAGTCACCACAGTAGAGGTGTAGTTGGCACCCATCTTATCTTTAGCTTGGCACCGAAGGTCATACCAACGCTTCATTGCATCAGAAGCTGAGCGCCTCTCATGGCCCAAGGCGTTAATACGATCAGCGACACACTGCCAGTGGGCCATACGCTGGGCATATGGGCGTATGTGTGCTCCCTGCCCGCACAAGCATGTTGTGTTCGTGTTCCTGCACGTAGTCCATAAGGACCTGGAGCTCTTTATCACTAAAGCTCCTCTTCCTCGACGTGTGGGTCTCATGTGCCGTGCCTTGGGACTGAGCCTGTTTGCCTCCTGCACATTTTGTCTTCTTGCGAGGTCCTGCAGAGCCCGAGTGGCTGGGACCACTTGGATCAGTAGGGGCTGGAGCACTGGTGGCCTGGGCTGTGGCATCACACACTGATGGTGTGACAGTAGGTGCCCTTGCAGGTGGCTTTACCTGGGTGCTGGTGCCACAACGCTGCACAGCATGTCCCTTCCCCTTCGATGCACGGATAGCATCTGCCCCTGCGTGTCTATGGACCGGGGTGGGGAGCAACAAAGGCCTGTCTGGGTGACCTGGAGGCTGGGCGGTGGTTGCCGCAGCTGCCCCTACAATATTCCCCTCTTCGTTGTTTTTTTTCCCAAAGAAGAGGAGAATATTGTAATAAGAAAATACAACAAAAGTGTGTCCACACATTATGTTCGATTGTACAAACCTAATGGGTGATGTTCAGATACACACTTAATGAATTGGTGTTTTTTTCTGTGAACCTGTAAGGTTTGATTTAGATGTACCACTGGTGTTTTTTACTCTTTTTATGATTGTGATACACATTAAAATATGTGTTATTTTTTTAAAAGCCTTGTGTGTCTGCCTATATATCGAATGGGCATCTTGTATGTATAGCGGGCAGATGCTACAGACAAACTCATAGCCTGAGTGGGAGGAAGCCGTTGCTGTGGGATTTTGTTTTGTTTGTGGTATGTCTCTTGTACAGATGTCTGTGTGCATGTCCCAGACAGTGCTGCAGTCCATTCAAGCATGTGTGACAACAACAGTGTTTGTGTAGCAATGTGTTATGCGTGGCAGCATGTAACAACATGCACATGGTTGATTTCATGTGTCTGGACTTGGCCATGTGAGAGGTGTCACACGTGTGCTTTTGGCAACATCATGGACATGCATGGTGCATATGTGCATGTATCTGAAGAGTGAGTGTGTGACCGGCCAACATTCCGGGATGGATGTCACTTGAGCATTAGATTGTGTGATTGACTCATGCTGCCAAATTGACCGTAGTACACTATGACTTGATAGCTCCAGGGCCTGCTTCATGACTGTCAGCTGATGTGTGTGAATGAGATGTGTATGTCCCATGATGCATGTGAGGCGAATGCACAGTTTTGAGGTGCTGGCAGTGCTTTGTCCAAGGATGTGATTGTCTGTTGAGAATGCCAGACATGATTGTGCATGTGTGTTAATTGCACTAACCTGTGTGTTGTGGACGGTGATGATGGTTGTGACCTTTGACAGTGCCACTCATGCACATTTGCTTTGTGCAAAACAGTCATATGTTCAGTACCCTGATGTTTGTGTTCTATGTCTCCCTATCCACATCGACAATGGAAGAAGAGAGCGGAGAAGGCGCTGTGGAGCAAGGCAGCGGGGATGCCTCGACCAGGCACAGATGCAAGGCTCAGTCACGCTCCCAAGGAAATGTCATCTTCGGGGAGCAAAGGCAGCAATCCGATGCGGAAGATGGTGGGGAGGCATCCACGCTGGCAGAGGGGGAGGAGGAGGCTGCATCAGCCCATCCCACAGGGCCTGGCGGGGGCGATGACCTGGGTGTGACTGATGCATTCCAGACTTGGGGGCAGGAGGCAGTACAGATCGTCGTGGAGGGGCCTGTGACTGGTCCTGCCCTTGGGACTGCGACTGCACCAGTATGCAACTGTGGGCATGCCCCAGGCCATACCCACCCAGAGGTGATGGATATTTCCACCCAAAGAGAAACACCAATACTTGTGGATGAAGCAATTCGGGACAGGGTGGAACCGTTGCTAGCCGGTATCTCGAGGCGTACAGACACCATCCATGATGATGTGCAGGCTTCCAATCGGGGGCTTGCATGTCATCACGATGAGGTCTGGCGTCTCCTGAACTGGCTAGCACATTTCCTGGTCTCAAATTCGGTATGTGGGCTGGCCACTGCTGCAACCCCCTCCCCGTCTTCCTCCTTTGTGCGCCAGTCATGCTCCCTGCCGTCTTCCTGCGCAGATGTCACCAGGGCCCCCTGTATACCTGTCCGAAGCCCAGCGGCCAGTCTGGTTAGATCACAACCCTGCCAGAGTCAGGAGTCGAAGTTGGATCAGCAGAGATGGTCACCACACAGATCCAGCCGGCGACAGGAGCTGTGGCAATGGAGGAAGAGCAGGCACCAAGGAGCAGGGCACAAGCATGACAGCCCCGGGGTTTGTCATCATCCCGGAGGCTGTCCTTGAGGCGCAGGCACCAGGCTATTTGGCAGCAGCAGGCTCGGAGCAGGAGGCTACAGGACTCGGGGCATTCAATCACAGGGAGGCAGGTATCGGCCATCGGGCAGGAGGCAAACGTGGACCTTACCCAGAGGATGTCTTCCGTGTTAGAGCGTTTGGGCCAGCAGATAGGGGCAGAGCAGCAGCGGGGATGGGAGGCAAGACTCAACATGGCCAGGGCGGAGATTCACTGCGTAGGGCAGAAAGGTGGGCTGAGGTCCTCGAGTAAACTTGCAGGGAGTTTGAGAGGAGTATGCTGGAGTCCCTGCAAGCCCTCGAGGGGGAAGAGGAGGCCCGCCTAGGGGAAGTGGATGTAGTGTTCGATGATGCCCTGGCGGACACTATGAGGGAGCATGGTGAGGAGAAGGACTAGCCCGCTGCCATTGTATATAGTTATTTAGGTGTAAGTTTTATTAATTTTTCACTTTTTTTTGAGTTTTTGGACTGTGGTCCACTTTTTGTACATAGTTAGTTTTTGTGATGACATTTTATGGAGTGTTTTGAAAGAAATTTTGTTATGCATTTGGGACAATGGACCTGTACTACTTGTACATAGTTTGAATTTTCTTTTGTTCTGTTTGTGTTCCCCATGATGTAATAGATTTCTTTTTATTTGTGGACCTCATTTTGGATTTAGCCCTTTTTTTGTCCGGACCCTGTTTTTTTCATTTGGAGAACATTACTTTTTGTTTATTTTCATGGACAAATTATTTATTTCATGTAGATGAGTATGATTTCAATACTGGTTTTTAATATATTTTCATAACTTTTATCCAAGTGGTGTTTGGTTGCCCAATTTTTGGAAACATTTGACGCTTGATTACTCTGTCTGTGTCCATTATGATTGTTAGGGAGAATTCTCAAGAATGTGATCATTTCCCTTACCTTTTGAGGCCCCCAGCAACTTTGCTGGTTTTCTAGGATTTGATTGTCTACCTGGGAAGAGTGTGAGCCTTTTTTTCCACTCGTCCATGTATTTTGACGTGTGTTTTACTTTTGTGTTCTTTGGTTGTGGACTTTTAAAACAACTCCATAGGCATCATATTTTTCTGTGTGTCACACAGCACCCTCAGTGCAGTGGCACAGGGATGTCCTTCAGACTTCCCAAGGTTTAAATACCTTCTGTGGGACTGACTACTGTCTCCCAGAGCGTGTAAAGTTAAATTGACTTTACTAGTCTCTTTAAATTTACAGACCCAGCACATACCATCTTCCTTTTTAGTGCTGGAGGGGTTGCCTAGCATCCCGAGTCAAAACACTCATGTAACAGTCAAATGTTACCCTTTCCTACTTGAAGACTGGTGGCAGTGGTTTAGATCAAACTACCATAATTCTTCCCGACCGCGAACAACAGTAGCTAAAAATCGGGTCAGACATGTTTTTCCATATGGTGTCCAAGACCTATCTGTAAAAACAGACTCTGGTCAAATTTTTCGCCATTTCTTTTAGGAAAGGTCCTTCTTGTGTTTGTCTCTGCACGCCAAACCAGGTTTGGTCCCTTTGTTCCTTGGCCTTTGGCAGACTTCAGTGCTGAAGCCCTCCTCTGGCACCCGAGTGTCTGGGATGGACAGGATGTGAGGGAGGTGCCCGAAACTCCCTGTGCTTAGTCTCCAAAAAGACCTGAATGCACTCTGGCGTGATTGACCGGCTGGCTGTCCAGCAAGGACACCCTGCTTTGTGATTGACAGCCAGACTGGAATGAATGGGGGAAAACTGTTTAAAAGCAGGTCTCTGGGACTTGGAAAGCAGAGTCGACCACTGGAATGAAAGAACCGAAGACGAGCTGAAGGAAGAGGACTGCTGCAACTCCTGGATGACCGGTGAAGTTCTGCTGCAGGTCCGATTGCCTGAAACTCCATCGACGGAGAAGCCCTTCAAGGTTAACTTCTTCCCTTGAGTTTGAAAACCGGATAGCCAGGGGGAAGGAAACCAGTTTGTGGACTTTAAGGCACTAACACCTTAAACCAATGTTTTGCCAAGCTTGTGGCCTCTTCCCTGGGCATTGTAGGGACCTCCCGACGTCCTCCTTCTTGTCCCCACGACTGAAGCTCAGGAACAACTGCTTCAGCTACAGCTTCTTCACTTTAAAGGTTTTGTGCAAACACGGTCTGGAAATCTTTGCGGCCATGGTGAAAGTTTGTGAAACTTTCCCGACTTCGAAGGCTTGTCCTTCCCTAAACATTTGTCTACCTTTTCGTCAGACCAAATTCTTCTAAGATCCGTGGCAAAGACTTAACCGTTTACCAGCGGAACTGTGCTATTCTATACAAAGACTCTGAACCATTGACTTTGGCCCAGGCCTATGAACTGAATTGCTGGTGGTAGTTTACTGAAACCCTTTGCCCTGTCTATGAAAGCATTTGTTCTGTCGATCCTTATAACCTTATCTTTTTACCCCTTTTTGAAGTATCTGAAGTGCCATTTTGCTCCCACTTCAGGGGAGCTGAACTTGTTCAGTAACTTATTGGTTGTGTATTTGTGGTATATTAGTATCCGACATTGAGCTGCTCTTGCTAGTATGTTTTCAAACTGACTGTGTAAATAAATGTATATTCTTTAACCAAGAAACCTTGAGTAAGTGTTTGTTTGAATCACTGTATTTGTTGGCCCTTTGTATAACTTGTTCTACTGCTCATTCAACTCTTGAGATAAGACTGGCTGCTCAGCTACTGCTACCACATAACTGTGTAGTCCAGGCTTATACCAAAGGTGAAATTGTACTGACAATTGTAGTCTTAATTGCATGTAGTGTTCCCCAAGGGTACTGCATGTGATTCTGCCTAACAATGATGACCTATGTTGTTCATGTGTGCGCACACATGCTGGCATGTGTCATGTTTGACATTCATTTGCATGGGGCACGGTCTGGTGTGCATGAGCAGTGTATGTGTGTTTGGGTGTAGTTCGAGTGTGCACCGTGTGTTGGCATTTGATTTCACATGTGCAGCATGAATGTGTATTGAGCCTCTGTGTGTTTGTGAGGGTGGTGGGTTGGGTGAGTGATGTGAGTGTGATATGTTCACTATTTTGGCACCGAATTCGGTTGATGCAGTGTAAGGCACATATCGTGCTTTGAGCTGCAATTCACTCGTGTGTTTGGGGGGTTATTGGTTCAGGTGATTTGTATTGATTGATGCTCATGCCATGACATGCCATTGCAATGTATGTTTCTGTGACACATATCTAGGGTGCTTTGTGTTCTGTCACAGTGTGAGTATTTGTACATGTGGATTCTTGACATTACTTTGTCACATAACATGCTGGGCCTCACTTTGACATACACTTTTGTGATGTGAATGTTGGGATATGGTTGTAGTATGCAATTGCGTGTGATCAGCTGGGACACAGAAGCTTGTGGGCCACGAGTGTGTTTTTTTGTTGTTTGCTGTATATTTGCTGAGGAGGAGGTTAGGCCACTACACAGCAAGCAGGTTCATGTAAATACCATCACTGGAGTGAACCTGTATCACTATGTCAGCATCCACCATGCAGGTGGTGTCCAGTATGCGGGACCTGCCTGCAGGTTATCGTCACGGATGTTGGGGATTGGGGGGACCATGAGTCGGGGCCAGCCTGCAGGTTGCCATCACAGGTGTTGAGGGGGGTGGACCCATGTGGTGAGGGCTGCCTGCGGGGTGTGGTCACAGGTGATGGGGTTGGGGGTTCCATGTGGTGTGGGCTGCCTGCGCGGTGTGGTCCCGGGTGATGGGGTGGTCCCATGTGGTGTGGGCTGCCTGCTGGGTGTGGTCACGGGGGTGTCCCATGTTGAGTGGGCTGCCTGCGGGGTGTGGTCACAGGTGATCAAGGCTGAGGGGGTCCCATGTGGTGTGGGCTGCCTGCGCGGGTGTGGTCATGGGTGATGGGGTGGTCCCATGTGGTGTGGGCTGCCTGCGGGGTGTGGTCATGGTTGATGAGGGGTCCCATGTGGTGTAGGCTGCCTGCAGGGTGTGGTCACAGGTGATAGGTGCTGGAGCGGGGCCCATGTGGTGTGGGCTGCCTGCTGGTTGTGGTCACGGGTGATGGGGTGGTCCCATGTGGTGTGGACTGCCTGCAGGGTGTGGTCACGGGTGATGGGGGGGTCCCATGTGGTGTGGGCTTCCTATGGGGTGTGGTCACGAGTGATGGGGTCCCATGTAGTGTGGGCTGCCTGCGGAGTGTGGTCACAGGTGATGAGGGCTGGGGGATCCCATGTGCTGTTGGCTGCCTGCAGGGTGTGGTCACGGGTGATGGGGTGTGGCTGTCCCGTCAGGAGGGGTCAGCTTCCAGTGGATTTGTGCGTGTATAGCAGGGAACACGTGGAAGTTCCCATGCGATTTGGCTGGGGTGCATCCGGGGTACGTGCAGAGTTTCCACGTGACTTGGCTGGGGTGCATCTGGGGTACACGCTGAGATCTCAGGCGACTTGGCTGGGGTGCGTTCGGGGTACGTGCTGAGTTTCCACACGATTTGGCTGGGGTGCGTCCGGGGTACGCTGTGACTTCTCTCATGATTACTCCATCCGCACCCCAGCCAAATCGTGTGGAAACTCAGCGCGTACCCCAAACGCACCCCAGCCAAGTTGCGTGAGATCTCAGCGTGCACCCCAGACGCACTCCAGCCAAGTCGCATGGAAACTCTGCACGTACCCCGAGGGGGGGGCCTGTATGCTGGACCAGGGATGGTGCAGGGGCTTGCGCCGTGTTGGGCATTTCGCTAGCTTTTTACTGCACGTGGGTCGTGTTGGGGGCGTAACTGGTGCTGCTTGGTGTTTCTTGCGCCATGGCTAGTCAGGATATGGGAAATCCATGAATATGCGTGCCGCACAATTGTTTCTTTGCGCCACAGCTGGCGCACGCTCCTTCTCGGCGATAGTGCCTTTTCTGCACTGGATTCTATGAATCGGGGTAAATGTCTTTTGTGGTGCATCTAAGTGCAGAACATTTAGGGCGGGTGAACATTAGATTTTCCAGGCTTGCATTATTTTGCATTCTGGGACCTGTAGTTTTCCTTCATTGTGTCGAAAATAAAGTGACATTGATACTCTTTTGGCTTAATATGTTTCTATGAGGATTCATATATTGTCTGATTTTCTACTATGCTATTTGTGGGTTTTGCAAACAAGCTCTATAAGATTGTAGTTCTTCAGAGTTAAAACCTATTTATTCTACCTTATATAACTTGAAAGGTATGTGGTCAATTGTCTAAATTGACAATGGGTTTAACCCCTTATTTCACTGCTTCACCACATTGTGTGATACTGAGAACACAATTTAATCTGACTGTGCCTTATCAACAGAAAAATCATAATCCTAAGAATAAACTCTCCCTACCATTGGCACATAGTTCAGCATAATTTTATAATCTCATAGAGCGATAAATGAAGTGTAAAAACTGTGGGCCTCATTACACGTTGTGCGCTAAAAATCTCAAATTACTGGCATGACGCTCTTAACGTGTCCGCCCTCGCAAGAGGGCGCTAATAGCGTACCATTACGAGTACGCGGACACGAGCATAAAGACCCCAAAAAGTCTCTTACCGCCTTCGACGAAAGTGCAGATAGTACCTCCGCCCTCATGCTGCATGCAAATAGCGGTCACCGCTATTAGCGGTGATCGTTAAATTGCGGAACCGAAAATAGCGTCATCGCACAGGAACGGGAAAGAGCACGGCGGCCATCTTTAAAAACACAATCCATTGTCACCCTCTGCCCCCTGGACCTGTTTGGAGTAGCTTGCAGTTGGAAATCATCAGGGACACCCTCAACATGCCCAAGGCATTGAAAAAAACCACCGACAGGCAGCGGAAAGAAAAATTCTCCTCAGAGGAGCTTATCATGCTGACCCAGACCCTAGCTGACAATGCCGCCGTAGTCTTTGCCTGCGACATGCGGCGGGAGACTCTCATGAAAAAAAAAGGCAATCTGGGCTGAGGTTGCATTAAGAGTCAGTGCTGTGGGCATCACCACCCGCAATGTGCGTGAGTGCCGAAAGAGGTGGAATGACCTGAGACTCCAAGTGAGAAGCATCCTTGCTGAAAACCACCAAATTGCCACAGCAGGTGGATCTGGGTCGCCCATAAAACTTAAAGAATGGGAGGAGGCATGCGCCAACCTCATTGGCGTGGAATGCATAGAGGGAGTCGGCACGATGGAGCATGGTGTGGCAACCACTTCAGATGGAGGTGAGTGTACACATGAAAACATGCAATGTGAATCTACTGGTCCCCTCAAATGTGTGCCCATAATTACCTCATTGTTGGGTAAACATCCACACATGCATCACACCCTGCTCATGTCAGTGTCAGACCGAAACACACACACATGCACACATCACCAGAGACAAGTGCCACACACAACCATGCATGGATGAGCCACTGCACTGACACATCACCTGTATCCTTTACAATGTAGTCCAAATACCCACAACTGCATCATTGATGTATACTGCATTAAGTACATTGAACCGTAACCAGTAACATCCCCCTTCTTGTCCCCGACAGGCTCACATACAGACAGTGAGGATGCTGGCAAAGCATCACTAGCACCTGCTGCGCATAAGAAACAAAGGGCTTTGGACACAGAGGACACCCCCATAACCTCAAGTGGCAAAGGCAGAAGGGTCCAGAAGCAGAGTGCGAAACATCGTTGGAGCGCCACTTCCAAGCCACAAGTTGCCACACCAGCAACAACTGCCCCACCTCCGGTGGTTAACCCACCACCACCGATCCCGGCCACAGAGGGCTCACCCTCAGCTCCAGCTAGTTCAGCAGGAGAGGAGGCAGCCACTGCCCCACTTTCAGATGTGGAGGACCCCACCGACTTCCACATGGAGATGCACACCCCAACCCCCCCTGGAAACCCCGAGCCATCACCTCAGCACACACCTGGGTCCAATGTCACTGGCGATGAGAACATGGGAGCTTTTAGTAGCCCCCCAGTGGCTTCATCTGTTGACCTGGTCCCATCAAGGCCACAGCAGCCACACCACCAGGACCCAACACTGCCCTCAACCTGGCCAGCATCAGCCAGCGGCAACAAGAAATAACTGTGCTGGTTGGGCAGCATGTTGAGGAGGCTGCCCGTCTCAGGGCAGACATCACGGAGACAGCAAGGCACTCCAGGGAGGGGATGGAGGCATGTACAGACAGGCTGTGTGGGGAGATCATCCGAGTCAGGGAGGTCCTCACACGGATAGCAGACGCATTGGACTGCCAATTCCCACCACCACCACCACCAGGACAGTCTGGCACATCCTCATCTGCCAGTTCGAGGCAGACAAGCCCCCTCGGCCGCTCCTCACGCACCACCAGGCGCACCTCTAATCAGCCTCCCAATGCTGGTGTTGGCAATGGCCAATAGGGAGTGCATGGTGAAGCCTCTGCGTGCATGGCTGGAGGGAAACATTGTGCACGACACATGTGGAACTGTTTTGGGGGGTGGAGGGAAGGGTGTTATGGGACTGTTGTGGAGGGTTGGGGGAAGGGTGTTATGGGACTGTTGTGGGGGGTTGGGGGATGGGTGTTATGGGGCTGTTGTGGGGGGGAGGGGAAGGGTGGTGAGATGTTTGGGGACATGCACATTTTCTTCTTTACGTTCCTTAATACACTGGTGTTTGAACAAAACACAGGCTTGTACTTCTTCATTGTGTATGTGTACTTTATTGACGCCATGGTCCATTGTGCGCTTCCAAACAGACACAAGTGCACTACTAGCCATATCCATGTGACAGTACGAAACCATGTTACTCAGAATATTTGGTTGATCAGATGCTGTCTCACAGCACGTCCCTCCTGGCCATCCCCTCTTGCATGACCTGCATCCCCTTCACCTCCGTCCTCATCACCATCATCATCCTCATCAGATGCTTCTATTTCAACGTCAGTGGCACATTCCGTCTGATACACATATTGTGCAGCATGACACATGCCATGGTGATCTTGGCCACCTTCTCATGGCCATACAACAGAGCACCACCAGACCTGCTAATGCACCTAAACCGTGTCTTCAAAAGGCCAAAAGTCTGCTCGATCACAATGCGGGTACGGGTATGTGCACAATTGCATTCCTCTTCGTGCCTGTTCTGTGGGTTCCGTACAGGGGTGAGGAGCCACCTCTTAAGGTGATAGCCGGCATCACCTGTATGTGGGGACGAATGGGGTCCTGTTACTGTTCAACTCAAGAGCGGCCTGTTCATATCACACAAATGGACTCTGCATTGTGATTGAAGTACACAATTAACAGCATACATATAGATGGTCTGTGTGACTGCAATGTGCAAAGGTGAGCTCGACCATGCAAGTAGACATGCCCCATGAATGCCTCCAACAGTAATTGACATGTCCTGGGTGAGGCCAGGTCTCAGGTGTCCCTGGGCCCAGGCAGATTTGGTAAGACACTGCTGGTGTGATGCCATTCCAACATTGATGTTCTCATTCTGAGAGGCATCACTTCAGTGGTGCTATAGGTGTGTGGTGCTATGCTATGGCTAGGGGTGATCCCTTTGCATGCTTTCAAGGGCACATTGCATTATTGTTGTTGTGCTGAACTAATTCTGTATGACCATCTTGACGGCATGTATGACATTTGTGTATTTGGTGGCGTGGAATGTTGTGCAATGTGGATGTGGATGGATGTATAAGGTTTTTAGACCTGGATTGTCATCTATGTTGTGTAGCTTATACTTGCATGTCTGTTCATCTGAAGTACGTTGCGGGCTTCCCAGATGGACATTGGCGTACATCTGTATGTGCATTTGTCCGACGGACGACAAGCTACACCCATTTCGAGTATGTATCTCTCCCCCCCCAATCACACCCAGTTGGAGTATGTATCTCCCCCACCCCCCAATCACACTGACATGTGCTTGTCCTGCAACTCACCAAGTAGCCACAAACGTTGTCCGGCTTGTCGCTCCATGTAGCGTGGGATAGTTGAGTTCCGCAGGACCATGGAATCATGGGTTGATCTGGGGAAACGGGCACAACAATGTGTGATTACCTTGTTGGCATCATATACCATTTGGACATTGATGGAGTGGAATTGCTTCCTATTTCGGTAGACTACTGCATTGTGATGTGGTACAACCAATTCCACATGGGTACAGTCGATGGCCCCGATGCAACTTGGGATGCCTGCCAGTGAATAGAAGCCAACTTTGCTGTTTGCAATCTCCTGGGCAGTCCGTGGCATGAATATGTGTTCAGGTGCATGCTTCAGGAGGGCATTGAGTACCCGGTTCAGCGTGCGTGAGAATACTGGTTGTGAGATGCCATGCATCCGGCCCACTGTATGCTTGTAGGTGCCTGTGGCCAGGAAGTGGAGCACAGTCACCACCTTGAGTAGAGGGGGGATGGCAGTTCTGATGTCTATGAGGCTCACAATGTCGTTGTGTATCATGTCCACGATGCTGGTGATGGTATCCCGGTCCAGACGGTAAAGGGTGTGTATCTGCTCTGGGGTTAGATTGAATGGACTGGCTCTGATCCTGGGGATTGGTGGGTGCCTCTGTGGTATGATTAGGTGCCGTGGTGGTGCTTGCTGTGGCTGTCTTGCCCTCCTCCTCCTCCTCCTGCGTCTCCTCTGTGCTGTCTGTTGTTGTTGCTGCTGCGCTGCAATCATGTCCTCCAGCCCATGTAATGCTGCTAGTATTGGAACCATCTTGGTGTGGGAAGGGGTGTGGGAAGGGGTGTGGTGTGCTCCTTTTGGGCTGCCACAGTCTCCATTGCCTCCACCTGTGCTGATTGTGTCCACCTGTGACAGGTGGGAACACTGCTCAGTTCTCTTAACGGGTGGTTCGCGATGGCAGTATTAGCGCCATGGCGGTAAGGGGTTTTGGGGGCTTTACCATGCCACTATTAGCATGTCCGCTCGCCTTGTGATGCTGTGCTATTAGCGGCATGGCATTATTTACGGGATGGAGGGTCGCGCGCACGCGGACTGCCCGCTATTAGTGGCACCGTACTTAGCAGTGCCGCTAATAGCCGTGAGCCGGGTCATAATTAGCATGGGGATTTAACGTTACTGGTATTACATTACCGGTAACGTTAAATCCCTACCGCCCACCGTGTAATGAGGCCCTATGTGTATGGTGTTTGACCTCATTTCCCTTTCCTGGGGATTTTCAAGGTTTTGATTGGATAAGGCAGGGTTTCAGAACTAAATGTACATTCACGCCACCCCATTCACTACACTTTTCAAAAATAAATGCATACCCTCTGCCCTCTAGCATCCTATTTTGATAATGGTGGATATGCATTAGATACCGATGGATTCTGACAGGTTTTAGATGCTGGTAAAAGCTGGGCGCTTGCATAGGAATTCGGATTTTCAACTCATTTGTTCCAGAAAGTCATAATTCTATTAAAGACACAGAGGCAAAGGATTATGCTTCTCTTTCCATTTTACTACTCCAGCAGCAAAGTACAAACCAATAAAACATGAAAACAAAACTCAATAAACTACAATAACCATTGTTTTAGAATATTTGGTAGTTCTGTTCTTATTGGTCCTCAAACTGACCATGTGATAACTTCAAGAAATCAGAATAGTCATTGTCCATAAATCACACTGTCCTTCTACTTTACTTCCTCTTTCTTTGCTCAGTCGAGAATGCGTCCAGTGACCTTTGCAATCCCGTCCATTATCTGAAACATGTCCTCAATTTCCCGATTGTTTGGTATCCGCCACCGAACCTAATAGAAAACAAATATAACGGGTGACTGTTAGTTGAAAGAGGGTGGAACAATCGTAAAATCAACCACAATTTCCATCTATGATAGAAATAATTTCAAAACTGTATCTACATCCCACAAGTGAGTATATTCTTCACTAGGGGGTCTAGTCATCTTTACTCCCTTTATTAGTCTACAAATCAGGGGGTGTTCTCCTATTGCGATGCCTTTCTTTCTGGGTTGCCCTGATGATATCGCTGACCAGGCCGTATTGATTGTTCTATACGCCTTCCCTTGGGCTGCCATCTGTGCTAAGAAATTGGCTACATGTACTACATCTGTTCCATCAGGATGGATATCCCTCTGCAAATACCAGCTACTCCATCTAGCCCATTCGGGCTTGTAAACCCTGTGTGTTCCAGGGGCCCAGGATTCGTTAATGATGATTTCAGCCTCATTCGATAGTCCTGGCCTAGCTCAAGATCTCCTGAAATCGGCCATGCAATTAGATTGAGTCTGCCTGACCTCACTAGCGGATGGCTGAGGTCCCTGGTGTCTCGTACAATTAACTCATACCTGAGGAGAGCAACTGGGTTTTGGTGTGACAATTCCAGCAGAATGGGCAACCACACTTGACCCCCCCAGTCTGGTGTCACTATAACTAGAGATACTTTCTACCGCCTCACCTGGGCTAGCGTCCTCGCTATCATGGAGAAAGGAGGAAACGTGTAGTTTGTTTGTTGACCCCATGGTTGAAGGAAGGCGTCTGTCGCTTTCGCCTCTGGGTCCGGTCTCTAGCTGAAGAACCGGGTTAGTTGTCTGTTCAGTCTCGATGCAAAAAGATTGACCTGGCATGGTCCCCATCGAGTCATTAGTTCTTGGAATACCTCCTTGTCCAGCTCCCAATCGCTGTCCTTCCTGAGGTATCTGAAGTTCCAGTCGGCCACCTCATTCTGATGGCACAGCAAATACTCTGCCGTCACTGACACTTTCCTCTGAAGACAGAGTTCCCAAAAATCTTTTGCTAGTTCCGCCAGTAGTTTGGATCTCGTCCCTCGTCCAGTCGGTTTATGTACCTGACTGCCGAGGCATTAGGACACAATATTGTGCCTTCTCTTGAGTCCAGCATCTCACTGCAAATGACCCTGCCAGTAACTCCAGACAGTTGATATGGAGAGTCATCTTCTGGCCCGACCACCTGCTCCCTGTCGACAGGTTCCTGCATCAGGCTCCCCCGACCCATCTGCTGGTGTCGGATTCCATGATCAGGTCCGGGATGAGCCAAAAATGGCCCTCCTGTTCCATGCATCCATGTGGTGTAGCCACCATTCTAATTCTTCCCTCACCTCTTGGGAGATAACGTTTGTTTCATATGATGCGCCCATCCTGAGGTGTCTGATCTTTAGTCTCTCGAGTGCCCTGTAATGTAGGGGTCCTGGGTCTATCGCTTGGATCAATGGCGCTTGTCGACCCACTAACATTGCAATGTCCCTCAGCATCATTTCCTTTCTCGCTAGGGTGTGTTTTAACTGTTTTTTGATATTATTCACCTTGGTAATGGGTAGGCTGAGGGATCCCTGAACAGAGTTCAATATGAACCCCAGAAATTCCATTGACTGCTCTGGCACTATCTTGTATTCCTCCCAATGTATTAGAAAGCCCAGGTCCTCTAATAATTGTATTGTCATCTGCACCTGCACTTTAAGTGTCTCTCTCTCTCCTGACACATCAGACATATATCGCTAGGTATATAATGAGTGTTATTCACTGACTCCTGAGGTGTGTCACCACTGGCTTCATCAATTTGGTGAAGCACCATGGTGCGGATGACAGGCCGAAGGGCAGACATCGAAATTCCCATGTCGACTCTCCCCAGATAAACCTTCGGAATCTGCAATGTTCCTCTGCTATGGGTATAGTTAGATATGCGTCCTTTAGATCTATTCTGGCAAGCCAATCTCCTTGAATTAGGGTATCCCTTAACAGATGTATCCCTTCCATTTTGAAGTGTCTGTACACCACAAATTCTTTCAAACCTTTCTAGTTTATAATTGATCTTACCTTGTGTTTCCCTTTCACAAGGAACATGTTGCTTATGTAACCTCCTGAGGAATCTGTTACCTGTTTTATGGCATTTTTGCTTTCAAGCCCTCTAGGCTCTTCCTCTAGTAGTAATTTGTCTTCTTTGTTTAGCTCTAAACCCCTTAGAGGATTCCTCTGTTGAGGTATCTCGAGAAAATCTATGTGAAAACCTTGCACAGTTTCTATTATCCAAGTATCCCCAAATAAGGTATGCCAATTTTCTATAAACCCTGCTATTCTCCCCCCTACTGCTAGGGTAATTAATTGTGGGCTGTTCACTCTCACCTGGGTGTTTTGTTGACGCTCTCTGTGTCACCATCTTCTACCCCTTCCTCGCCCCCTTGATGGGAAGAAAGGGATCTGCCTTCGATCCTATTGGTCTCGCTACTGCGTTGTCATGGTAGGATCTGTTGAAGGGGAACCGGACAGCCGAGCAACCCCTGCCTCTGCTAGCCCTTCTGAAAATCTGCCTTCCAAACACTCTCTTGAGTGACGCCTGCGCTTTGACCAGCACTGCATAGGAGATAGATAGCAAATTTTGTTAGCTCTTTAATAAAGGAATCTCTGAAGAGCTTTCCCTTTGCGGTTGACAATGACTCTGATGAAGCTAGTTCACTTAACTTCGGGTCTATGTTTACTAGAAGAGATCTTCTCTCCGTGGTAATCACGTGATTGGCATTACCCAACACACAGATTGTCCTCTGGTCCCACCCGATTAGAATCGTTGGGTCCAATGGTTCTCCCTTATCTCTGGCTTCTTCGCCAATCTGCAGTATCTTGGTGAGGGGTCCCGTCAGCATTTTGTCCTGGCATGATTGCCAGGACCTATCTAGCCCTTATCTCACGTCCTTGGTGTACTTGCTCATGAACGTGATAATTTTCTCATCGATCTCGGGTGTCTCCGCCGCACCCTCTGGGAGGTGAGGTCTCGGGCATTCTGCCCTCATCTTAATCCTATCCTCTTTAGCTAGGGGCGCCCTCAGGCGCTTTCTCAGGTAGGCAGCTATTTTCTTTGGCGGCTCCGATTCGGAAGAACGTGGGTGGATCAGACCTATGGGTCAAAATCGTCCCCTACAAAGTCCTGCGCTGTCTCCTCCTTCTTCTTTTTCTTTGGCGCTTTATGGCCTTCTATTTCTGAGGAAGATAGGGAGTATACGTCCTCCTCTGAGTATTCATCCTCCCTATCATCCTCTCCTTCATCAGATGTGTCTGAGGATTTGTCATGACTGAAAAACTTACAGAGGACTAGGGTTTTTTGGAAAACAGAGGCTTAAGACAGTGCCCTATATAAATTGTTTAAATTACAACAAAATGGTCTTAACTCCTCTCTGAAGCTCACCCTTTAAGATTTGAATTCATCTATGGGGAGGCATTAAAAACTGTACTCCTCAAATGCAACAAAAGACACTGCAATCGTGTTTGAACAAATATATATATTTCTTTTTATTTTATTCATACGTTGGAATTAAACACCACTTTATTAAATCCGTAAGGAATGGAATGTGGGTGCTGTAAAGGCAGTACACCTACCCTTATTAATGTCAAGTAAGATGGACTTGAAGTTTGACCGCACCATCTGTTGAAGTTGTGCGTACATAAACAGAAAGGGGCGTCCTAAGAACATTATACCTCGCCGTACCACTTGTAAACGAGATGAAACATGTTCGTAGAACACACCAGATGTCCGGGATGGCTGTAAATAAGCAAAATGGGAGGGTGTGAAGGACAGTATACCTGTACTTATCGGGCACAGCCAAAATGCCCAATGTAAGCATCCACTTGTTGTAGAGTTTGTAGAGAATGTTGGAACAAACCAGCTAATGCAGTTGGTTAGCAAAACAAAGGAAGTCTCAACTACCGAAACTTACCTCCTCCATCAAAATGCGTCACAAAACACAAAAATGTTGTCAAAAAAACGACTACCAGTGCAGCTAACAATGCTCCTAATAATCCTGATAGTGTAACAAGAACGCATAGTAAAAAAAGTATTTTATCAAAAATGTGTCGTCACAGAGTCCTCCAGAATTTAGGAAGAGGACCGAAATCATCCTCACCCCTTAAAATATACCATAGAAAGTTAATCCTAGAAGGTCTCGTGGACAGTGCAATCCTTCTCAAAAGGAAGTTGTTTATAATAGTGTTAAATAGGATGAAAGCACTAACAAAACTAAGTACTAAACTACAAAAGAAACTGAGCAATAAACGGAATGTGAACAAAAATAATTTCTTACATGTTTGTGGTGGTGAATGGAGTCACACAACAACCACAGAACCATATTTTAATGAAGAAGCATACAAACAAAATCAAACAAACACAATTGCTATCCATAGCAGTGGACGAGGGTATGAGAAAATCAATACTACCATCATGGAACAAGAAACACTGCTTACAAATGTATTCCCTGAAAACTCAGAATTACCTCTCGATTAAGCAGAACCACACCATGCAGTATACAAATGTCACAACCCGTGACCCAGAACCCCACTGGCATGGTCACATGCCAGGTAGGGCTAGGACTCGGGATTCATTTGGGGCCCCAAGGGCCTTACATTATCATCACAGACTCTCCTGGAGTCAGTCCTGGCGCCTTTGGCGCCAGGCTCATGTTCATATTGGCACTTTTACTTGAAGGGACTACTTTTTCTGTGAAGGCCTGCAGCCAACATGGAGGCACCCACACAGTCTATTTCCTAAGAACCAGACTATGCGGTGCAGTGTTTTAAGGTGTGGTAGCCCGGATTACTTTACTTGGACTACTTTACAGGGGGGCTATATAAACCACACCCAAGCTACAGAACGTGCTTCGCGTTATTCTGCAGCCAGCAGCGTGACGCTCATCGTGTTCGGAGACCAGCACCCAGCGATCCTGAAATAGCGGACCTGCAGAGGAGACAAAAGATCATCATTAGCAGTCTCAGCTTACCTGCAACTTTCCATCTGTCGATTACTGCTGCTCGCAGTCTACCATCTAGTTGGCAGCATCTTCAGGACATCTCGCACGCACCAGAACGAAGCACCTGGAGGGAGAGAGAAATAAGGACAATGTTAAACAGGTTACTCACAGCATTCACAGCAGTAACCATAAAGTCCTCACCTTGCTGGGGAATTTCTTGGCAGGTTCCGCTCCGGAAATCTTTGCACGCCCAGAAAGACCATCGCGACCTGAAAAGGAATAAAGAATACAGGTTAGCCCAAAAAGACATTAGTGCGCCCCACTTCGCGCTTAACCTACCATCCATCATACGCTCCGGCGTCCATAATCCCGGCAGGAGCCTGATCCAAGCGGCGCAACCATCGAACCTCTGTACACCTAAGGGGGAAACAAACAAGGAAAGACATTAATAGCAAGAAAGAAAAGCAAAGGCCTCTAGAGACTGCCATAATCGGACTTACCGCCTTAAAGACACTTGAATGGTTGGTACCAGTGAAGTTAAATCGGTCGCTTCAACCCGCAGAAAACTACGCGCCCCTGCGCAGAAAGCAGGAAGGAGAGCACGCCAGACATCATAACGAGGTGAGGAGGGGGCCATCAGGTCGAGTCCAAGGGGCTGGTGGGAGGAAACGAAATCAGTTCCAAAGTCCAGCCCTCCTGTGTTTTCAGGCCCACCTGCCATAGAAGACATCACCCCGAATTGGGCGCGTCCAGGGGGAATCCGGTAACCAGGGCATACGGGCGTCCCTGTGGATACCAGGTGAGCGTAACAGAATGCAAAGCCTTCATAACAAAATCCACCTGGGCGCCATGGAGACTTCAGAAATGGACCAACTGGCCCAGTTATTAGGAAAATTATGCGCCCGGAGTGCATTCGGCTAGGCAAGTGACTAATACCCTGTGAAGGGATCTTGTCGTCACCAAAGAGCGCACCAAAGAAATCAGCAGGCAGTTACTGCAATCACAGGCCGGGCAAGCTCCATTACCTGGGACAAATTCACCGGCACAGACAACCACGTCGTCTGCCGCTCCAGTGCAAATCACCTTACCTGGAACAATCCCGTTAGCACCACCAGAAAGGTTTTCAGGTGATCCATGCTTTCATGAATCAATGTCGCCTTCACTTCCTCTGCAGACCGGGTGCATTTCCAAACGGTCAGGCACGAGTAGCATTTATTTTGTCATATCTGAGCGGTAGTGCAGCAGATTGGTCAGTGCCGCTTGTGAGCTATGATGAACCGTTACTACGTGACTTTGGGGGCTTCCAAAGAGAAATGGAAAAGCTCTTTGCTCGGCACACCCATGAACAAGCTGTAGACAACAAACTCTCATCACTCCGGCAGGGGAATCAGGATCTACTAACATACATAGCAACCTTCAATAGATTGGTGGCCGAAACCAGGTGACCTGGGGACAAGAGAACCACATTGTTTCACCGAGGCCTTCGAGGGGAATTAAAGGATGTCTTGGCTCAGGTAGTTGTTCCACCGAGAGACTGTAGTGAATTCATCAATCTGGTGGTACAACTAGATCATCGACTACAAGATCGGAAAGCGGATCGGTCCAAATCAGACACACGGGCCGTGTATCTACGAACCAAGGATGTTACTCTGCGCATGTCAGAGAATACCACGGAACGAATGCAAATTGGAGGCATACGACCACTGTTGACAAAAGCCGAAAGAGACAGGAGAAGACAACAGCAGTTATGTTTGTACTGCGGACAATCGAGGCACTTCCTCAAAGACTGTCCAATAAAACCCCCCAGGCGTATTGTGGGAGCTACAGAAAAGGATGAGAGTAAGGAGTCGGAAAACTGCCTAGCTCGACGAAAGTAGAGGTCAGTTTGTCGAGTGAGAAGAATGAGCCACCGACCTCACAATTTGCAATACCAGTGATCCTAGTCAATCACCAACAACCTTCAAGGATGCACTCCGTTGAAGCTTACATAGACAGCGGAGCAATTGGGATTTATATTGATTGAGATATGGCCGCACAGATGGGGCTTCCCCTAAGTTTTAAGCCGAACACAGAAAAGTTAACCACGGTGGATGGAACTGAAATTGCTTCCGGACCAGTAACAACCCTGCTGTGCCAAAATGGACACCAGGAATCGATTTCCTTTGATCTCATCAAGGCACCTCAGTTTCAGCTAATTTTAGTGATGCCATGGTTGGTTGCTCATAACCCTCGGATAGATTGGCGTGCAAGAACATTGACTTTCCCTCTTGATTGCGCCTCCACCTGTTATTTCCAAGAAAACAAGTCCAGTTTCAAGGTTCCTACGAATCCAAGAATCGGTATAGCTACACTTGGCGCAACCAGTACTCTCCCTGAAGAATATCAAGATTTCCAGGATGTGTTCCAGAAGGAACAAGCCAATACACTACCACTGCATAGATCCTACGACTGTCAGAGTGACCTCATACCTGGTGCACAGATCCCTTGCGGCTGAATCTATGTGCTCACAGAACCAGAAAACCAGCATCTAAAGTCTTATCTGGACCAGTACTTGGCAAATGGGTTCATTCGCCCATCCAAATCACCGGCAGCCAGTCCCCTATTCTTCGTACCAAAAAAGGAAGGGGACTTGAGAACCTGTATTGACTACCGCGCCCTGAACCAGATCACTGTGAAAAACCGTTACCCTCTGCTCCTTATTCCCGAGATGCTGGATCAAGTCAAAGATGCCCAGATTCATACTAAGTTAGACCTCAGAGGAGCGTATCACCTGGTCCGAGTTAAAAAAGGAGATGAATGGAAAATGGCCTCCTGTACTAAGTATGGGTTGTTTGAGTACCAGGTCATGCCTTTCGGACTTTGCAATGCCCCAGCAGCGTTTCAATATTTTATTAACGACGTCCTAATAGAACTGATCGATGTTTGCGCCCTGGCCTACATAGACGACATCCTGGTGTATTCAACCTCAAAACAAGACTATGTCAAACACGTCCGCGCTGTCCTTGCCAAATTGCGCCAACATCGACTGTATGCAAAACTTGAAAAATGTTTTTTCCACGTAACTAAAGTAGAATTTCTTGGTTTTGTTCTTACTCCAAAAGGCATTAGAATGGATGTGCACAAGGTGGATGCCATTCTTAAGTGGCCCCCTCCAACCTCATTAAAAGGGGTTCAGAGCATGCCGGGCTTTGCAAACTTCTACCGTCGATTCATCCCAGACTTCTCTCAGATTGTGCATCTGATCACGCTACTGCTACGAAAAAGCAATAAAAAATTCATGTGGACAGAAGATGCTGAAAAAGGCCTTCCAAGAACTTAAGGAAAGGTTTACCTCAGCCCCGATTTTACGACACCCTTGCCCGGATCTTCCTTACATCGTGGAAACGGATGCTTCCAGCATGGCTATGGGAGCGGTTCTTTCTCAAAAAGACCCTGAAACTGGCCAATTACACCCCGTGGCCTTCTGGTCGCGAAAATGCACGCCTCCTGAACTCAATTATGCCATCACCGATAAGGAACTGCTTGCTATAAAATCCGTTTCAAGGCATGGCGACATTATCTCTTGGGGGCCAGGCATACAGTCACTGTAATTACAGACCACCGAAACTTACAATATTTAAAAACAGCAAAAGCACAATCTTCACGCCAACTACGCTAGGCCCTATTCTTTGCCGAGTATGACTATGTAATCACCGACCGACCAGGTGTAAGAAATGGGAAAGCTGACGCACTATCTCGCATGGGCATCGATGAAAACGAATATACAACCCCCAGATCCAGTGGCCATTATACCTGAAGACAAGCTTTTAGGCCTCACCACAGTTTTAACACAAACTGAGCTTATAAACATGATCCAGCTTGAAATAACCCCAAGTGAGTTACTGGAATGGCATACCAAAGGAAAACAATACACTGTTAAAGATCAACTACCGTATTTTGATAAACGCCTGTATGTGCCTAAAACCGAGCTACAACAACAAATCATTTCGGACTATCACGATTCTTTGATGGAGGGCCATCCCGGAATTGCCAAAACCCTAGCCAAAGTGAAATGCAATTTTTGGTGGCCCACTTGGCGTCGAGACATTATTCAATACGTTAAGTCATGTGGGGTGTGTGCACAAAACAAGTAATTGAAACAAAAACCAGCCGGCCTCCTGCAACCATTAGAAATACCTCTGGCACCATGGCACACACTTTCTCTCGGTTTTATTACTGATTTACCTCCCAGCCAAGGGTTCAATACCATTTTAGTAGTAGTGGACCTACTTTCTAAAATGGCACACTTTATCCCTTTCACAGGCCTCCCGGATGCATCTCATCTAGCAAAAGTGTTTTTGAAAAACATTATCAGACTGCATGGATTCCCTTCAGTCCTGGTCTCTGATCGAGGTAGCCAATTCATATCTAATTCTGGAAAAAGTGCTGCGCTATGGCTCACATCAACATCCGGCTATCCACCAGTCACCACCCCCAAACGGATAGTCAAACAGAGAGGACCAACCAGACTCTCGAACAATAGCTACAATGCATGCTGCACCAAGTCGAAGGAATCTGGAGAGACCTGTTATGGATAGCCGAATATGCTTACAACAATTCATTGCATTCCAGTACTGGTCAAACACCTTTCTACACCCTCTACGGCATACATCCACGTACTTCTGAACTAGACAGCCCTCCCAGTCTAGAAATGCTGGCTGTAAAGACTCTTCATGCAAACATCACTCAAGCCTTTCAAAAGGCAACAGAACAGTTAATCCAAGCCAAAAGTAAACAAAAAAGGTTTGCTGACCAACATCGGAAAAAGGCTCCTGACTATCAGGTGGGATACAGAGTTTGGCTAGCCACAAAATACATACCGCTAAAAGGAACCCAGACTTTTCGCCCTCGCTATTTGGGACCTTATCCTGTTCAAGCCATCATTAACCCAGCGGCAGTTAAACTAGCATTGCCAGCTAACATGCAAATCCATCCAGTATTCCATGTCTCACTGCTGAAACCAGTAAAACCCGGTACACAAGTTAAACCATCACCTGAACCCATAATAATCGAGGGAGAACCCGAATACGAAGTGAAAGAAATCCTGGATTCCAAATATACCAGGTCCAAACTGTACTATCTAGTCGATTGGAAGGGTTACGGCCCTCAAGACAGAACTTGGGAACCTAGTGAGAACATTCATGCACCGCGTTTAATTAGAACGTTTCATTAAAACTTTCCAGACAAGCCTGGACCAGGCAAGAGAATCACCTTAGGAGGGGCCTTGGGGGGGGGGGGGGAGTGCTGTCACGACCCATGACCCAGAACCCCACTGGCATGGTCACATGCCAGGTAGGGCTAGGACTTGGGGTTCATTTGGGGCCCCAAGGGCCTTACATTATCATCACAGACTCTCCTGGAGTCAGTCCTGGCGCCTTTGGCGCCAGGTGTTATGATGTAAGTGTAAGTTAAAACAAGTTCATAAAAATGTATTACCAGATCCTAGTTAAACATTGAGCTGCACTATGAGCTCATTAAGTTCTAAGAATGTTATTGGATGAGAGACAAGAGAGACTGCAGGGAGAGAGCCATGTTGGCACTCGGCTCTCATAGGCCGCTGTCGCTGTAATGAAATAAATTACTGTTTCTTCATCACTGCTGCCTGGAGCCCTTATTTCCTCACCAGGCTCATGTTCAGACAGGGACTTTTACTTGAAGGCACTACTTTTTCTGTGAAGGCCTGCAGCCAATATGGAGGCACCCACACAGTCTAGTTCCTAAGAACCAGACTATGCGATGCAGCGTTTTAAGGTGTGATAGCCCAGACTACTTTACTTGGACTACTTTACAGGGGGGCTATGTAAACCACACCCAAGCTACAGAACGTGCTTCGCGTTATTCTGCAGCCAGCAGCGTGACGCTCATCATGTTCGGAGACCAGCACTCGGCGATCCTGAAATAGCGGACCTGCAGAGGAGACAAAAGAAGATCATTAGCAGTCTCAGCTTACCTGCAACTTTCCATCCGTCGATTACTGCTCCTCGCGGTCTTCCATCTAGTTGGCAGCATCTTCTTATCACGCACGCACCGGAACGAAGCACCTGGAGGGAGAGAGAAAGAAGGACAACGTTAAACAGGTTACTCACGGCATTCACAGGAGTAACCATAAAGTCCTCACCTGGCTGGGCATTTCTTGGCCGGTTCCGCTCCGGAAATCTTCGCACGCCCAGAAAGACCATCGCGACCTGAAAAGGAATAAAGAATACAGGTTAGCCCAAAAAGACATTAGCGCGCCGCACTTTGCGCTTAACCTACCATCCATCATACGCACCTGCGTCCATAATCCCGGCAGGAGCCTGATCCAAGCGGCGCAACCATCGAACCTCTGTACACCTAAGGGGGAAACAAACAAGGAAAGACTCAAGATTAATAGCAAGAAAGAAAAGCAAAGGCCTCTAGAGACTGCCATAATCGGACTTACCTCCTTAAAGACACTTGAATGGTTGGCACCAGTGAAGTTAACTCGGTCTCTGCAACCTGCAGAAAACTACACGCCCCTGCGCAGAAAGCAGGACGGAGAGCACGCCAGACATCATAAAAAGGTGAGGAGGGGGCCATCAGGCCATCAGATTGAGTCCAAGGAGCTGGTGGGAGGAAACGAAAACAGTTCCTAAGTCTAGTCCTCCTGTGTTTTCAGGCCCACCCGCCATAGAAGACATCACGCCGAATTGGGCACGTCCAGGGTGAATCCGGCAACCAGGGCATACAGGTGGATACCAGGTGAGCGTAACAACAAATGACCGTGCACATCAATGTGTATCTTATAACCTCTGTGATCCGATGGGGTACTCACGGCTCTTCGGGTTACGATAGATGTGAAGAGGTAAGAGGCGTCCCCCCAGAGGTCCAGAGGCCAGATAATCTGTGCTCTGTGCTCCCAGGGGGCCGTCCCCTGGGAAACCCTCTTGGGGGAGAAAACCCAGATCCTGCAGGTTTTGTGTAGAATGGAGCTCCCAGTTCGTCGTGGCAGGTAGAATAAAGGAGATTTTCCCTATTGAAGCCACCAGGGGGAAGAGGTACTGAAATAACAGTCGAAAACAAACAGGGAGTGCTCCGGAAAAAGGAGAAAGGAGGCGAAGGAGAATGAAGGAGAGAAAGAGCAGAGGACCGCTGGAACCAGGAAAAGATGAAAGGTAAGTAAAGGTAAGAACGAGTGAAAGGAAGGGGTAGCAGAGCCGCGAACGGCTGCTAGTAACAGGAGCTGCCGACCTAGGGAGACCGAAGCCGGAAGAAAGAAAAGGCCGAGAGCGGCAAAGAGGTGAAGCAGAAGAAAAGAATCCGCGGCTTAATTATTTTCTGCAAGCGGCAGAAAATAATTAAGCCGCGGATGCGGAAAAGGAAGGCGGGAGCGTGGGAGTGCTCCAGAGGAGAAAAACTGGCAAAGGTAAGTTTTACGAGCGAGCAGCTACAAGGGAAAGCTGAAGGGCAGAGTAGCAACGCAGTTTACCTGTAAGTTCCCGGTGTACAAGTACAAACAAATGGTGGAAAGAGAGGAAGGACTAAGGTGGAAGAAAAGACTAGACCTGCATTGTTAGCTGATAGAAACATTATCAAGGAGCCGCCATCTTGGATTCCACTGAGTGTATTGTGGTTTATGTAGCTTCCATTGTCTCCATAGGTTTCTACGCGATCTTGTAACAGTGTACCATTCCAAACAAAGCATTCAAATCCCTACGTCAGTTCCTTAATCAATATGTAAAAGGTAAAGAGAAAAGTAAAATGAACGTGCTGCAAAATATGGATATTTGTCCAGTGCGGAAATACACAGGACTAAAAGGACATTCATTAGCCTGCATTTCTGGGCCTATTTGCAAAAGCACCTTCCATGATATCAAAAGGATATCAATACATCATTCCAATGTAAGAAATCTAGTGTATAAAATATACTATGCAAAAGTCCAGCTTCAGAATTAGGCAACTTGAATACCACTCTTCTGCATGGTACACCCAAATACTTACAAGAAGAAATTGACCGTATTCAGAGAAAGTATTTTGGAAGTGAGATCTACTTACAAAATGCAAAAGTTTTAGAACATAGTAGCAACAATTCTGCACATAGCAACCTTCTACTACACACATACAGAAAAGAAATAGTAATATTTAAAAGGTCATTGGCTGAAGTACCAAACGATGTGTGTGTGTGTGTGTTGCAGCACGTTTTACAAAAGGAACACATAATATGTGGACATAGCATACAAAATAGAAGACAATGAAGATTCTAAATGGTTTGAATTAGCTCTCTACCTTTTAGCAGAAAACAGATATGAACTAACTGAACGCCTAATATGTTGCAGTTACGGTACTACAAAATTAGACAACAACCACACTCCTTCACGTGCTATTACAAATAATTTGGAATTGTTTCCACTACCAAAAATCCTGCAGCAGCTCAATTTGTATGAGAGCATAATAATTCAAACAGTTCACCCATTTCAAGCAATTAAACGCCTTCATCCAAAAACAGCAAAATTACCTTCCTCTGAATTGGTGAAAGGCATTTGTGGCAAAGTAGTTTATTTGCCATTAGATCTAATGGAAAATGTACACACTGTAGGAGTGGAACGTTCAATAGAGCATTCTTTAATAGTCTTGGTAAATGGAGTACCAACAAAGGACAAAATAAATTGGCAACAAGTAGTAGATTTACACAAAGTTAGACAAGCATTGCAATATCTAAAAGACAATAATGAGTACTACAAGAAAATAAATATTGATGAAAGCTTAAGGGAGACAACTGAAATAATTCAAGAGCCATCAGAAACTGGACAATTCAAACTTCTGGATCCTGCTACAGTATCCACTCTTTTGGACCATTACACAATTCATCCATTGCATTCCAATGAAAGCATAGATGATGCACTAGAAACTTACCAAATGCGACAAACCAAAGGGTCACAAATGAGTATATGGGAAAAAAGTATAGAAGCACATGCTTTTCCACTGCTATTTCCTACTGGCAAAGGTGGAAGATACGATGATAGACCCACTCAGATTGGGGCATCAGAATACCGTTCATTACGAATGTATTTGCAAGATCCCAGATTTAGACAAAATGTGGAATACATATTCCAACTACTATATGAAAGTGAATTAGCAACACTATGTTACGGAGTTGCACACATTCTTAAATCTGGTACCCACTTTCAAAATATGTCAGCTACGCAGTTAATACAAAAAGTACCGGAAAAAGATGAGGTTTTACAATCAAGTATAATAAATTTGTTTGCAAACATGCGTGGTACAAAGGAATACTGGTTCCGACGGCATGGAGACGTGCGTTGTATGATCAGAAATCTAGGACCACCAACTTGGTTTGTTACGCTAAGTTGTGCCGAATATGCATGGGAAGATTTACATGAGTTCCTACGCATAGCAAACAGCAACAAAAACAACATAGATATATTAACACCTGGAGAACTTTGCTCTCTAGATCCAGTTAATGTGTCAAGATATTTCCATCATCATTTCATTGCCATGCTACACTTTCTTTGCAATAAAACGGTTCCTCCCCTTGGAGAAGTGCAGCACTTCTTTCGGAGAAAGAATATCAAGCGAGAGGAGCACCACATATTCACATGCTGTTATGGATCAAAGGTGCACCGAAATGTGGTCACGACAGTGACAGCACTGTTTTGCAGTTTATCCAAAAATATGTCACTTGTGAAATCCCTTCTGAACAGACACATAGTGAGCTGCATGGGCAGATTTTACAATTTCAAAGACACAAATGTGGCAAATATTGTCACTGCAAATACAAAAACAAAGGTAAATACTACACCAAATGCCGCTTTGGTTTCCCTAGACCAGTTACAGAATCAGGTGAAGTAAACAACTTCATGTCTTCAGTTCGACATAGTGTTAAAGGTAAATCACCTAAGAAAACGTATTACATAAAAAGAAGGGAAGAATCAAAATATATCAATGATTACAATGCAATCATTGCCCTCTTATGGAATGCAAACATAGATGTGCAGTACATTGCAGACAATTCCACTGCTGTTGCACGATATGTTACAGCCTACATAACAAACGCAGAAAAAACAGAGCTTCAAGACCTCTGTGATGACCTAGCATCAGACAAAACATCACAGAAATTGTACAGCCTAGGCATAAAAGTGCTCTCTCATAGAGAATGTGGCGCCTATGAAGCAGCAGATCGTTTAACCAGTACTGCTTTGTAAGAAAAATCAGACAACATAGTATGGCTCAGTCTTGGTCCTGCAAAATCTAGAAAAAGAGTGCTAAAATCATATGGGGACATAGAAACAATTGCCAGAAATGATCCCAACAGCCAAGACATTCTGAAAAACAATTTACTGGACACATACTATCCTAACAGGAGTAGCACTCTGGAAAGCATGTGTCTATACCACATAGCTCAAAACTTTGCATACAGAAATAATGTAAAACCCGATGAAAGTAAACGTAGATATATAGTGAACGATTGTGAAGGGAGCTTAGTGAAACTTACCAAACGAAGCTTAATTAATCATGTAAAATTGTCATTAAAAACTCCTCAACAGAAAGAACTATATTATATGTCTCTGTTACACCTTTTCAAACCATGGAGAAAAGAGGAAGACATACTAGATAACTATGACTGCTATGAAGATGCTTTCAAAGCAAATGAAAGCGCTATCACTGATGTGAACTTTACGCAGTACAAAACAATGTTACACAATGAGCAGCAACAGGAAGAAGAACTTCAGGCCCAACTAGATAAGGACTCTTCCAACAGTAGTCAACCTTCTGTAACAGGAAGTCAAGAACCACTAGGACAACCACTAACAGCAAATGAGGCTGAAGTAGCTATGACAGAAGTAGAAAACACCATGTATCAGTATCAAGAAGATACAGAAGACTTAACTGTACAACAAGCAAAACTTAACAACGATCAGCGCACCATTTTTGAAGACGTAACAAAACAAATTGTACATGGTGTACAACACGAAAATAAAGAATGTACCTGCCAAAATTATAAACCTATACTGCTGTATGTCAGTGGTGAAGCTGGATCAGGGAAAACATTCTTAATCAAAATTATCAGCAAGTTCCTTCAATAATTGACAAACAAACAAACTGTCAGCTGTTGTTACGGCCCCCACAGGTCTAGCTGCCTACAACATAGGCGTGTCACTTTACACTGAATACTACTGCTTCCATTAGAGCATCAAAATAAATTAGACTACTACAAACTTTCTGCAGAAGCTGCAATGGAATTACGCAGAGTATTGAAACAAATGAAAATGCTACTAGTAGATGAAGTGAGCATGGTCTCCAACCTTATGTTGGCTTTCATTCATCTCAGATTGCAAGAAGTACTTAAAAGTAACAACGAAGATCTCTTTGCAGGTAAACACATTATCGTTTTCGGAGATCTTCTACAATTGACACCAGTGAAAGGTGAACCGATTTTTAAAACCTTAGGCCACAAACTCTGCCGGATAACTGTTGGTAGCATAGGTAATGTTAACCTTTGGCAACATTTCCAATATAGAGAATTAACTGAGAACATGCGGCAATCTGCAGATCTCACTTATGCCAACATCTTAAAAAGTATTAGAGTTGGTGTATTATCGCAAGAAGCACAAGTTGTATTGAAAAACCGGCACATACATGCACTTTATGGCGCCAATGCATGTGCAACTGATGTTATGGAACAAATAGCGCACAAAAATGTCAATTGTATGGCCTTAATGCCAACTCTGCAAGCTGTTTCAAATTCAATGAAACAATGTTAAGTAAAGAAATGCAACCAATACTGGAAATTAGCGCCACAGACAAACTAGACGTACATGGTATGACAGTACCCATGTGTGAGCAAGCCACAACAAGACCAAATAGTTTAGAAAATTCAATCTCCAACACAGCTGGGTTGGAAAAAATATTAAAATTATCCTTAAATTGTAGAGTAATGCTTAGACGTAACCTTGACGTAGAGCAAGGGCTAGTTTTTGGAGCACTGGGCACAGTTATTGGCTTTCAATCATACCCACGTGATAGCAACAGTTTGTCAATATTCGCTTTGATAAACTTTCAGAATTGAAAAGGATAGGGCGCTCAATTGCTCGATTCCTTCTCTTCAAAGACATGTATGTACGTAGAGAGAAATTTTCTCTAACTCTTGCATATGCAGTTACCATTCATAAATCCCATGGTCTTACCCTAAAGAAAGCATTGATAGATATAGGAAACACAGTCTTTAAGGAAGGCATGAGCTACTTAGCATTATCACGCCTACGTATACTTGACGGTCTATTGCTAATGAACTTTGATGCAAGTAAAGTCAAAGCTCATATTCCTTGCATTCTAGAATACAGTAGATTGCATTCACTGTACACCCCTCATCTGAAACAATACCCTGTTCCAGATAAAGTAAAACGTGGTAAAAGAAAACTAAATGAAACAGAAATGCAACAGAATCCAGCTGTAGGAACAAATGCACAGTTAGAATACGCCTACAGGTATCTAACTGTCGGTAAAAATCGGCAGGAAGGCAACAAACATAACCTTAATCGGAAAGATGAAGGAAACACTCAAAGGAAACAAGGAAGTAGTTAGTACCATAGTAAATGAAGTTTTTTTTTAATCCGACAAGTATTTTTTTTCCCCAGACCCAAGGATTAGAAAAGCAAACACAGAAACTGAGCACAATGCACAGTACACTGGTTTGTAAACTAAATATGAGGGTAAAAAAAGGTAAACTGTCTATTAAGTAATGTAGTAAACTTTCCAAAAATGCAAAGACTAACATACCTGTTTCTTTTATCACACAAATGGAAAAAGGGATACTTCCACCAAGTACGATAACCATTTAAAAATTGTATGTGGATTCTGACCAAAGTAAGGAGTAAGTATATTGGCAGTAATTTTCTACACATGCGAATCTACACGTCTAATCTATGGTACTAATATGCTGCAGTGCCTGTAGGCTGGCCCTTGCATCTTCGGTGTGTAACCTACCATGTACGCCTTACGACCAAGGTAGAAGGACTGTAGGTCGTAGCTACAACCATCGCTGCATATCAAAACCATGGTCCTTGTAAATTAGTTACTTATACATTTACTTTTCGGACCATCGTCTGCAGCCATGCAGGCAAGACACTAGGGTGTCCACACAGCAAGCGCATTACACCACACCCATATTCACTTGTAAATCCACTGCTTATGACTTCAGTCTTGGGTGCATGGCCTTTGGGCAGGCAATCAAGAGTCTGGGTCCTGGCTAGAAAGACCACAGCATATCAGAACCATTGTTCCTTGTCATTGTACTATGTACAAACTTGGTTTTGGGAGCATGGCCTTTGACCATGCTCCCAAAACGCTACGCCCTCCCCACAACCATCTTAATGATGTTGCATAGTACAAGTGTACCAATAGCTGTGATATGATGCAGTAGTTTGTAGCCACAGGCTACAGAGGTGAGTTTGAGGTCACAGCATTAGGAATGTTTGGGTATACAGTATTTAAAATGCATAGTTACTTACAACTGCAGTGCTTATTACTTTGTTCAAATACTCTGCATCCTGGCCACTACTACCACACCATATGACATCCATTGTGGCATACAAGTACACTACGAACAAATGTATACCTATTGTGCCCTGTAGGTACACTACATATAACGCTGCTGTTGGGTGCATGGCCTGCGCCCATGCACTCATGACTGCAGACTCTCCCCACAGCCACCTGACTGATGTTCAATACTAGGGGTGTCTCTGTAGCTCTGAAATGCTGCACTGTTTGTGCGCAGGGCCTCAAATTGTAGGTGTATGGCCATACATTTCAATATATGGTTGTGAAGTGTCTTATAACTGCAGTGCTTACAAGTTTCCTGTTGGGTGCATGCTTGGGTGTATGGCATACAGCCTGCAACCATGCGCCCAAAAGTACACATCTTGTCCACACCCACCACACTACATGAAACCCATGTGGACCTGTAAGTGAAGAGGTTATAGCTTTGTGGTTGGGGGCATGGCCTTCAGCCTTGCACCCAGAAGTACACACACTCCCCACAACCAGGCAATCGATACGCATTAGTAAGGGGGTATCCGTGGGTGTGACATGCTGAAGTATTGGTGGCCAGGGCCTAGAGTTTTGGAAGTAAGGCCTTCGGCCGACAGCCATGCATCCAAGACTCTAGGCCCAGGCCTCAACCACCGTAGCATGTCCCACCCATGATGGCGTACTGATGAATACAATAACCATAGGAAAAAGTATTGGAATTAAGGCATGGTGTCAATTTCAATGTTCCCTAACACCACACGTGTCCTTAGAACTGTTACAAGTTCCGCGTGCACTGCACGGACTGAAATACTGCCCTTATTGGACCCCTCATTTTCTGTGCGTACAAGGAAGCCATAGAAAATACATCATGAAGAAGTTATAAGTGTGTTATTGGGCGCATGGCCTTTGGCCATGCACCCAACACTACAGAGTCTCCCCACAACCACCTCAGTGATGTGTGGTAGTGGGTTTTTTTCTATAGGTGTGGTATCTTTCAGTGCTTCTAGCCAGAGGCTTCACTCCTAGCTGTATGTCCATAGATCTTACATGCGATGGGTGTGCAGTGGGTTCCACGTCTACTACTTATAACTTTGTTCTTGGGTGCATGTACTTATAACTTTGTTCTTGGGTCCCAAGACTGCACGCACTCTCCACAACTTGCCAATCGAAACGCAATACTACGAGTGTATCCATGGGTGTGACATGCTGCGGTGGTTGTGGCCAGAGCCTACAGTCTTGGAAGTAAGGCCTTCGGCGGACGGCCATGCATCCAAGACTCTAGGCCCTGGCCACAACCACTATAGCATGTGACACCCATGGCGGCGTACTAATGATTATAATAATAATAGCCATCGGGGGAAAGTAATGCAATCACGGCATGTTGTCAATTTCAATGTTGTCTACCACTACGCGTGTGCTTTCAACAGTTAGAGGTTTCCTGTCCACTGCATGGACTGAAATACTGCCCTTATTGGACGCCTCATTTTCTGTGCGTACAAGGTGGGCATAGGAAATACATCATGAAGAGATTATAGCTGTGTTAAGAGTGCAGGGTCTCTCCACAACCACCTCAGTGATGTGTGGGAGTGGGGGGTTTTCTATAGGTGTGGTATCCTTCAGTGCTTCTGGCCAGAGGCTTCACTCCTAGCTGTATGTCCATAGATCTTACATGGGATGGGTATGCAGTGGCTTCCACGTCTAGTACTGATAACTTTGTTCTTGGGTGCATGGCCTTTGGCCATGCACCCAAGACTGCACGCACTCCCCACAACTTGCCAATCGAAATGCAATACTACGGGTGTATACATGGGTGTGACATGCTGCGGTGGTTGTGGCCAGGGCCTACAGTCTTGGAAGTAAGGCCTTCGGCCTTCGGCTATGCATCCAAGACTCTAGGCCCTGGCGGCAACCACTGTTGCATGTGACACCCATGGCGGCACACTAATGAATATAATAATAGGCATCGGGAAAAGTAATGCAATCACGGCATGTTGTCAATTTCAATGTTGGCTACCACTACGCGTGTGCTTTCAACAGTTAGAAGATTCCTGTCCACTGCATGGACTGAAATGCTATCGTTATTACACCCCTCATTTTCTGTGCGTACAAGCTGTCCATGGAAAGTACATCATGAAGACCGACCCCCAGAACAAATGCATTGATCACCAATGTCTTACTGTCTGAACCTTTCCCAACGGTCTGTGACACAGCAAAACAGTTTTATAAATAGAGCATATGTACGCTGGTTCTTGCTCCGCTTTCGGCGGATCCAAGATGTCGGCCGCATCCAAACAATCTGACGCAGAACATGTCTCGCAGCAGCCAGTGGGCAGAGACGTCGCATATCCGCGGTCATGACGCCAGCCCCTTAGCCAATCGGTATCTTGTCCGTGGACCGAACAGGGAAGTGTGACCACGAAGCGGACATAGATATCACTAATTTTTTCAGACCTACTTTTTGATAATTTTAAAGAAAAGTACTGCACGGCAGGTAACCAAATTTACAAAAGCACGCTTTCTGGACCAAGACCCTGTACCTGCCACAGATTCCGTGAAAATCCGTCCAGCGGTTTGAACTGTAGCCGTGCGCAAAGTTTTTCTCCCATTCAGTCTATGGGAAAAAAAGATGTTTTGGGACCCCCCCTATAACTTTTGCCCCCATGGACCAAACATCTCCAAACTGTTCCAAAAAATACAGAGTGGCCCACATACCATTTTTTTTGCAAAGTTTGGTGAGGATTCGTCCAGGGGGAGCAGTTATAAGCCGCCCAATAAGTGTTCTTCCTATGGAAACAGCAACTTAACCATAACTTGTGGCCGTGTAATTATATATATATATATATATATATATATATATATATATATATATATATATATATATATATTCATTCAATGAAAAGACGTTGTTAAAGGGACGTTATGGTTAAGTTGCACTAATAAAAACCTATGAAATTCAGTAAAAAACATTGTTAAAAGGATGTTATGTTACAAGTGAAATCGAAAAAAAACCTGAAATTCGCCAGTTATGGTAAGCTAAGCAACCATAACTCGCGCCACCACCGTGCACTTCTAAGACTAATACCCAGGACATCAAAGATGACATCACAAATATCATTGATGACATCACATGTGCATTTACTTTTCATACAAAGGGTTGTGAATGTAATGTCGGTAAAAAAGTATCAGGGATTATCAGGAGATGTGTAATAAACTACACACTTCATTACGCAATGTAGTGTTCTAAAGAACATTCCATGGCAGTGTTCTTTCTAGTACAGGAACCTACACATACAGAAATGTAGGTATTGGCTGCAGCATACACCACAGAGGTGCAATATTTGCAATTTTCCAAAGTTATATAATAAAACGGTGAATGCTTCTGTAACAGACTTTTCTGTACTGTGAAACATGTACTAAGTAGCTAATAATGCATCACTTACTACATATTTCTACTAATACAAACAAAACATAAATAGACTACAATGCATACAAATATGGGGCTTATATATGGAGAGTAAAGTAAGCAAACAAGAGGCAGCATCATTAGAAACTGAGTATAATCTACATGATTGTATTCACCCACAAAAATGATTGCTGTGTTTCAGGCTTGCTTCTTCCCCTATATATGTACATCATAAGATGCGATTAAATTATAAGGAAAGTAGTGTAAGAACATGTGAGAATAGCAATATCTATAACTGTAATACCTTTTGAAAGTTAAGTTTCTGACTGTCAGTAAATAAAATCACCTGGCCTAGATATGACAGTGAACAAAAAAGAAGGGGCTAGACATGTGATATCATCAGTGATGTCATCAATGATATTTGTGATGTCATCTTTCATGTCCTGGGTGTTAGTCTTAACTGTGCACGGTGGTGGCGCGAGTTATGATTGCTTAGTTTACCATAACTGGCAAATTTCAGGGTTTTTTCGATTTTACTTGTAACCATAACATCCTTTTAACAACGATTTTTATGGAATTTCATAGGTTTTTATTAGTGCAACTTAACCATAACGTCCCTTTAACAAAGTTTTTTCATTGAATTTCATGGGTTTTTATTAGTGCAACTTAACCATAACATCCCTTTAAAAAAAGTTTTTTCATTGAATTTCATAGGTTTTTATTAGTCTAACTTAACCATAACGTCCCTTTAACAGCGTTTTTTCAGTGAATTTCATGGGTTTTTACCAGTGCATGCTATTTTCATACAATTTACTAATATTATACTTACCAAATATAACAATATTTGTGTCTAAATTACAAAGTGTCACCTTAAAACTCTGCCATTTCCCACCTTCTAGAATCATTTTTAACACTTCTATACACATTTTGGCACGCGACATGATGACATGTCCGAGAACCCGTCCGCACTTCACAATAAGATCTGTGCTTCGCGGACAGTTTGGAACTGCATTTTCTACTTATCTAGGAACTTTCAACTTCAAAATTTCCCTTGCACAGCTCCAACATCTATTCCTACTCATTATCCATTATCAATCTAGTACACAGTACATACGTTTAGCAAAACTGCTATTTATCTTAAAATGGCATCAGCTATTGCTATCCCTCCTCCCCAAAAGCCACCACCATTGCTGTAATCAAGGAGCATAAGAAACACTGCCCCCTACCTTAGAAATAACACACACGCAACATTTTCCCCGGTCCACCTGTCCCTCAATATTAGTGTTTGGTGCCTCTTCTCTCATTTCCCTCCCTACCTTTTGTTCTTAGCTCTGTAGCCAAAAAAGAAAAATGCATCCAAAAACAACAAAAGAAATATTCCTTTAGGAACCACCGTTCACAGTTAAAATATAGAACAAAAAAAACGTATAGACTTCAGCTACTTTACATTTCTCAGTAAAGTACATAGACTCAATAGGATTTTCCAACATTTCCATTTGCATTTTGTGTTATGCTAATGGGAATCTTGTGGCGTTCATCCCCCGTTCCAGGGACTGGAACGGTGGATACCGGCCCAGCAGCCCACGTTATCAGCCCAAGCGAAGCGAGGGTGGATAACGAGGTCTCCGGACCATTATTCCCCCATTCCAGCCCCTGTAATGAGGGATGAAGGCCATTAGCACCCTAGGTTCCCAAATCGGGAACCCGGGGCGCCAAAAAAGGATTTTCCTTTTCCAAGATGGCCACCATGGAAAGGGAAGGTGGGGTTCCATACAGGGCCCCTCTTCACTTTCCATGGCAGCCTGCAGAAGGCAAAGAGAAAACCCTATGACCATATTCCTACAAGCACATTTTTCTTCCCTTTCAAACCTATCCCAATTTCGAACAACTTAACCACAAAGCCGGTCCCAGGTGGACATAGCCACTTTAACCCCATGTGTTGTCCCTTGTGGTCATGGCCAGTAGCCAGATTGTCCGGATCATGACCTTATTCCATGACCCGGACAATCTGGCTACTGACCATGGCACCGGCTATACCTCAGTCACCAAAAAGGTATATCACTATTTTTTGGACCTACATTATGAAACTTGTTCAAAAATAAAACACGGCACATTTGCAAACCATGCTTTCAGATCCTTGGCAATACTCCTTCCACATGTTTGCTGGAAATCCACCCATGTTTTATTTTTTCAAAAGTGTCAAATGTATGCATATAAAATAGTCATATAACCTAGCCCCCACTTGACAAAATCCATATAGACTTTATGAAAACATTTATATCTAGATCCAAAATCTTTTTGCAAACTTTTGCGTAGATTTGTCAAATTGCACCACATTTATAAGCCTTTTACAATATTTTGTGACTCCCCTCTAATTTTGCCCGCTCTTGGCAGAATCCCACCAAACTTTGCAAAAACATTTAAATCTAGTTCTATAATCTATTTACAAACCTGTGTGTAGATTCGCCAAATAGCACCACATTTATAAGCCTTTACATTATTTTGGGTCCCCCCCTCTAATTTTGCCCCCTCTTGACAAACTCTCAGCAAACTTCACAAAAACATTTATATCTAGATCTATTATCAGTTTGCCAAATTAAGTGTATATTCGTCAAATGGCACCTCATTTATAAGCCTTTGCATTATTTTGGGACCCCCCCTCTAATTTTGCCCCCTCTTGACAGACTCCCACCAAACTTTGCAAACTCATTCGTGATTAGGTCAGGAATATAACTGCAAAATTAAATGCAGTTCCATTAAGTGGCACCAAAGTTATAAGCCATCCAATAACTGCTTTTCACCAAACCAGTAATGCAGAGGTGTCTGCAAACTTTCACAGGACTTTTCGGGAACATCCGAACTGTTCACGGACTTTCGCTGCGAAAAACACCTGTTTTTTTGCTTCTTGTAGCCATATTCCATCCCATCCTCATCACCCCTCATCTCCCCAGAGATTATTTGATAAGTGCAATGTTGTGTTTTAATGTTTTTACTGCGATGTCCGCAGACATCAGCCGATGTCCACGAATCCAAGATGGCGGGCGTTTTCAAAACTCTACCGCACCGCACGCTTCATGACAACCAATCAGCGAACACATTGTGTGTCCGCGGACATGACGTATGTCTATTATCCAATCGGTGTCCTGTCCGCAGAGCAAACAGGGAAGTGTGTCCATGGAGCAGACACAGATATCACACATTTCTTTGCCTTATGTTTTAGTTGTTTAAAAAATAAAAATTACTAGACGGATTTACACCAAATTAACAAAAGCACGCTTTCGGGACCAAGCCGCTGCTCCTGCCGCATATTTGATGAAAATCCATCCAGCGGTTTGGGCTGTAGCCAAGTTTTTTCCCATTATGTCTATGGGAAAAAAAGAAATGTTGGGACCCCCATATAACTTTTCCCCCCCTTGACCAAACCTCAACAAACTTTGCAACCAAAATCAGAGTGGGCCATATACTTTTTTTTGCAAAGTATGGTGAGGATTCGTCCAGGGGAAGCGAAGTTATAAGCCGCCCAAAAAGTGCTCTTCCTATGGGTTTAGCAACTTAACCATAACTACATGGCCGCTACCGCAGGCCATGTAATATAATATATTTATGTGATCTAACAGGTTTTACCTGTGACTGTGCCTGTGTGTGATTGTTGCGGTACCTTTCTGTGGCCTGCAGGGGTACTGTGCTTTCTGATCGCATAGCGCGATTCTAACGGAACATTGCGCTATGAAGCGAAACGCGTGGATTATGACTGAAGATCAGTATTATATAGATATGTTCTCGCAGCGATTGCTCAATATGCCATTTCACTTCCCTAACGGTCTGTGGAATGGAGGGAATGCAAACTACGTGGTCCTGTTGCGCTCCCCCTTCTGTGGCCGTAGTGCCCTTGGTGGTTCTCCTCTGAGGTTGCGGTTGCCGGAGCCCCAGCCCCGTCGCGACCGCAACCTCCAAACACTCCACAACCAATGCAGATATGCTCCGCCAATTTCCCAGATTGTGCGCGCGCATGCGTGCAAGTCTGCCTATCTAAAACACAATGGGCCTCATTCCGAGTATGGCGGTAAGGGATAGCGGCCACCGGTAACGAGACCGGTGGCGGTGATCCCTTACCGCCATACTCCGAGTTCCCTTTGCGCCCTCGCCCTTAACGCCTGCTTTGAGCAGGTGTTAAAGTCGAGGGCGCAAAGGGGCCTCCAAGCCAATAACGGTGACCGTAATGAACGGTCACCGTTATTTGCATCTTCCCCATTCCCATTGAGCCCTATGGGGGCTCATTTGGGAATGGGGAAGAGCCTTGGTGAATGGGGAATTACCGCCCCGCCAACCTTGGAATGGGGCGGTAATTCCGCCATCCACCAAGGCGCTGCCGGTCCGGGTACGGCGTCAACCAAGGCGTTAATAGCGCCATTGGTTAGCGCCATACTCGGAATGAGGCCCAATGTCACCTCAACATACATTCACAAGAATAATTAAAGGGCACTTTACTTCCTCTTTCTTTGCTGCTCGATAGCGAGTTAAGTAGAAGGACAGTGTGATTTATGGACAAGGACTATTCTGATTTGTTGAAGTTATCACATAGTCAGTTTGAGGACTAATAAGAACAGAACTACCAAAGACTCTAAAACAATGGTTATTGTAGTTTATTAAGTTAGGTTTTCGTGTTTTAGTAGTTTGTACTTTGCTGCTGAAGTAGTAAAATGGAAAGAGAAGCATAATCCGAGCCTCCGGTCTTGACAAAGAATTTGTGTAAATGCCTCACATCATGTATGTACATAGCAGGAGACATTTACAATTGCACTACGAAATGTAAACATTGGACGGAAACCTGTGTCTGCTTGAATTTCAATGCATTTGCACTTGGTGGTCAAAGCAATCGGTAGGATTGCTAACACGCAAATGTAACAGTAAGTGGTCCTTTCCATGCAATTGGTAAAGGGAAGAAAATGACCAAATTCCGCCCAAAGCCTTGACATGGTATGTTGCCCTCAATTAAAGGTTTAGAGCAACTCATTAGCATGGGCAGGTTTGAAGCTAAGTTATACATCTGTCTGATCATTGCGCAGCCACATGGTGTCCCTCGGGATTGAGATATATTACGGGTGACCTCTGTAACGCTTACCTCATAAACTCTGCGGGAGCACTTCTCTGGAAAATCAGGTTGTACTATTCTTAGTGTGCGTTGTAAATCTATGCAATCAGGTTATCTAAGAAAAAACATTCAGCAATCCTCAATATGCTTGTCAAATGCACCAATTCAGAAATTACTTCTCTAACTCTCTAGGGTCTTTACCTTTTATTATTTGTTGGTGAGCTTTCCATGCTGCTTCTACGCAGGGGCGCTTGTTCTGAAGAATGGAGATGAAATGTATTTTCTGAAGGTAGTAAGGACCACTAGTGCGTGTGATATGAGAGAGAGACCTATTGGGGAAGGTAAGGAGATAGAAACTATCCCTGACAAGAATAGCATAATTGGAGCCATTCCATTAACAATTGAACATGCAAGACAAGGAACTCCTAACCTTCCTAAACCAAAAATGAGGAACGCCTATATGTGCGTGTGAACACGTGACCAGACAATGTCAACTGCTGAGAAAATGTGTCCCCACTAAAATAGGAGTACCTAACACAGCGACTCTGTAAATCTTAAAACTCACCCAACTCAATATATAGATATATACACAACTTGCCACTATTGTGATTCCCCTCTGGACATTAACAACCAAGGTGAACTACACCATTACACTCTCAACAATGTGCTTGCCTTTTTTACATGAAACACTAGCTTTGTGCGGAATGTGCGGAATGCTAAGTAGAGGGAGACAACTTCCAACAGCTAACTAATATGACCCTAGTTAGTTCCGCTGACTGGAATGAATGTAGCACCCAATATATGATAACTAAAACCTTTCTCACAGGGCTGCAGTTCCCTACAGTGTTTGTAAAAGGCTGACTGACGGGGGAACAACTTCAAACAGCTGACACAAAAAACAAGGTAATTCAGCTGACGGGAAAATGCACGCTGCACCATCTAGTGATCGCCAAACAAATGCGCACAATAAACATTAGCAGCCAACACTTGCGATAATGTAGGTTGACAGACAACGAACTTCAAACAGCTGACGGAGATTCAACGAGAATATTCCGCTGACAGGAATGAGCGCAGCAAAAGTGCCACGGCAGACGTGAAGGCAACTGCCGATAATGCTGACTAAAAAACAAACACTATGGAATACTGTGGTAATGACTGGGAAGTTACAAGGCTAACTTCAGAGGGAACAATGGAAAACTAAGGTGAAGGATATTTCAAGAATGGGCTGAGGAAAACTGTGACTGGAACTGGCACTGCGGTAAGCGTACACTGCAAAGCAGACGACGCGAAGCACGGAGCAGGAGCGGGGAAGGGCTTATATGTGCAGCGAGTGTGAAGCACTAGACCATCACTATCACTTCCCATAGGACCACTAGGCCGCTATTTTAGGTAATGAGGAAGTGTCTTCTGCCATATAGCCTAGACATGGTTTTTCCTTGTTACAGACCAAGCATGATAAGCCATGGTCCACGAATTCTTAGAGGTTAATCTAGGGGGATGACCCATGCTCATGACAACCTTTCTCTTTGAGCACCGTTGTTCACCCATAGATCATAATTATTCATTTATTACACACATGCCAACATTCCGACGCACCTGGAAGGGAGATTTCTTCAGTGAAATTGGGAGGCATACATTTTCCCATAGAAATGCATTGGGGCTAGAATTATTTTAGGCTGGAGAACGTGAAAAAAAGCATATTTTTCACTGAAAAATCCAGAGTCTCCCCATAAATCGGGAGGGTTGGCATGAATGGTATTATTTGTCTTTTTTACCATCTTTTTTCACAAAGTCTGCCAACTTTAGTACATCACAATACAGGAGCCAAAACGGGGCAAAGCCAGTCTGTGCTTGATGCATGTCTTTGGTAGAGGGCTCTTGATGGGACTCTAACAGAGCGAAAGATAGGGTGGAAACATGATTGGAGGGAAGAAAAGGGTGAGTGGGGACAGAGGCAAATAGAACATGATTCGAGTGAGCAACTAAGTGCATACATGCCAAAATTCCGATGCACCTGGAAAAGAGATTCCATAAAAGAAATCGGGAGACAACAATTTTCCCATAGAAACACATTGGGGAATGAATTATTGTAGGAGGGAGAACGTGAAAAATCACAATATTTTTCACTGAAAAATCTGGAGTCTCCCGCCTAAATCGGGAGGGTTGGCATGTATGTAAGTGCGAGATGAACAAAAATGATTTGGGGAGACCATACCTCTCAACTCATACACTTTTGGCTTGTGTCTCCCGCCACTTTTGCAAGTCCCTCACCCGCCAAACTCCCTAAACGCCCATAGGAATCAATGGGCTTTCACCCGCCAAATACAAAATCGGGTGTTTTCACCCGCCCAAGGGCCATGAAAGGTTGAGAGCTATGGGAGACACAGAGAGCCGTAGTACAAGAGCCATTTTTTTTACCTTTGCCAGGGCTGAGTCCGCCCACTTAAAGCCTAGATTGCCGGATACCTGCACTTGTTTTTTCATTTAAAGCACTGAATAACACATAGTACTCTCCCTGGATTGGGTTGTGCCAGTAACGACGAGAAAACAAAGAAAATGGAGGAGGCACCCCGATAACCCGGGCGGTGTCCTCCTCCACCTCCCCCCAGGTCAAGGGGGAGGTGCCGGCCAAACCGCGGCAGAAAACGAAAAAGCCTGCGAAGGACAACAAAGAAAGGGGGCGGGGTCATCCCTTTAAAACAGGCGGGCTCCTTGCTGCAGGTAGCATCCAGCTTCTTCAGAGGGACTCCCGCCCGTAACACGGAGAGGACTTCGTTTTGGGATTTCGTTCGAGGACCGGGCAGAAGGACCTTTGTTGGCCCGTGTTGTGAGGTGCTGCCAGAAGGACTGAGGAGCTGGCAAAACAGTCGCCGCAGAGGAAACAAGTCTGGGAGCGGTGGACCGGTGTTGCCAGCGGGGACCTCGGACAGCAGAGGAGCGGAGGAGTGCGACCGAGCAGTCGTCACTGCCAACGCCAAGAAGCAGGGACCGCAGGTGGCAGAGGAGCGGAGGAGCGCTACTGAGCAGTCGTCACTGCAAACGCCAGGAAGCAGACCACGGAAGCAGGATCCCCCAGAACCAATGCAGAGCGGCAGGCGGCATTGGTACGGGGAAAGGAGAAGGCGGGCGCCAGGGACCCACACCGCAGCTGAGTACCGGCGAGAGGCAGCAGGGGTGAGGAGCGGAGCGGCTATGGGCGGAGCAGCCAGGCACAAACTCTGTTGAAGCCACATCAACAGGTGAAGGCAACCGCAAGGGAGGGAGTCGCAGTACCTGCAGGTACACAAGCAAAGAACTGCCAAAGGGGGTGATTGGAACACTGTGCCCGCTCAGGGGAAATATCGACATCACTTGCAAAATTTGTGCAAGCATCTGCTAACAGGAAACCAAAATTTTGTTTAGAGTGGACAGCGCACGATAAAGCGCGCAGGGCACCCAATTTAGACACATTGGCACGAGCTGCCGGGTAAGGAGGTGTTGGCAGCGATGATAAGGGATCAACGAGAAATTAACAAAGTGGGGCATACAGGCCAGTGTTTAAGAACATTTGGGGCCGATACTGAACATGGATCTGGAGGCATTCATGGCAATGGCCAGGTTGGCTGCTGCCAGGCACGGGCCCAACTGGATGGAGGCCATGATCCCACAGCAAAGGGAGGAACAAGCGGGGCCCAGCCAGAGGCCAGATTCTCCCCTTATGTTCCCCGACAATGAAGATATATTGAGAGAACCACAAGGGCAGGAGGGAGAAGAAGAGGCAGAAGGACATGGCGAGGAAGAAGAGGAGCCGGCCACGAAGAGAAAAGGAACCATGACACAGAAGGCCACAGCAAGCAACGAACAAGCCAGGACTGGCAAAAAGCCCAGGGTGACCGGGGTAAGAAGCAAGGGAAGGGCACAGGAGGTTGCAGCCGTACTGGCACCTACACCTGTGGAGGTTCCAGGGAACCGTGGTCCACCCAGCACACCTGCAACCAGACCAGTGGTAGTGACTGAAGATGGGCCCGCATCCTTGGAGGCAGTAAAAGGTATGATCATGCAATGTATGAAGCATGGGGCAATGGGGCACTGGTCAGTTATTGAGTGGTAATGTGAATGCTTTCAACCAAATTGCAAGTGAGGCGGCAGTGGTGCAACAGAGAGGGGTGACTCTAGGGCCAGGGGGGCTGGGCTCAGGGGGCTATCAGGCAGGTAATCCTCCCAGTATTGGTTTGTCCGGGGGGATAGGCCAGTGGGCTGGTCATTATCTCAACACTGGGTTTGCCGGAGGGGTGGTTCAGTGGCCTCAAGGGCATCAGGTCACAGCATTGGCCAACTCAACCTCCTCAGGGGGGGTAACTCAATGCCTCAGGAAGGTGCAGCGCTAACAGGGGCACCACAGGCTCCGGCCTGGTGGGGCCAAGGGGCATCAGGGCCAGGGGTAAACTACTCTATCAGCACCAATGGCATGCAAGAGGGAATGTGAGGCCCCAATATGACACAATATGGGAGACCAATGCCAGGCTTCGCTCCAGTCCGGGTGTCGGTAGGCTCCTTGGCGTGGCACATACCAGGGAATATCAAGCAGATGAGGAGGAAGGAATTTCTTGGACTTTGTGGGAATGGAACCCCTGGGAGAAGGTATAAAGGACTTATCAGAAAAGGAGTAGGAGAAGAGGGACATGGAGAAACTCAGGGTGGAACCAACCATACACAACTGGCTAAAGGCGTTCAAAATGTATATGTCAATTATGTTAGAGAGATACCCCCAGGATGCACTATCAATGATTGCTTATGAACAGTATATCCATCATTTGTATTTAAAGCATGGGGGTGAAGGGTGGTTACAGTATGACTGGGTTTTCATCTTAAAATGCAAGTTTGGCCAGCTTTGTCGTGGGATGAGATGGACATTGGGGGATTCATAGATAAAATGGTGCCCGCAAGTGAGGGGGTGACAAGGCCCCAGGGGAAAAGCCACATGTCTGGAGGGGTAGAGGAGGTTACTCCCAACGAGGGAGGGCGTCCTTTTGCGGGTACTCATCCTGGAAAAGCTGTGCCAGCTACCAGGGGGAGCAAGCAGAATGCTGGAAGGTTAATACTGAAGGGGGTTGCCCCTTTGGCAAAACATGCCGATTCAGGCTTGCACGGGGTAAGGACACATTGGATCGCAACTCCTCAGCCGATGAAGGGAAGGGGAGGAGCAGCCCCAAAGAAAAAGAATAGTGAAGGATTGAATGAAGAAAAAGTGCTCATGTTACAAGCTACACTTCCACTATTGTCTCAGATTATGATGAAAAATTGTTTGCCCACACCGGTTGGCTTTCAAGCTATGACTCCATGGTTAAATACATATCACAACAGTGCTGATGCAGAACTGCTGTGGGAAGGGTTCAGGTGGGGTTTCGAAATTCCATGCAAAGGGGTTAAGAAGGGCAGGGAAGCACTTAATTTACGTTCAGCAGCGGGGATGCCGGAGGTGGTGGCACTTAAAGTAGCAAAATAAATCAAGTTGGGAAGAGTGACTGGCCCGTTCAGGAGTCCGCTGATGGAGAAATTGGTGGTGTCTCCCTGGGTCTGGTTCCTAAGAAGGAGGAAGGGCAGTACCACTTAATCTATCACCTCTCTTTTCCTGAAGGTGAATCAGTAAATGATGGCATAGCTGAGGAGCCGTGCCGAGTGCATTATTCATCTTTTGATGATGCAGAGGAAATGGTGAAGGCAGCCGGGAGGGGGGCCGTGATGGGGAAGGCCGACATTGAGTCTGCAGTCTGGTTATTGCCTATTCACAAGGAGGGTCATCACTTGTTTGGGTTTAAGGTAAAGGATCAGTATTTCTATGATAAATGTTTACCTATGGGGTGCGCCTTTTCTTGTGCATATTTTGAGGCTTTTAGCACCTTCTTGGAATTTGCAGTCAAACAAGAGTGTCAGGAGAGGGGTATGTTACACTACCTTGATGATTTCTTGTTCATTGGCACACAAGGGACCGGGGAGTGCGGGTCCCTCATGAGTACATTTCAGGGGATGATGAAGATGATGGGCGTCCCGCTAGCCAAAGGTAAAACGGTAGGCCCGGTGACCTGCTTGACATTCTTGGGGATAGAAATTGACTCAGTCAAGGGGGAGTGCAGACTCCCGCAGGATGAGGTGAAGAAATTGAAGGAGAATATCAAGGGTTTGATGGGAAAGAGTAAAGCGACTCTTAAGGAGCTCCAGTCGCTGGCAGGTAATCTCACTTTTGCGGGGAAGGTCATCCTGGCAGGCAAAGTGTTTGCGAGAAGCATCGAGCACAAGACTGTGGGTTTGCAACATGCGGGTTAACATGTCAGGTTGGGATCTGAAGTGCGGGCAGGTAATCTCACTTTTGCGGGGAAGGTCATCCTGGCAGGCAAAGTGTTTGCGAGAAGCATCGAGCACAAGACTGTGGGTTTGCAACATGCGGGTTAACATGTCAGGTTGGGATCTGAAGTGCGGGAGGACCTCGGGTTGTGGGAACATTTCTTGGACAAATTCGCCGGGGTACTTCTATGGAGGGAGGACGGGACTACCGGCGATAGGCTCAAGCTATTCACGGATTCGTCAGGTACCCTGGGGTTTGGGGCAATCTTGGACAACAATTGGTGTGACATGGCGTGGCCGGCAGAGTGGCATCAACAAGGTATCACCAAGGACATCACGTTGCTTGAACTTTTTCCCATAGTGATAGCCTTTAAGTTGTGGGGGTAGCTGCTGAAAAACAGAAAGGTGATGCTATGGTCAGATAACATGACAGTGGTCCAGGTCATAAACCAAGGGTCAGCGAGCAATACATCGGTGTTGTGACTATTGAGAGCACTCAATGAAAGCATGCTGGCACAAAACATTGAGGTGCAGGCACGATATATTCTGGGGGTCAAAAACGTAGCCGCTGATGCTCTCTCTCGTTTACAGTGCGAAAAGTTCTGAGGGAGTTGTCCGGGAGCAAACAAGGTGATGACCCCATTCAATACTCAATGGTGGACCTGATTGGGGCAATCTGAGTTCCCTGATTCACTTGGCGCTAGCACCAGGCACGGCAAGAAGATACAAGGCATGCCAGGAACTGTTCTTAGCCTTCCAAGAGGAGGTGTTGGTGGAAGTGCAGAGGGAGCTGCCTGTAAGGGTCTTTGTTGGCTGGTGCTGGCATAAAGGGAGGACCAGAGCATGGATGGCCTATCACTTGGCTGCAATCGCCCATTACTCCAAATTAGAGGGAAACGGTGACCCCACGAAGGAACACTACATTGTAATGGCCAATAAAGGCTGGGCAAAACAGGGGGTGAAAGAACCCGATGAGAGACGCACCATTGACATCATTAAACTGCACAGATTGGTCGGGTGCCTGTGGGAGGTTTTCTGTGATGAATTTGAGGTGGTTTTATTCAGGGCGGCCTTCACATTAGAATTCTTTGGGGCATTTAGGGTGCGCAAACTAGTCCTGGAGAACAAGGGGACCAAGGGAACAGGGTTTCTGCAACTGGGTGATGTACACATGTCCGATGGGCGGTTAATGATGTTGCTAAGAAAGTCCAAAACCGACCAAGTGGGGAAAGGGAGCACAGTGTCTCTCCATCCCAGCGCAGGGAGCATAGCATGCCCAGTCAGGGCTCTGATGGCCTATCTCAAACAGAGGCCACCGTCAGTGGGGGCGCCGCTGCTCATACATAAGGATGGGTCCGCGTTGAGCCGCTTCCAGTTTAAAAGGGTCATGCACATGGCATTGGGGAACATTGGGGAAACCGAAGGGGTGTTCGGGACGCATTCCTTTAGGATAGGGGCAGCCACGTCAGCCGCAGCCATGAGCCTATGGGCGGAGGATATCAAGCAGATAGGGAGATGGAGGTCCGGGTGTTTTAAGAGATACATCAGACCGGAGAAAATGTAAGGTTGACATGCTGCCTTCTCATCCCATTAGCACCATCCAGGAGAAGAAGGAAATCTGTCTGGGTGATAGGACACTCATTTGTGTCTAGGACAGGGGCGAGCTGGACGGCGTAGCGGGAAGAGTTGACTGCCGGCGAGTTCAGGATCGGGTGGCACGGGGTGCCCGGGATGAAATGGGCACAACTGCAGGGACACGTGCACAAATTGCTGGGGAAACAGCATAAGCAGGACGTATTGGTCATACATTTGGGAGGTAATGATTTGACAAACCTGGGAAGGGGGGCTTTGATGAGGGAAATGATGTTCTCATTGCAGGAACTGGCAGGACAATTGGGAGAAACGGAAATTGTCTGGTCGGAAATAATCCCGAGACTAGAGTGGAGAGGCGCAGAGAATCACGCAGCGGTTGAAAGGTCTAGAAGAAAGCTGAATTGTGCAATGGCTTCGCACAGATCAGGCACGGCCTGATTAACTTGAAGTCCCCAGAGTATTACCTGAAGGATGGGGTACATCAGTCAGCAAAGGGGATGGATCTCTTTTATTGGAATCTCTGCACTAAAATCCTGGAAATGTGAGATAAGGAAGGGGGAGCCACGGTGGGCGGTGTGATGCTGGAAATGCATCGGAGGGACAGGGCTTCCATATCCTTGTCCTTTACTGCTTATTATTGTGTGTTCTGTCGTGTTTTGTGGGACTCCTGGCAGTGCCGCTCTCTCTCTTTTGGTTTGGTGAACAGACCCGTGGCATACCCTTATAGCACCCATGGGTAGGGGTACAACCCTGTGCCCCTAGTGTATGTTTTGGGCACCTGTGTGTGACCCACAGAGCAGGGTACGGGCTGGTGGCAGCCCCGTGCTGAAATGACTGGTGCCCTGAGCGTCCTCCATTTTGGGATGCCCAGGCTCTGTCGTTGGAATCGGTAGATTCCGGATGGAGACAAAATGGCCCCCATGGCCTCTTGCCTTCCATCACCTGTTACCTTGATCTTCCCGAAGTCCCGGGAAGCCCTGTCTCTGTCCCTTCCCCCTGACTGGCTGTTGGGTGGAAGTTCCATATATGGTAGTGTGGGGACGTGTCGACCAGACTGGCTGGAGCCTTCTTAACGACCGTATGTTGTGGGTACGCCAGTGCGTGGGACCTGGGTGAATGGAGTGTGTGACGAATATACATTCTATGTTGTGGCTGTCTAGTATCTGGTGGTTGACACAATGGTTGCGACTGCCCTGCCCGAAACCGGTATGAATGCGGTACGGAGTGTTGAATGACTCGGTACTTGTCCCAATACGCATAACTTGTTGTGAGTGTCTGGAGAGAAGTGAATGGCCTGAATGCACCGTGTGCCTGATTGGCTGCCTGCCTGCATGAATGCCCTTAGTCGTGATTGGATGCTTGAGTGTGACCCAGCGGAATGAATGGGAGATCAACAGTATATCTGGGGACCTCTCACTGCTAGGAATCGTGTTCAGAAGCTGAGGTCCACTACGACGAGTAACTGTAGTAACTGAAGCTTGATCCTGAAGCCCTGCTGGACGAGAAGAATTGCTGTTGCTCTCCTTCACAATCTGAAAGCTGCTGTGCTTCAAGAACTGACCCAGAGAGGACCTGGTAAGGCGCCCTCTTCCCGAGCTACGAGGGACCATCGTGCACAGCTGATCTTTGCCTAAGCTCCCTGGTAGACAGACCTTCGACAGGCTGCCGACCCGATACGGGGACTGCTGCGGAACTCCAAAGAGAAGTGCCCAGACTGTTGTCCGCCACTGTCGACCACCACTGACGCCGACTGGAGCGCCGTGCTCCCGTTGCCTAAGAACTTCATTGATCCAAGGATGCTCTTGTCCGCATCGTCGCTGCTGTATCCTGCTGGAGAAGGCCTGACCGTCGATGCGCCAAGGAGCATCCACCGGTGGGTTTCCCGCCACCCAAAGACCACGGAGACACCGACGACTCGATGCCCTTGCTGGGCCACAGTTCTTCAACTCTTTGCGGTCCAGAACTATCGACACTGAGGCGGCCCGCACGCCTCTTCCTGGCAGGACGTTTATGCTTCCCCGTCAACGAGTACCGCTAGGAACGACGCAGCCACTTCACTGTCGTAGCTCGACCTGTTCTCCGTTGGACATTCGACGACCCGTGACTCCTGCCTGAAAGGGAGGACACTCAAGAGGGCCGTCGATTCCCCGACGCGGAATGCTACAACGCCAAGGTACTTTGGGGTTGCAGAACTATTGGAAAGTCTAGTGTGAAGAATATATGGACTGGGCTTGTACCTTTCTTCTACAGGTTGCCCAGGTGGGGGGGATCTCCACACATGACTGTGTCTAGGTAGCGGGCCAGTATTCTCCCTATTGCTCAAACATCTTGCTTTCCTTCCTTTCTCTACTGCTGGTTTCCTCTTTATTTTGATCTGTCTGTCACTCTGACCGTATGCACTTTAATGAGATCTAATAACGTTAGTGGTAGCACTTTAGAATTGTACATATTTGCCATTGTTGATTTTCGGAGTACAAAGTGAGTTATCGTGATCGTGTATATGACCTTGAATATTAATTATATAAAGACTATGTTGTAACTGATACAGTGTGTGGACATTCCTTTGTGGGTGCTTGGGGACTACACTGTACTTAAGAACCAGCTCACATCACCTCCTGAGAAGCTAGGCCTTGATTGCTCGACCACAACTACCAATAATAGAGAATCTTGGCAGAGGTCTCTGTGCCTCCCCTCTACCATATAGAGAGCGGAAGTGCAGACCCCCCCTCCGGTCTTTACAGCTGGTGGCAGCAGTGGGATGCTTATGGTTTTAAGACTCAGTATATAACCGTGCCACTTACGAAGGATATCTGCACTTTATTAAATTAAGGTTTAGTTGTGTACATGATAACTGCATTACAAGCAATGGAATCTATTGCGAATGGTAAATTGACTACTCGGATGAGCTTAGAGGCTCTCCAGAGTGCTTGTGAAGCCAGGGAGTTAGACTTTGTGGATAAGTCTAGGACTGAGCTGATAGCTGCCCTGGTGGACTACCAGATCGATTGTGAAACTCTTGAAGGGGGGGATGCAACCAATGAGGACTCTACCCCGGGGGTTGTCGCCAAATCTGATTCTGGGAATGCCACCATTCCTGCTGCCTCTGTTCCAAACCCCAGCAGTTCTTTAGAGCTTGAGTTATTAAGGAAGTTGGCCTTTGAATATCGCAAGTTGGAACTAGATGCTGAGCTTAATAAAGAGGAGTTGGCACAGCAAGTGGAGCTCAAGAACCGGGATCTTAAGCTAAAAGATAGAGATCTTGAACTCAAAGATAAGGACCTTGAACTCAAGAACCGGGACACTGAATTTCAGCGAATCCAGTTAGAGAAAGCTTGAGTGGAGACTTCAGCGAAACCAGTTGAGAGTGTCAGATCCCCAGCAACCAAGTTCATGAAAGATTTGGTTGGTGTGTATGCGGAGGGTTCTGACATCCTCCAATGGATTGAAGCATTTGAAATGGCTTGTGCAATTCACGATGTTGATAAGAGAGATTGGGCGTGTTTGTTAAGCAGAGTGCCTCAAACTGGATATGACTGTATTCTGAAACTGAGTGTGGAAGAAAGGGGTCAGTATGAGTGCATGAAGTCTGCCTTAATCGCCAAGTTTGGCAAAATGCCTACCCAATATCTTAAACTGTTCAGGGATTTTAAGAAACGAGAGAATGGGCCTCATTACAACCTGCCAGTCCGGGACCGTGCAAAATCCGTGACGGTGGTAAAAACGTTTCCGTGTCCGCAAGGTTGCGGAAAAACCGTCCGATTACACGCTGTCGGCTGTCGGTCACGCGCACCACACGGACTCGGAAACGTTGTTACCGCCGTCACGTAAAACCCCACGGAAATGGAAATAACGAAGCCACAAGTGGCGCAAAACCCGTTTCCGCCTCCGCCACCACGGACACGGAACCGGAAATACCATGATCGCCAAAACAGGAAACAGAGAGGCGGCCATCATATAAAAGCACAATCCATTGCCATCCAGAGCCAGCACAAGCACAATCCTAACTCTGAGAAGCCAAAAGGGACCACCAGCATGTCTGCCAGGACTCCTGCTCAGAGGCAGCGCAAACAGCGCTTCAGCGAGGCGGAGCTAACCGTCTTGGTGGAGCACATTGTGGACAATGCTGAGATGCTGTTCAGCGCCGACCAACGGCGTGCCACACAGCAGCGGAGGAAGGAGGTGTGGGCCGAAGCTGCACGCAAGTGCACCGCCGTGGGCGTGGCAGTGAGGAGCGTGAAGGACTGCCACAAGCGTTGGGACGACCTGAGGCTGAGGGTACGCAACCACATTTCCACGCACTGCCAACGCAGCAGTGGGACAGGCGGAGGACCCCCTTCCCCACTGAGGCTGCAAGCATGGGCGGAGCGTTGCAGCAGCGTCCTCCACCTAGAGGGAATCCATGGGATCGGGCAGGCTGAGGCAGGAGTGAGCCCACCTGCAGATGCCGGTAAGTGCCCAAACATGAATGCCACATGTAAATATGCAGTTGTGAGTACTGGGCCAAAGGACCCATTAACAACCCCCCCCCCAGGCAGTGCATGTGTGGGCCAAAGGACCCATTAACAACCCCCCCCCCAGGTAGTGCATGTGTGGGCCAAAGGACCCATTAACAACCCACCCCACCCCCAGGCAGTGTATGTGTGGGCCAAAGGACCCATTAACAACCCCCCCCCCCCCAGGCAGTGCATGTGTGGGCCAAAGGACCCATTAACAACCCCCCCCACCCCCCCAAGGCAGTTCATGTGTGGGCCAAAGGACCCATTAACAACCCCCCCCCAGGCAGTGCATGTGTGGGCCAAAGGACCCATCATGATCCGTATGGCAACCAATATCACTGAATGCAGACACCAGCAATCAGATGCATGTGACTAACACTATTCAATGTACAATCTTAATGACGCATGTGATGCACCCATCTGCCACCGCAACAACACTAATTGCATGCCCTTTGTGTCCCCACAGCCGTTTCAAGTGACAGTGATACTGCACAACAGGCCAGCCAATCTGCATCGGCAAGTACACTAGCCACCGCCACCACACAGGAAGATGCTGCCGGCAGTTCTGCACCTCTGGCCACATTACCAGCCACTACAGATGTGCGGCACACCACCATCACCGACATCCCCACCGTCTCCACACTGGCTGAGTCTAGACAGGTGCCACGGGAACCTATCATGGCCACCCAACACAACACCGAAGGCAGCAGCACTGCAGAGGGGGCGGCCTGCAGTGATAACAGTGCCCCGCAAGAGCACTCGGAAACGGGGCCACAGGGGGAGATGCCCACATTGGAAGACCTGGGCTCCTTCCATGAGCTGGGGTTCAGCCCCACTTCACTGGGGAGTCCCATGAGGTCGCCCACCCCATCCATGGCCGAACTGAATGCCCGCATGCAGCGGATGGAGGACCAGCAGGCTACCCTCACCCAGCTGGTGGAGAGGCAGCTAGAGGAATCCAGGCTGCAGAGGGAGAGCTACAGCGCCTCAGTGCGTCGCCTGTCGAGGTCCATTGGACGCTTTGCGAGCACCATAGTGACCCTTGCACGCCATGTGCGGGAGGGCAACGACCACACCTCCAGGCTTGTAGAGGCCAGGTTGGTTGGCCAACAGGCGAATCTGGCACGGATGCCCTCAATCCCAGATTCTGGCCCATCAAACACTACCACCCCATCCAGCTCCACTACTGCCAGTCCAAGGAGGCGCTCGAGTAGGCTAACGGGTCCTTCGGGCAAGGTAGCACAGGCACAGAAGCGCACAAGGAAGTGATGGCATGTGTGTGGGGCAGTGCAGGACACATGTGGACTACAAGGGTGTGAGAGGGGTGGGCACGTTTGGGTGGTGGGGTAGGTAGTTTTGGGGGTTTGGACAATGGGCTCTGGGTGGGGGTGGGCACGTTTGGGTGGTGGGTGGCCCCGGGTGTACAGCTTCCCTAACCAATGCACCTTCTTCCCTGTTGTTATTACATCAATACATCACCATTTGAAATCAAGACATACATGTGTGGACATTGATCATTTATTTTGCAGTGCAACTATTAATTCATTGTCGTCACCATGTTTGTGCATTTCTGTGAATGTGCTGTGACTCAAAAGTAAATGCGAATCAGGGCATCCCGTGCTCTCTGGCCATCATGTGGACCCCCAGGGGGAGGCGGTGCCATCCCATCCCCATCTCCATCCCCATCTCCATCCCCATCCCCATCCCCATCCCCATCTCCATCTCCATCCCCATCCCCATCCCCATCTTCCGCATCTGCGTCTGGTGGCATTGGGATGTTCCTGCGCAGGCATATATTGTGCAGCATGGCACATACGAGCGTGATTTTGCCCGTCTTCACTGGGCTGTACAGCAGTGATCCGCCAGATCTGCTCAGACAGCGGAAACGGGCCTTCAGCAGTCCAAATGTCCTCTCAATCATTCCACGTGTGCAGATATGTGCCCTATTGTATGCCTCTTCATGCCTGTTCCTTGGTCTCCGTACAGGTGTCATCATCCATGGCGTGAGTGCATATCCCGCATCACCTACATGGGATGTAGATGGGGGAACATGTCAGTGTTTGCGGCATCATGTCCTCATCTGCTGCTGTGCATTCGTGTATCATCATTCATTCATGCATATGTACCATGCAGTGTATGGAGGTATGTCTTGGGCATCACGAGGTATGTCGCTGACTGCATATGGGCCTTGCATGTTTACTGTGCCCTGCGGGTGACATTTGATTGTGTGCATGTCATGGTGCAGTGCTGTCCACACATGGCAGAGTGACTCCACTGTACGGAAGTAGTAAATACACGTCGTCTCATTTACACGCCTCTCATGCTTTTTGGGGCAGTGTTTCAATTGAGGGTGGGTGTCTGCAGTGGCACAGGGTTCATGGGACAGTGACGGGATTGGCTGTGGCAGCGTGTGCACGGGCACATTGTGGTGCCCTGTCATGTCTTCCTTCATGATGTTTGGCATCCGCTGTGTATTTGGTAGATGGAAGGGGGGTGATGCATGTGCGGTCACAGCGGCACACTCACAATGCTCATTGGCCTGGACACACACACACCACTCCGACAGGGTTGTGGCATCGTCAGCTGTACTCACCCAATAGCCATGTGCTTTGTCTGGCATAGCGTTCCATGTACCGTGGCAACGTGGAATTCCGCAGTACCATTGAGTCATGTGATGAGCCTGGGAAACGTGCGCAGCAGTGTGTAATCAGTTGCATGGCATCACAAACCATCTGGACATTCAAAGAGTGATACTGTTTCCTATTGCGGAACACCGCCTCAATTGCATGTGGAACTGTCAGCTCGACGTGGGTGCAGTCAACTGCGCCTATGCAATTTGGCATGCCTGCTATGGCATGGAAGGCCAACTTGGTGGCAATGACCTCGGGGAGGGTGCGGGGTAGGGCTATGTGTTCCGACACATGGCGCAACAGGGCATCCAGTACCTGTACCAGGATTTTTGAGAAACACGGTTGTGATATGCCGTGCAGCTCACCAACCGTGTGTTGATAGGTGCCAGTGCCAAGGAAATGCAGAACTGAGACAACCTTCAAGAGGGGGGGGATGGCGGTGGGGGTGTCAATTAGGCTGCTGATGTTGTCCTCAATCATGGCGGTGATGTGCAGGATTGTTGCACGGTCCAGCCGGTATAGGGTGTGGATCTGTCCTGGGGTGAGGTTCCAGGGTGAGGCCCTGATGCGTGGTATTGGTGGCTGGCGGCGGGGTCGGGCTGGCTGGGCAATGGGGTTTGCCATAGCTGCAGGGTTGGCTGGTTGCCGCCTGCGCCTCCTCCGCCTACGCCTCCTCCTCTGCGCCATTACTGCCACCATGTGCAGTGCTGCCTGTTGGTTGAGTAGGCCCAGTCCCAGTGCTACTAGACCTGCTGCCTGCATGGTTCTGTGTTGTGTTGGGCTGGGTGTGGCCCTTTTGTAGGCTCCCAGTGGCCTGCTAGGTCCAGCTGGGCTGATTTGGTGCACCTGTGCCCTGATTCAGTTCAGCAGGCAGTGTATAACGCCATGTTCGCGGTGGCGGCGGTTCTGCCACCGTGATCACGGTATTTCCGCCATTTTTTTTCCGGTATTTCCGTGTCCGCGCTAGTTGTGATGCTCACGGTGTTTCGTGTTGACGGTAACGGAGGGGTTTCCGTGCAGATGGACTTAACGGGAACCCTATTTCCGCGGTGGCGGTTTAGGGTGGTGCTATTACCGGGGCCGCGGGTCATGATTGCGCGGACATGGAAACGGTGCCGGTATGGTTTTACCGGCAGTGTTAATTCCGGACCGGAGTACTTGTAATGAGGCCCAATGTGTCTTGGGTTGACTGGGTGAGTGCTGCGCACATGAACATGATGGGGTGGATTGATGGTTAAAAAGTGAAAACGTTTGTTGAATTGTCTCACCTCTTGTTTTTTGAGCATTTTTCGGAAGCCTGTTCACCAGAGCTGCGTCAGCATGTTGCTGACCAGAACATTTTGGACCCCTTTAAGCTGGCTAGGTTGGCTGACAAGTGGGTCTCCTACTGGGTGTCCCCTAAGGACTTCAGTGGGAAGGACAAGGACAAAGTAAAGGGGGCCTCTCAGAAAGCTGAGGAGTCCCAAAAGCAGTCACAGTCGGATAAACCAAAGCCTTCCTCTCCGAAGACCCAAAAACCTAGTGGGGATAAGTCTGTTGTGGGTGGGAGTAAGAGTAGTGGTCCGCCTGCTGCAAAGCAGGGTCCCAGTGGCTCCAGTACCGCACCCCGCACTCCTGGCACTTGTTGGGATTGTGGGGCTCTTGACCACCGAAGGGGTGACCCCAAGTGTAAGGGCAAGGCACTTGGAGTCCAGGCTGCCAGCCTCACCTACCCATACTCCGTACCTGAGGTGGAGGCCACTGTCCTCCCCTTCTCTACTGGGATCACCTTCGGTGCTCCCGTAGAGATTTCCTTAGTGTCCCTTGGGGCCTGGGACCAGTACGCAGAAGTACTGGCGACTATCCCACAAAACGCTCGTAGGTTTTTGAGAAGTGTCCTCTTGAATGGCCAGCCTTCTACTGGTTTGAGAGACACTGGGGCAAGCATGACAGTGGTGGACAGGACCCTGCTCAAGCCAGAGGACTATGTAGGTGCTCCTCTGAGAACCACCAGGTTAGCTGGTGGGACTCCCAAATTATCACCTGTAGCCTTAGTCAACATTACGATTGGAGACAAGACAGCAAAGCGTCCGGTCCTGGTTCAGGACAACGTGCCTGTGAACATTTTGTTGGGAAACGATTTGGTCGAGTTGGGGATGATCACGGATGGTCTACCCATGGCTGCTGTGGCAGTCACCCGATCGCAGGTCACACAGGGTCCGGCTGCGAGCCTGGCACCCTCGCCTACGGGGAAACCCAAGGCGTGAAGGAAACGGAAAAGTAAGAAGGCTGCCTCTGTGGAGGGAGCCCCTGTTCTTCCCGCTGTTCCGACAGCACTCATTGGGATAAATGCTCCGGGCGGGCTGGGTCCAGTGGTAAATCCTGTCTCAACTCCTGTGGGAGACGAGCTAGAAGACTTTCCTGTGGGAGAGGCTCTCAACACGGAGGATCATCCCGACCTTCAATGCTTGTTGGCTGAAGGGGGACCCTCCCGGGCAGACTTCTGTAAGGGACAGAGAGAGTGCCACTCTCTCTCGAGGGTCTGAGGACACAGGCCCTGTCCCAGGCACAAGGAGAAGTGCCTAGGACATTTCGGATTCTCAGACCAGCACCCCTTGGGAGCCCAAGCGGCAGGGGCGTCTGGGGGTAACAACAAGGGCTCAGCTTCCCCCAAGGAAAAAGCGCTCTCCCCGCCCAGGAACACCTGCATGGACAGGCGAGCCTCAGGCGCATAGGTTGGGAGAGTTGGGCCTACACTGGACTTTTGGAAGGAAAGGGGGAAGCAGGTTATTGGACACGGAGCAGTCGCTGCATCTTCAGACTTATTTCCACTGTCTGCAGTGTGGTTTTTATGATATTGTGGAAAATAAATCTGCAGCCTTTTATGCCAAAAAACAAAACAAGACTCATTCTACACATTTCTGGGGGGAAAAGAGGAATGAGCAATTTCTGTTTTGATGGGTCCAAATGGACAGATGTACGGGTTATGCCAGTGACGACAAGAAAACAAAGAAAATGGACGAGGCACCCCGATAACCCGGGCGGTGTCCTCCTCCTTCCTCCCGCCGGGTCAAGGGGGAGGTGCCAGGCAAAGCACGGCAGAAAACGAAAAAGCCTGCGAAGGGCAACAAAGAAAGGGGGCGGGGTCACCCCTTTAAAACAGGTGGGCTCCTTGCTGCAGGTAGCATCCAGCTTCTGCAGAGGGACGCCCGCCCGTACCACGGAGAGGACGTTGTTTTTCCACCCACCCACCCTACAAGCAGGGCAAGGTACAGGCAAGCCTGGTCGTCGACGTCGCAGGACGGCGAGGCGGTGTGGCGGTGTTTGGGCGACCAAGCACAAGAGACAGACTCCGGATGAGCCAGGAGAATGCCGGAAGGGTCTTCGCTATTCTCAGACAAGCACCCCTTGGGAGCCTAAGCGGCAGGGGCGTCTGGGGGTAACAACTAGGGCTCAGCTTCCCCAAGGAAACGGCGCTCTCCCAGACATGCCAACATTCTTAACCCCCTGAGAGGGAGATTTCCCCACACAAATCGGGAGAAAGTAATTTTCCCATAGGATTACATTGGCGATATAGTGATTTTAGGAGGGAGACAGTAAAAAATAGTGCTATTTTTTGTTGGAAAATCGGGAGTCTCCCGCCTAAATCGGGAGGGTTGGCATGTATGCTCTCCCCACCCAGGAACACCTGCATGGGCAGGTGCGGCTCGGGTGCATAGGGTTGGACCTACACTGGACTTTTGGAAGGAAAGGGAGAAGCAGGTTATTGGATATGGAGCAGTCGCCTGATCTTCAGACTTATTTCCACTAATGTGTGCAGTGTGGTTTTTATGATATTGTGGAAAATAAATCTGCGGCCTTTTATGCCAAAATGCAAAATAAGATTAATTCTACACATTTCTGGGGGGGGGGGGTGCATAGCTTTCAACCATTTCTGTTGCAAAGGCGGGTGAAATCACCCGATTTTGTTTTTGGCGGGTGAGACACCCATTGCAATGAATGGGCGTGCAGGAGGCTTGGCGGGCGAGTCAGCCTTTTACAAGGCGGGTGACACCCGCCAAAAGCGTGTTTGTTGAGAGCTATGGGGGTGGAATGAGCAATTTCTGTTTTGATGGGTCCAAATGGACAGATGGACGGGTTATGTCTGTAGCAAAGACCCCAGTCCAGTCCCCTCCAAATGTTGTGCGTCTCCAAGCCCCATGCATCGCTTTTAATGTCTTAAAATCACAAACCATTTGTATATATTCGGATTGCAAAAGAACCATAAGGATGACATTTATTTTAAAACGCACACAATTGGAAGGTACCTACTGGGTATGAAACGACCCACTGCGGGTGTAGGCCACACATTATTTTCCTTCAAACTTGCTGGGCTGAATGAGAAAGTGAAGGATACTGTTAGGTTTGTTTTGTTATTAAGCTTACTTGTTTTCAATGCCTTCAGCTTAAAGTAGTGCCAGGTTCCATTGATGCATACACATTCTGAAGGTGACGACGGAAATACTAAAAGAAAATGGAGGAGGCACCCCGATAACCGGGGCAGGGGCCTTCCTCCTTCCGCTCTCTCGTCCCCCCTCGGGGGCAGGGGAGAGGGCGGCAAGAGTGCAAAAGAGCGCCAAACTCAGCAGTAAGCCTGCGAAGGGCAACAATGGAAAGGGGAGGAGCAAGGGCTTCATATGCGGCGGGCGCCCGGCACAGGAGCACTTGCAGCTCTTCCAGCAGCCGGGCGCCCGTCAACCAGGAGAGGATTTCGTTTTGGAGAGGATTTCGTTTTGCCGCAGCAGAAGGACGCCCGCTCGCCGGCATGGAGAAGAGGATGTCGATTTATGCGGTTCCAGACATGGTGAAAGGAGGGTTCCAGTTTTGGCTGTCCGGGTTCCCGATCGAGTGGAAGAAGGTTTTCCAGCTGGTGCCTGGTTTCCAGCAACCGCGCGGAATAGGAGTCCGGTAAGGAGCGGGGTTAAGAGAGAGGCGCGGCGCTTTGAACAAAGGGCGGGTCCGTGAAGTAATGGGTTTAGGTCTCGTGGAAGGTAGCACAGGGCTGGTGGTGAGAGCTGGTGGTCGGCTGACCTGTCCCGGCATACTGCGCGATGAGGGGGGCCGCCAAAACGAGTGGGCCTAACGGCGGAAGGCAACATAGGAGGAGCAAGTGGGGCAGGCGGGTCCTGTTTTTCGTATGCCCACATTGTTGTTTAGCCGGGGAGTTTGGAAATAATAATGAGGATAATAATAAAGTCACTTGTATAGCGCTGAGCGCTGCTTGTGTTACACACGGTGTCGGGATGAGGGGCTGGGTGGGGCCCTGCCGGGAGTCGATCCTGCGTTGGCGGGCTCGGCACGGATGTCGGAGCGAGCGCTCTGCTCGCTGTGTCACTGGGCCGGCTGTATGAAGGGGGGGGTAAGGATTAGGAGGAAATGAAGGTAATGGAGTGGTCCCAGTGTCATAATGGATAAGGCACTGGCCTCCTAGGCCAGAAAATGTGGGTTCGCGTCCCATCTGGGGTGGTTCGTGGCATTTACGGTCACGTCCGGGGAGAATGACGGCGAGAAGGCAAAGGAAACGCAGGAAAGGAAAGGACACGCATGAAAGGAACCCGCGAGCCCAGAGGCCAGTGAATGAAAGGTAGCAATTGCAGGACGTTTAATGGTTGTTGGTAAATAGTTTTGCCCGTCATATTGTACAGGATGGAGGTTGTGTGCATTTGCCAACCGTGAGGTCACTAAGGCAATGGTTACAGCGCGGGCGCCGCCCTGTCCCACGTTTGATCCACCGGGTGCAGGGGCAGGAATAGCAACGCTCGGTAGGTGTCCGGGGCGGTGGGCTTCTATAAATAGCCCGCGTTATCGAAAGCACAGATAATGGAAGGGGGGCGCTGCCGCACGGAGCAGCGATAAATATGAAAGCTTAACAGTATGATTATCGTGTTTTTTGAAGGAGTCCAACCAAAAAACTAGTGCTTGGGAAGAGGGAGGCACTGGGAACATCAGCTCTTAACCGGAACTTGGTTGTGATTAATGCCGCTCCGTAAGGGAGAGATTGGTTGTTGTTCTCATCACGGCGAAGCGCTGGCTTATAAAACAAGAAGGTACTTGATGTGAGGGAGCATTGCTGTTTTAAGGAGGACTTAGTAGGGTAAAATGCCGCGCAACATGTTGTTTTCTGGGTCCAAGGGTATATAATACACGGCTAAGGTTTCAAGGATATGCACGTAATAGCAATTGTGATAATCCCTTACCGCGGCAACCGAACGACGTGTTTGCTGGGTTTGACGCTGCTGATGTCGGGCCGAGATAGTATTCGACAATGCAATGTCTCTGGTCGGCTGCTAGCATGATGTTAGGAGCTAGGTGACGAACGCCGTGTTTTTATTTCTTCTACTAGCGGTTTGCGGGGCGGATAAGGGCAGACAGCATGCGATTGACAAAGGGGATGCCAGGTGTGAAAGGGCACAATAACTCAGCGGCAATGTGTTGCCTTGGAAGCACGACGACACAAAGCAATACAGGTTCGATCCCCGGTTCCGCGCTTAGAAACCTCAGGGTATTTAAGCGCGTTATAAATACCCAACTAAGAAAAGAAAGGAGGGGAACAATTTTCTAAATTGGCCTGGGGTGGTTTAATTATTTGTATATGCTTCCATAGTTTCGCCCTTTGCGTTGTTTAGGGTAATGTATTGTATTTAAGTTGAATTATACGCCCAACTGTTCGTGGCCCTGTGGCGCAGTAATTGAGGTAATACTGTGGGAGTAAGTGAGTTAAGGAATGATGAATCAAGGGGCGCATGTAGGCTTGTGCCAGGAATTGAACTCCATAATGGCCGCGGTTAATCAGCGGATATGTGCAAGGAAGAAGCCCATGTCCCTTAGGGCAACAAGGCAGCATAGGGGGCTTGAGGAATAAACATGGAGGCCGTGATTGCATAAAGAACAGACAACCCCTAAGGTTGGTGTGGCAATGTTGTGCCTTTACAAGTGAGGTCCAGGTACGGCCGCAGCGTTAAAGAACTGCTGCAGTATTGGCGGGCGGAAATGAAAAGGGGTCAGTGGCCGGGTTTAGGAGTTTGCGTTTAATGTTTCGAGCCCATTTTGGGGGCATTATGGGAAGGGTAGTTGGGCACAGGATTGATATCAGATTAGTTTTTTATTCTGCAGATTCAATTTATGCCAGACGCAGTCATGCCCCTGGCCGGGGTTTAGTTCCCTGTATACCTGCAAGACTATAAGTCACAGAATGCGTTTAGGCATTTGCCACGTGCATTTCTAAATAATGCGGCTTTCATGTAGCTGCTAGGCATTGGTTAAGGTGCTCTCTATTGATTGGAAATGAAAAAATGGCAGCTTTACAGTAGAAATTTCCTTGCATGGCACAGGCATGGGGTTGGTTTTCCAAAAAACGAAAGTAATCAGAGTTGGTTTCCAGTAACGTCCACACGAATAATAGGGAATACTTTCCACGAATAGGGATTTTCTGACCAGCGATGTTAGTAGGTGCAAACATGGGTAAGTGCATGGCCATGGGAGATGGTTTCCCGTGGTATTACGGTACATTGATGGTAACAGGTGTAAGTGCATGGCCAGGGAATATTGTTTTCTGGGATATTCACTAGCCATCGATGGTAGCAGGTGCAAGAAGGGTGCATGGCCATGGGATGGTGCCAGGCATATCCCTTAGGCTTAGACACAGCCCAAAACTGTTAGGTTTGGGAGATGGGTGCGTGCATATCTCCTGGGCTGATCGCCTTGCCTGGGGGCAGGGGGGCATGTGTCCAAGGCATTTGGGGGGACAGCCCCGGGTACTGTTGCATGGGGGGGGGGCACTGCCGTGCGTAGTGAGTCACTGGTCCCTCCCGCGGGAGGCTAATAGTTGGTACATTTGCCACAGCACAGCAATGTGCGGAACTCGCGTGTCTGGATTTTACGCAACATCCAAGAAAAAGGTTAGGATGCATCTGGAACGAGTAATGGTTCCTTAAAGTGGGTCTCTACGTCTTCAGGACAGGATAGCGTGCCACAGGACTTAACATTCTTTTAAGAGGCACAATTACTGAAAGATTAGCGGAAACATTGCTGGTGGATAATAAAATTATGGCTAATAGTATAGGTTGTAGGGATACAAACAAGCCCCACTTCTGGATAAGGAGACTACAAATACCAGAATGCAATTCGACAGAAGGCTGTAGCATGGCCTGAAATTGTTTAGATATGGGAGTACCTAGTAGTTATGAGGAATGTCGAGGGATAATAGGCTGGTTGGTTCAGGAGCCATTCGAAAGGGTTTTCCAGGAGGCATTACTTGGGAGAGACGATCCATACAGACAGGTAGCGATTGCACCGACCAAGATTTCCCGGTAATGGCAGGGTGGTTAATTATTCACTCAGCTGACAAAGGCATTTATGTATGGGGGAAGGTACCTACCCACAAGGCAATGCTTTTGGGACACAGCCTACAAGGCAAAGTATGCCGCATGTCTGCATTGGGTGGATAACAAATTGTTTTCTGTTCAAATACAGGCAGGGGTGTCTGGTGTGGCAACGTGGGCTCCGCTTCCTCGAACAAATGGCGTTCTCTCAGCCCAAAAACACCTGCAACGGCAGGGGGTATCAGGCACGGAGGGTTGAGAGAGTCGTGTCTACGAAGGGGATGGTTGGACAAGGCAAGGAACAGAGTCGGGCCAGCGCTCCTTGGGAGCCTGAAACAGCAGGGGCGCCTGGTGGTGGCAACGAGGGCTCCGCTTCCTCGAGCAAATGGCGCTCTCTCAGCCCAAAAACACCTGCAGGGGCAAGGTGGTACCAGGCACGGAGGGTTCAGAGAGTTGTGTCTACAAAGGAGACGGTTGGGCAAGGAACGGATTTGGACCGGCGCCTCTAGGGAGCCTAAAAAAGGCAGGGGCGTCTGGTGGGGGCAACGAGGGCTCCGCTTCCTCGAGCAAATTGCGCTCTCTCAGCCCAAAACACCTGTAAGGGCAGGTGGGTATCAGGCATGGAGGGTTGAGAGAGCGGTGTCTACAAAGGAGATGGTTGGACTATGCAAGAAACGGGGTCGGGCCAGCGCCCCTTGGGAGCCTAAAACGGCAGAGGCGTCTGGTGGTGGCAACGAGGGCTCCGCTTCTTCGAACAAATGGCGCTCTCTCAGCCCAGAAACACCTGCAGGGGCAGGGGGATAGCAGGCACAGAGGGTTGAGAGAGTTGGGGCTACCATGGGATGGTTGGAAGAAAGGGGAGGCAGTTGGCTCCAGAGCAGTGGTCGAACCAAGAGCCGATTTGAGCAAGAGCAGGTCAAGGTATGACGGAAAGATGGAGTGGACTGAAGTATCCCTAGAGCAGGCACAACCGGCAAAGGTGAAATCCCTGGTCAAAGGAGGATAGATGGAGTTGCACTGGGCAGCAAGGTGTACTCAGAACTGCCAGAACCACAAAATAGGAAAAGGGGGAGCCACGGTGGGCGGTAACCCACCTTTGGCGTGGCGGTGTTGTGGCGACCAATGAGAAGAGAAAGACTCCGAATGAGCCATTGCGAAACCGGAAGGGGCTTCGCCCAGTCTGGACAGCGCCTCCTGGGAGCCTAAACGGCGGGGGTGTCTGGCGGTAGCAATTGGGGCTCAGCTTCCCTCCAACAAACGGCGCTCCCCCAGTCCGCAAATACCTGCAGGGGCAGGCGGTTCTCAGACTCGAAGGTCTTGGGGGAGTTGGGCCTGCAATGGACATGGATAAAAAGGGGGAAACAGGACAAGGAGCAGTCGCTACATCTTTGGAACTATTTTCAAGATCTGTTTGCTGTGGTTGTATATATGGGAAAATAAATCTGCGGCCTTGTTACGCCAAACCAAAAGAAAATGTCTCATTCAGCACCTTACTATAGGGGAAAGGAAAGGGGCTGGCAAAAATGAGAAATGGGTGATACACTGGCCTAACTAACGGACAAATGCCCAGGTTATGAAGGTGACGACGGAAATACTAAAAGAAAATGGAGGAGGCACCCCGATAACCGGGGCAGGGGCCTTCCTCCTTCCGCTCTCTCGTCCCCCCCTCGGGGGCAGGGGAGAGGGCGGCAAGAGTGCAAAAGAGCGCCAAACTCAGCAGTAAGCCCGCGAAGGGCAACAATGGAAAGGGGAGGAGCAAGGGCTTCATATGCGGCGGGCGCCCGGCACAGGAGCACTTGCAGCTCTTCCAGCAGCCGGGCGCCCGTCAACCAGGAGAGGATTTCGTTTTCCCACCCACCCACCCTACAGCTACGGCAGAGCCTGGACGTCGTTGTCGCAGGACGACAGTGCGGTGTTGTGGCGACCAATGAGAAGAGAAAGACTCCGAATGAGCCATTGCGAAACCGGAAGGGGCTTCGCCCAGTCTGGACAGCGCCTCCTGGGAGCCTAAACGGCGGGGGTGTCTGGCGGTAGCAATTGGGGCTCAGCTTCCCTCCAACAAACGGCGCTCCCCCAGTCCGCAAATACCTGCAGGGGCAGGCGGTTCTCAGACTCGAAGGTCTTGGGGGAGTTGGGCCTGCAATGGACATGGATAAAAAGGGGGAAACAGGACAAGGAGCAGTCGCTACATCTTTGGAACTATTTTCAAGATCTGTTTGCTGTGGTTGTATATATGGGAAAATAAATCTGCGGCCTTGTTACGCCAAACCAAAAGAAAATGTCTCATTCAGCACCTTACTATAGGGGAAAGGAAAGGGGCTGGCAAAAATGAGAAATGGGTGATACACTGGCCTAACTAACGGACAAATGCCCAGGTTATGAGAATTCCTGGTTTGCAAGATTCTCTCGGAATGTGCACGTACTGCGATGTTTGAATATTCGGGTATTTCTATTAAATAAATACTTCTGTTAAATCATTTACGGCGTCGGTCGGCATTCAACAGATACCATAGCAAGTTGATCCTCCAGCATGGCTCCCGCTGCCAGCTCGTTCTGTAAGAGAAGTTAGCCCTCTAGTTCTTTATTACAATGAGAACTCCCGGAACAATATGCGAGATAAAGAGAAACGGCTCGAAGAGTTTGTTTTTATCCTCTCGTAATATTTAGTCTCCCTTTCCCCGGAAGTGATAGTAATGGGCGGTACTATCACGCCTACATCTACTGTCTTTCGTAAAGCTTGCGCGTTGAACTGCATCTCGTACGACAAAAACAGGGCACATTTTTTTGTTAATTAGTGTAAATCCAGAGATCGAGCATTTGTCATGGAAACGCCAAAAGTTTCGTGTTAGTGGTTCTAATTTCAGCTATTGTATTCGTGCTTCTTGCGTAGGGAACTCATCTTTCAAAGTACAAACATGCAGCGAGAAGATTCGTGGAAAGTCTTAGACATGCTGCCTCTAGCGGCGATTGCCACTCTCTGGCGTAGCCTGGTCACGCCCACTACCTGCTGACAGCCAGAGCAGGGCAGGTCACGCGCGATGGGTGTAGATTAATGCTTGAAGAGGGTGACGTCTGCGTAGACTGCCACAGTGGGAGCCAGGAGACCGCAACTGCGCATTTCTAATCAAGAACCCGAGGGAGATAGCAGGTGAGCGTCACAGAATGGAAGACGCAGCGTGACGTCACTGTTGGAGATAGGGGACTAATTGGGAGAACTCGGGCAGTTTGAGAGAAGATGCTGGCAGTGACGTTTCTGCAGGAGAGTAGACGTGCCTCAACTCTCCATCCCTCATATGGAGGATCATGTCACCCTTGGACTGACCCTTCAAACAATCTTTTAAATTGTCCTTCGCTGGGTACTGACTCAACAGGTTGCTGTTAAGCGGCTGTCAAGTAGTGTGCCTGACATGTAAACTCCCTAAAAATGAATACATACTACATGGAATTATTGGGTCACAGCGAAAGGGGAGACTGGTAGAAGCTTGACGTGAGTGTGACAGAGGGGATTGTCAACTGGGGTTGGACATTCTAAGGCCAGGGTTGGCAGCAGTGGGACAAGACTGGCAGCAGCGTGGCAACATTGTGGAAAGTAGTGTGTCGCTATGATGTATGTGTTGGATAGCATTTTGCCAGAAGGACGTCAGTGTGGGAGATGGGCAATTACGTGTTTTTCTTTTGACCTATTATTACAGTTCTGCCAGTTGGGGAGGCTCCTCTTAGTTCCAGGATCGGACTGGGGCAAACAATGGTCACGGGCACCAATGAAAAAGTGGCCCACAGTTGCAAATGGCAATTTAGTCATTTTGTGACAGTTTGTTTGAGTAGTACCCAAGGTTTTTTGGGGGATAAAATGTGATGCAAATTGTGCATTTTGAAGAATATTTATTCAGCAACACTGGGCAAAACTACTACTTGCATGGTGAAGTAACTTAACAAACTAGCCCACATTGGCCAAAAAAGTGGCCCACTTTGACTTCAAAAAATTGGCCCACACTAGCATTTTACATTCTTGATTCGGCCGTTGCCCTATCGACCAGTCCGAGCCTGCCTATTTATACTCTACTAACCAGACACAAGATGGAGACCCAACCGCAATTCCTAATGCCTTACCCTAGCTGCATAGTTGCTAAATCATCCCTCTTGAAAAGTAGGCGTGGTGGGTTGTGAGGACTTCAACGAGGGAGAGTCGGACTTTATGCAATGGACAGGAGGTGTTGCCCTCGATGCTGTCTTACAGATCTCGGGTAATGGTACCTAGTTAAGTTCTTTCCAGGGTGTGGCAATTTCTTTAGTGGATATGCCCTGTACACCCAGAGCAAGGTAAATTAAGCAGCTAAGTATGTTAGAGAGAGGAAGAGCCCCCACACCCCTGATCCATATCGTAAATTACACTTTCTCCCCTGACCTGCTTGGCCAAAAGTCACAAAAGCATTCAGTGATTTCTAGAAACTTGCCACTCTTATTAGGTAAAGATAAAACATGTACAAAAAGGTCTGGGAGCCCCTCTACCTAGAACAAACATGCCAAAATAACCTTTTGTATGGGAAGGTACCCACTCTGCCAAATAACTTGTTGTATGGGAAGGTGCGCACTCTGAAGGGTCTACTACCACGTTTTAGCACACTGTACCTTTCACAGAGGAGAAATATCCATTTGCACATCAGTCGGGTCCCACCCGCTTGTGCATTCCAGCACTGAAATGCTAGGCAATTCTCTGAACAAGAGTACCACAGCAACCCCAGACACGTACTGAACTGCCCAAGTGGGTGGGCCAGACTGATATGCAAATTGATAGTCCTCCTCTGTGAAAGGTATAGTGAGCCAAAATGTGGTTACAGACCCTACCAGGTGGGCACCTTTGCATAAAACATGTTTGGCCGTGTTCGTTCTCGGTAGAGGGGCTCCTAGCCCTCTTTTTGAAAGATAAAACATGTGCCTCACATACAACAGATGAAGATTATCTTACTCTGTTGCAGGGGGAGGCATACAAGGAAGGAGTATTATTTCATCAAACCTTGGAAAGGGCAAAAATGTTTGACAGTGGGATCTGGTCTTGGTATTAGTTCTCATGTTTTACCACGTGGAAAGGTACTCTGCATAGGACACCTATCACTCCAATACTAGCAGTTTTTATAGTTTGTATGAATGCCCTGATTACGGCATGGGGGTAATCTTTGTTATTCAGCGTGCCACTGCACTTCCACCTTCTTTGCGTAAAAGTATACCCGAGCATCCCCAAAAAACCTGCTGATTTTAGAGGCGGAGACCACTCAAATGTTGCTGCAAAACATATAGACCTCTATTGGATCTCGATTTGTACAGCAAGCAAACACCAAACCATGACATATCCCTTAAGAAGGAACCCCCACGCCCTACACTGCTACTAACGGAATTCCCACCCCCCAAAGGACAGGCAACAGTCCTCCTGCTTTCCTCAGGTAATAATGGGAAATTAATATGAGTTGAGACCTGTGTAGCATCAGTCCAGACTTCCGGTAAAGGGATGCCCCTAGTCTTGACCAACGAGCCCGCACGCCCCTGGTGGAATTACCCTGCACTATCTGGGTTACTAGAACCTGAGCCCTGGAGTATACCTCAGCTATAGTGGATCTGACGTATTTCCTCAAGGTGGCCAATGAACGTCGAAAGCGTCATTAAGTCACACTTTAGAAGCCACCTTTTCTGTGTAAATAAGCACAACCCTACACCCGTCCAGGTTATGCAATCAAATCCCCTGTTCAGATGCTGGAAGTCTGGAAAGCAAATGTTTTGGTTGATGTAAATGGCTGACCGCACCTGTCTGCAAGACCACTCTGGGAAGACTCGCACCACGTAGGCATGAGAGGCCAAAGGAGTGCAAATCTTGCCTAGATGGCATGGCTAAGTTATGTGACCCTCTAATGTAGAAACGTAAAGGGAACTTCCCTTAGAGGTTTACAAGGCTCGGACTGGCGGGCCTTGATGATAAGAAGACGATTCCATGGCAGAGTAGTCATTCTAACTAGAGGCTTGAGCACAAAGCTAGTTTGTACCTGGTTACCATGCGTTGGTTATTAGATTGATTTGGTATCTACACATAAGGTGTGACTTCAGTGTGGTTTTATTTACAAGTGGTCAGCCAACACGTGTTTCGACCCCTCGGGGTCCTTTTCAAGACAGGCAGGTGTATAAGTGAATATTGTGACATAAGGTGATGGTGATAAAAGTGGGCATTACAGTAAAACATTCATTTTATGTTCCATTTGTTTCATAATAACATATAGGAAATGTTTATCACATACATTAATATAAATACATAGTTAGCATATACATAGATCAGTGGATACCAAAGTATTAAGATAACAGTCCCATAGGAAGAAAGAGGAGGGAAGGAAGAGAAGTATCAGTTCCCAGGTAGTCTAGGGGTATGTCTAATACAATGTATGCCTGTTTAGGGCTGTTGGTTGTGTTAGTTTGGCAATGGCCTTAGATAGGTTTTTTATTTTATGCCACGTATTTAGATCGTGGATCTGAATTTTCATGGTGGCCCGGTGGGGCTGTTTGTTGTGGAGAAAACCGGATTAGATTTAGATTGCTGCAGTCCCTAGAGGACAAGTCTGTCTTAGACAGTGGTGGGAGGGGTGGGTCCCGCCAGTGCATTATTTAGGTGCATTGCCAGTTGCAACCTATCGTATTGGGGTGTGGTGTGCCTGTTAAATAAAGTGTGCATTGTGCAAAGCTTCAGTATTGGCCACAATGGATTTAATTCCCAAATGGGCATGTATGAGCCCGCTACGAAGCTGGGGTGAACCTGTCTTAGTTGGTGGTGAAACGAGTGAGTCTCGCAGATGCACTACCAGGTGCCTTCCTGGTTATATAACCGTTAAATTCTTTATTGTTTGTTTTTTATTTTTCCAAACGGTCTGTTATTTATTGTGGTGACATTAGGGTCAGGCCGGGTAGCCGGGCTGTGCCAAAATATGCACGGTTAGTACATTTGTGCGCAATTTCTCGTGTTGTCTTCAATTCTTTCGTTAAGCATGGGGTGATCATATTTCTAACGTTTGTCTAGTTATTACGAACGCTTTCCTGGTAGTGGGTGTTGGGGGAGGGTGTTTGTAAGTGTGCTCCCACAAGGTTGAAAACATACATTATTTGATGGTGGTTGGCATGTAGGATGCTTGTTATAGGCGATCATATTTCTACCTCTTTCCAGTTAGTGGGGGAGGTTTTAAGTTAGTGATCTTATGCAAAGTTGAATTGTGATTCCATACGTGCGGTCGCTGACATGCCTAAAGCCTGTTTAAGGCAAGTGTGCGAAGAGTCAAGTGCAGCGTTCAATTTATTGTTGTCTTATTTAACTATAAATGGATACACATATCTGTGCTGCATTTAGCCTGATTTTACTGATATAATTTAGCACACAAAAACATTTGAAATGTGCGTGAGCATCTAGAGTTCAAACTCTGTCAAATTACCTGGATGGCAGTGTGCTGCCGATGAGTACGCGTTCTCCGGATGGTATTGAATGGGAACGGTGCAAGGGCATATAAATCCCTATCTAGTGTGGTGAACCGTTGCCGAGTCGCTTCTCCGTGTGCATGCGGTTGTAAGTGATCTGACCGCGGCTGAATTTGCTGCGGCCGGAACTTTCGCATGAGAAAGGTGCGAACTACCAAAAGTTTGCACCCTTCTCATACGAACACATACATACTCACACCCACACACATAACACATAACATAACACACCCCCAACATAAAGAAACCCCACTTACCTTCTTCCTCACGCTGGGTCCCAGCGGCGCCAGTTCCCTTTCACTTCCGTGATTGGGAACCAGCGCCGCAGGGACCTTTTTCTTTTCTTTTTTGTTTTTTTAACAGAAAGCTGTGGGGGTGTCCCTAGCAACCCCCTGCTCACTATACTATAAAGTAGTATACCCCCGCAGCCCCCCTTTTTTTTTTTTTTTTAATTATTATTTTTTTTTACAATGCTACCACCAAAGGATCGAACCTTTGGTGGTAGCATTTTTAGACCAAATGGTTCATGCACACCATTAGATTCAGTCAAAACGACCAATACCGTGCATGTGCAATAATTGCTGGCTGGGAACACTGGTTGTTTGCACATGCTCAATATCATGAAAATGATGTGTTATTTATATAGCACCTTAATCCAAAGCGCTTGACAGAGCACATATTTACATACAATATCACCCAACCGAAATTAGTACTCATTTATCGACCTCGGAACAATGAAAGGCTGAGTTGGCCTGGATTCGAATCTGCCACCTGCAGATTACGCTCTGATCGCAGCAGCGAGCACTCAACCCGCTGAGCTATCTTGACGTGCATTAGCTGCACAGTTCTATGAACTAATTCCCTGCAGATGCATAGTTTTAGAAGAGGGTCAGTGTGGTTGAACACGCATTGGTTACAAGGTCTCACTGTTGCTTCCGAGATAATCACTAAATAAACATGCTATTCAGATACTTGATTTTTAGGACCACGGAGATATAAGTTGAACATAAGCATTAGTTATATACTATGGGTTCAAATGGATGATTTAGAGTTTCTTACTAAATGTATAGGTGCTGGATATATGTATAGGCATATTGCTTGAAAGTGTCGAGCCTATTTCTACTGGTAATATGGTCACAATTAGTACTTAATCATTATACCCGAGCAGCTTGAAACTATGGAGAAGCCGGGAGGTATACAAAAAGATTGCTGAGCGATAACCTCGGATTAAGAGGTGTAACTGTAAGCAGGAGCATTTAAAGTCGATTTATTTCTTAAACCAGTACGATTGAGACTTTCATCGGCATTATCATTTTGAAAAAATTCATTCAAATGAACCTTGCGCATGAAATTATGGAACTCGGACCTGAATTCAAAAGGATCGTGAAACTATGTAGTAACAAAGTTTAGGCCTTTGTTCAGTACTAGTTCTTAATTTCTGCTTAAAATGTAATTAGACAGATTAATTAATCACCACTGATTCCTCGCCCTGCTGCGTGTTTGTATCCGATTCCCCCAATCCCCTCGGTTGGGTCCCTGTCCTAAAAAAGGACATCCTTGTCTTTGTCCATTTTGGTACCTTTGCCCGCGACCTCTGCCTGTGCCATGTTGGTTACTTTGGTCCGTGGAGCATGTGCTCCCATCGTCACTTGAACTGTAAGATGTATTACGGAAATGGACCCTCTTTTTGAAGGAGGTTTGATTGGTTGTGCCCTGATAAGTACTCCCAAATTTGTAGCCATCAACAGTGTAAGGGAAAATCTTCTCATGTGAGAAACTAGATAGATCTTTTTTCATCCTCTTTACACGTTCTAGACTAGTATCATTCTTGAAATCTAATAATTCTTTAAGGTGTAGATCTAGTTTGTTTTTGAAAGCATCAAGATCTAAATCTTTCTTCAGTTCATCTTGTAATTTAGATGTGTGTCCCTGGATTGCATGGTGGAGACTAAGGAAATGGATTTCTTCCCCTGAAGAAAGTTCGTGCAATTAGTGCAAGAAAGAACTGAAACATGTCGGGATTGATGTTTGTCTGAGTTAGTATACTCAGAATTTGGAAAAGTGTTAAAGCCATTTGTGTGTTTTTGTACTGTTTTTTTTAACTATTGTATGTGGTTCTATATATGTGAATTCTGTGATATGAATTGCTTTTATACCATGCTGTGTTGTGTTGGGTCATACTCCTACAGAACATTTTTATGAGCTTTTTATCATTGTGTAAAACTTTATTAAAACAATTCTTGATACTGTGCATAAGTAACACGTACTTGGTCTATTTTTTCAAGACTAGAGGTACTGGGAGGCTTCTTTGTTCATCAGATAATCTGCATAAGATCAGTAAAATTCTCAATTTGTGTAACTGTCTCCTTGATATATAAACAGTTGTGGTCACGCCCTGACCGTGTGGGAGAGGGAGTATTCTAAAGGGGTACTTTGGCCTTTTATAAGGTTGAGAATTTTGAATTGCCACGACTCTTGTGGTGATCCCTTTTCCTGAAACCCTTCCTTTCAACCTCCAGACAGAGGCACATTCTCATGAGAGAGAATCCGTATACAGGGGGAAATTCCAAAGGACAGTGATCTGCTGTTAGATCCATTCTGGGGCCTGGGCCAGATTCTCAGTAATGAGAGCCAGGTTACCGTCATCCAGTGCCCTTGCCTGATGGTCCTGATGCCTTGAACAATGCCGCAGTGTATTTGCGTTGCTGAATCTATTTTGGGATGACATAACCTGCGGCAAATGCTGTGAAATATTTAAAGGGCCAAGGACATAGTGAGAGGAAGGAAAATACCTGACTCAGTGAATCCGCTTTCTGGTCGTCGCTCCCCTAAATCTGTACAGCGCACAATTCTAGCAGATGGACCCTGGCCCTTTTACCCAATTCCATTGCTAACCTGTTCAGTGTGGCTGACCCTGTACCCCAATCCCGGTTCACATAGCTTTTCGTTTGGACCCTTACCTTCTACCGCTCCATGGACAACTGGAAAGTCTCAAAAGACCGAAAGCTGCCTGCTAAAAGCGTGGGTCCTCCATGGGACCACAAATATGGAGGCTGCTGTTAGGGAGAATTCACTGATGAGGCTAATTTCCCAAACCTAGTGAGTCCCCCAGCAGCTTTGCTGGATTTTTTGGCGTTTGTTTTTTTCTCCTGCTAAGAGTGAGACTCTCTTACTCCCACTCTTAGACATGATTTGAGGCATGTCCTTGACTTGTTATGGGCTATGGGGTTTCTTTTTTACTCCATAGGGAATCGTCTGTTTTTCTGTATGTGTGGTACACAGCACACTCAGTGCAGTACCACAGGGGTGTCACAGTGACCCCCAAGCATAGACTCCATACCCTGTCACTGACTAATGTCTCCCAGGGCATGTAAAGTCACCATTGGCTTTACTAATCCAAAATTGTGAACAGAACCAGTACAAACCATCATATTGTGGAAGTACTGGTAAGGGGTAATTCGATTGCCCCTGGGTCTGTTTTCGAGGGGGCACTGTCCCGTCCCCCCCTCGTCAAGTTTCTGGCTGGTGGCAGTGGTTACCACGCAAAATATTCCTCTGGAATATTCTCTATGGGATTTTCCCATTGATTTTAAACGCACCACTTTTTGGTGCAATGTTAAAGATACCACCGATTTATTTATTTAATATTAAATCCCCGGTTGGGTCTTTTTGGCAGAACTCGATTCTAAAATGGCGTTTGTGTCCGTCTCTGTAACTCTGACCAAGGTCGAGCCCTTTGTTCCACTATTTTGGCAGGCTTCTCCACAGAAGCCCTCCAAATGGTGCCACTCTGTCTGGGTTCCACAGGAAGGGTGGAGGGGGGAATTGCCACCCTGGACTGTGTTGCCTTAGCAACCCAAGTCGCACTTTACTATGATTGGCCCACTGGTGAGCCACCCGGCTCACCACTTAGCTTGTGTGATTGACAACTAGGCTGATGAATGGGGGTTTTTCTGCATAAAAGCAGGGCCTATGGGACTGGAACTTCAGAAGTCGCCACAGGACCAAAGAATCCGAAGAGGGAAGAAGCTGAGCCACCTGCAACCGACGCCACCACCGGTGAAGCCCTGCTGCAACAAACTCGCCACTTTTCCAACGACAAGAGAAGATCTTCTGCTGAAGAGTCTTCTCCCTTTGAGCTGGTAGGACTAACCAGTTCGCCCTTTTTCGCTTCCAAAGACGTCACTTGGCCGAATCGCTCGCGCCAAGCACCCCGGCGGCCGCATAGCCAAGCTCGCCACTTTTGACCGCGAATAAAAGGACTGCACCTTTTAATCGGGAACTCCGCGGCTGGTTTAATCCCTGTGCAGTGCAACGACTCCATGGTTCCTCTTCGACGAGATCTTCTCTTCCCCTGGTCGGAACAACGATTGCTAAAGGTGACCCTTAAATCCTTAGCTTCTAAACTGGGTTGGCTCCAGGCCTTCTAACTATATCTTTTGACTTACCCCAACCTCTTTTGAACACTCTGCAAAGACTTTCAGTGCACTTTAAACCGTGTGATCCTGGGCACATTTCGCTTTGCTCCATTTAAAGTGGGCCTGGCCTATGAACTTTGACTCTACAGTATAACCGGCCTTTCTCTTCTTGCTCTGAACTCTTAAAATTGTTGGGAACTGTTTTATTTTATGCTCTGCCTTTTCTCTCCCTTTTTAACCTAAACTATTGGAGTGCCATCTAGGTTAAGCGCTCACTTCTGTCTTAACAAATAGTTGTGCTTTAACCCTGACTTGTCCGATAGTTATCAAGGGAGGTGTGCATACTTACCTGACTGTGTTTTAACTTACTTTTCTTTGAGAGTGCTAGTGTATTACCTAAAGTGTGTTTTAAATAAATAATTATATACTTTTTTATACAAAGCTCTAGTCAATGTTTGTTTGCTCTACTGTGTCTTGACCCTATTGTGTATACTCTGTATACTGCCCTACTCTTCTTGAGAGAAGTCTGACTGCTCAGCTACAGCCACCAGGTAAATCTGGGTGGTGCAGACTGCTACCAATTGGGTTTACTGCTGCTCCTGTAGTCTAATCTTTTTGCAGTGTTCCCCAAGGGAACTGCACAGGATTCTGCCTAACAGCTGCAATGGCTCCCTGGGTTCTCAACCAAGTTCTTGCAATCTCCCGAGGGTGAGTGAGTAGCTACAGGTGAAATTTGCGGATCCTGTCCTCTAACTAAAGTCCCCTACATTCCTATAATAGGAGGAATCTGAAACTGCACCAGAGAGAACTTTTTCCAGTGCAACAGGATCCTGAATCCTCTGTAAAACCGATTACATTTCCTGAATGCTGCTGGCTGCCACTTGTCTGCTTGGAACATCGACCATCCAATTGTCCAAGTATGGGTGACAAACTATGTCCTTCGCATTGGTCTGCACAACCACTATGGCCAGAGTCTTTGTAAAGACCTGGGGAGCAGATTTTAGATTAAAGGGAAGTACTTGAATTTGTAAAACTTTCCCCTGAACAACCAAGCATAAAAAGTGTCATGTTTCGGCCAGATCGGAATATGATGATACAAGCCCTGCATAACTGTGGAGCACAGATAGTCTCTTCTGATTAACATTGGGATAATCTGCTGTAGAGCCATCAACTTAAATCAAATGTTCCTAATTAACTTGGTGCATACCTTTTTGATCCAAAACAGGACGCCACTCCCCTGTAGGCTTTCGTACCAGTAAGAGAATGCAAAAGAAACCTTACGTTCTGACTTCTGCAGTCGTCTATATGGGTTGCTTTTGGAGTAGGACATGCCATGCAACGGGGCTTCCCTCCTCTGTGGGCGTCTCGGTATTTATATTTTTATTTATGTACATGGAAGAACAATGCTCTTTTGATACCAAAAGAAAGTACAATACATAAGATATCTGATATGACGGGAAGCAGTGAGCTTCTTACAATGGGGTGGTAAGTTCAACTGACATTCTGACCAGGTTATAGATGGGAGTAAATGGAACAGTCACTGGGGACAATACATGGGTGGACGGACATACATAGATTAAGGACAATCAACATTAGACACTTTTTTTCTTTTTTTAAAAACCTTATTTCTTATTTTCATACAAGAAAGAAACATATCAAGTACAAATCAAATGCTACTAGGTCAGCAGGCTATCATCCAGATCATAACATAAACCTGAATCAAAGAATACAATAAAAAGTAACCTCGAAATACACATTAACCCTAACACATTTAATAACGTAGCCATGAGCGGTGGCCTGACATTCCCAAACATAACAGACAATACAAAACAAGAGAACATAACAACACTATCACTCCCCCCCCCCCAAAAAATGTATCCATTAGACGTGATGCAAACCCATTCAGACACTTCTGAGTGCAATAGTTGCATCTCTTGAAAAGTAAGACCATTGGGTCGAATCAAACTTCATCTCTCTCTGACTATTGAGACTGCTCAGGCATCCGTGACCACAACCTTTCATGTGGCCGAAAAACCGGGCAGTCGGCTGTCTATTGGATTGATCAGCCCTGATTGCTAGTCAGGAGCGAGATGCACAGGGATCAGCTGCTGCAGTTGGAGTAGGTTTACTCGAGGCGCTGTACTGGCTGTTTTTGGCTAATAGTGTAGTTTGCATAAAAAGATGTCTGAACCTCCCCCGGGAGCACTGTATTTTCGATGCTGGAATCCAAAATTTTGCCTGGAAGGTTGTGAACCTCTGGCGACAAACATAGGCCCTTGTCATAACCACATCAATTTGTTCACTGAACAACTTGACTGAAAAATGGGAGCTTAATCAGTCTAGCTCTCTGGGAAGATTCACCTTTCCAGTCCTTGTCCATAGGGTTCTGCGGCCAAGGATGGGGGCTCCTGTAACGAGTGCTGTGAACCTCACATGCTAGATCAGAGATCCATTCCACTTATTTTTGGAGCATTTCAATTAGACTTGTACAGCATTCCCAGACACACTTGTGGCTTGCAGATAGTCTTCAAAGTCTCTTGGGACAGAATTTTCAAAATAAGCAATATGCAGCAAGCAGCTCAGTGCAGTGCCAGATTTGACTCTGCGAAAGACTTCTTCAGCACAGCCTCCAACTTTTGGTCCACTGAATCTGCTGGATTAGCAAATCGTGCAACCAATCGAGTCCAAATGACCTAGGTCTACTCGGACTGTCATAGCCAGCACCATATGGTTCACCACCCCCTTCCAGGTCCTAGGTCCCATTCCCGCAGGATGACCTCCCTAACATCATTGAGCGATATCCATGCAGGATTCCTCAATGATATTTAAACCCGTAAGAAGGGGCGGGAAATCCATTTTTCTCCCTGAGATGATGTCCAAAAACCACATTGTTTGGAACCTGGTTCCCCTGAATACCAATTTCCTTATACTCCTCTCTGCAAAAAGTGGAATACGTTTCGGAGTATGACAAGGCGAGGGGGAAGAATATCTTCTATGTGTTTTTGCTGCTACCGCCTCCTCTCTCACCCCCGGCCCCCTTAGCCAAAATATCACTAATCCTGTTCAACTGTCTCTGGGGCACCTCCTGCCCTCAGGGTCTCTCATACCTGTAGCTTCTCTCTCTTTCATCCTTCTATAGTAAGGCAAAAAAGTGAAGAACTGCTGTCTGGTTGTTGCTCAGATTCATCCCCAAACACACCATGCAGACTCAAACAACATTACTTACCCACTCTACTCCTTATCTGCTACCATCTCACGGGAAGTCCCCACCCCCTACCCCACACTACCTCTTCCGGGTTCCCTTCCTGACTGCCGTGTTGGAGCAAACTCACCCAAGCGGCCCTGCGGGGGACTTAAGAGAGAGGAATGCGGGGACAGCCCCTTTTGGTAACCATGTACGAGTGAAGCGCTGCACTGGCCCTACCCGCCGCAGCAGCTGGTCTGTGAAGGTAGACAAAAAACAGAGCTGGCCTCAAAATCTGATGACCTGTGAGAGAAAGGAGTGAAAGGAACAGTGAGCGCTCAAAAAAAGGGGCGGGGGGAGGAAAGGTGTCCGTCCGTTTGATAGATAGTGGTGTCTGATGAAGGATGCAGGCATCCTTTCACCTTCATAAGGAAGGTGGCAAGGATCAGGGATTAATAGGAATTTGAAGGTGAGAAACGTTAGGTTCATGTGTTACAGAGGCTCAAAGGCGACCACTGCCTGTAAATCTTGGAAGACGACGTCAGATCCAAGGTTGGAGCAGGTGACCTATTAGTGGGGTGGGTCAGACCAAATCTTGATAATCGGGAAACAAGTTTGTAAGCCCCTACCATTCTTCCTATGAATATCCAAATGCCCTAGAGGCAGACCTCTGGCTCCTTAGGAAGACACTGCTAATACTAAGTAAGCCCTGTCTTGTACAAATAGTGGATTCAGTGGGGGTTGAAAGTGTCCTGACGAGCCCATCATTGTGCAGAATTTCACGAAAGAATCCTTGATGATTTGCATTTGTTGAGAAAGTTGATTTCCTTCAGGCAAGCTATACTGTACTAGTCATTTTTCTTGACAATCCTTGCTTTAACACTTCTAGCCTTCAATTTCCATGCCGCCAACTGTAGAGACCTCCTTGGTATCAGCCCCCATAAACCTTAATCACAAGGTAAAGGCGAGGAAGCAGCATTAGAAACTGTTTAGTCGCTGTGTATCTGTGGAAAACAATTATACGTTGGCACAGCACAGACATGCAGCAACTGTACTGCAGTGTTTCGCAGATGTTGAAGGATATCATACCTCAACATACCAACCTAATTATGGCAGAATTTACAACAATACCTTACCATAACAAAAGGTACGCAGAAGAAACAAGTGTGCCAGACATCCAATTGGTAAAAAAAGAAGAGCTTGTTTTCGCAATTCAGAAATAGCTTCACTGGGATTGAATGTTTATTCAATCTTTGAAGATGCAGAAGAACTAGAATCCACGAATTTGAAAGACGCGTTGGGCATTAAAATAGCAATACGAGAAGAGGTTCAATACTAAGGGAACCCCACCACTTGAAATCTCACTAGTTGGACTTCAATATAAACGATTATGGGCCCATAATGATATGGAAATTGTTCATTTTCTGAAGAAATACATAGTTGATATGAATATCCATTACTTGATTTCATGTTCTGCTTTTTATTATGCATGCAAAAATAATGATTTCAAAATAATGAAATTTGATTGTAAAAGAAACAATTGTGATTAGAATTCATTAGTGTTGGTAATCCTTTTTGATTCTTAATCTGATTTTACTAGATGCCATGCGCAGTATGCAATCGAGTTTACAAGATTGCATTTCAACATCAAAGGAAACTGATTGTAATTTTGACAGATAACTTTGAAAATCCTACCCACATTGGCAATAGAATTCTTCAACCCCAACACAATCAACACAGTTGCTGGAGACACACACTTGATAGCCATGATGCTCACAGATAAACAATAGTTGAAAGCAAGTATTTTGAAAGCCCAAAAAAACGATAAATGCTTTACTTGCAGTCTACTCTCCATGGGGACAATATTTTTATGAAAATGTTTGTTTCCCCCTAACTTAACCTGGAAATGGGGCTATAGGACTTCAAAACGCCTTTATGTGACTGTGTGCAGGAAAATCATGGGTGCAGAATACTTGCTCATGGCTGCACCAACCTGACTCCATTCATCTCCACCTTTTGTCAACTCCTCCTTCAAATCCTGTTCAGTACCCACCAACCTCAAAGATGCCTGGGTACTACCCCTACTAAAAAAGCCTAATCTAGACCCTAATATTCCCACCAACTACAGGCCAATCACAACTGTACCCTTTCGCCTCAAAATCCTCGACAAAGCCGCCTACCTAGAGATCAACAATTTACTGGGCACACGGCAATCGGGCTTCAGGCCCAGTCATGGGACAGAGACAGCCCTCATAGACCTGAAGAACCAATTAGACAACCGGAAAGACTATAGTGAAGCTTCCATCCTTCTCCTATTGGACCTGTGCGCCGCATTTGACCTCATAAACCATAAGGTCTTGTGTAATCACCTTAAAACAGCTGCCCACTTCTACAAGGAAGCCACCACCTGGATCAGCTCTTTCTTGGACATCAGGTCCATGCGAGTTTTCTCACCCACCTCTGCAGCTAATCCGATTCTTATAACCTGTGGAGTACCTCGAGGTTCCTGCGCCTCCCCGACCCTATACAATATCTTTACACAGCCCCTGTTTGACCTACTCGACAATCTGGGTGTCTCGCACATGCTGACGACACCCAGATTCTCATCCCTATCGTAGGTGACTATGATAAAGACACAACTATGATCAATAAAATCTATCTCATTATACAAACATGGATGGCCCCCCAAGGACCAATGCCTCAATCATTGGGTCCCACAACAAACTGACTAAACTATCCACCCTGTACAACTCCGTCCTCATTGATGGAATTAAGATTAAAGTCTCGAAGGAGGTCAAGACCCTAGGCTTCTACCTTGACTCAGGACTTAACCTTAATAAACAAATCATCGCCACGCCACCACACATGCAAACTGATTTATGCATGCTGTCCATTCCTGTCCACGGCTAGCTGCATTACAATTGCAAGAGCCTTAATCCTCTCCAAAGTAGACTACTGTGATGCCTTATACTTAGGCACCAGCAAACGAAACACCACTAAACTACAAACCATCCAGAACAATGCCTTAAGATCGGCCTTAGGAATACCCAAATTCCAGCACATCTCTAATGTAAGGTGTGACACCAATTGGCTCTCCATTACAGAACAAATCAAGCTTAAATCACTCACAAATGCCTGTCTAACACGGCTCCCCTCTACCTCACGGACAGATTCTCTAAACACACTTCCACACGCTCCATCAGAAAAGCACAAACCAACAGCCTCAGAATACCTAAATTAAAGCTAAAAAAAACTGGAGATGCTAGCTTCCCAGTCCAGGCCACGCAACTTTGGAATTCTATCCCTGACTCATTAAGAGCCATTTCTCCCTTCCATTGTTTCAAATCTAATACTAAGAAATGGCTGCACTCCCTAGACCGCTGACCCACAATTATGTCTTCTGGTACTCCCATCTGCTGAATTCACCCTATTTGAAATTCTTAGTAATGTATCTAGTGTATACATGTTCTTCAAGGACATAGTCGGCTGCTCTAACTGTACTTTAACTGCACACTGTATATATTTTGTATATATTGACACTGCCATAAACAGTCCCCTGCTCCAACTGTACCTTAACTGCACACTGTATATATTCTGTATTTTGTATATATTGACTATGCCATATGTAACCTGATCTGCGCCTAGATGCTCACGAGCCTGGCGCACACTGTAAATGAATAAACAATTAACTATGTGTGGATTGGCTGTTGAAATAATGTCTTCTGTCCGTTAGTTCTGCATAAGTACTATGACTGGGTGTGAGCACTACTATTGCAACATCCCGTTTTGTGGGGTATTCTAATTCTAGGCTGTAAACTTGCAACACTTAGTTCTGGTCTGCTAATTACAATCTGATTACTGCGCAGCTTCCACTGGTGAAACCACGTAACTATGTATCCCTGCTCAGGGGCATTGTGTAGAGGTGGCCTATGTCTGGGCATAAAATGTGCACTTGCGCTAGTTATTGGCTAGTGTTATTTGGCTCTTAGCAAGTACGGCATTCTGTACTGTAAACGTGTATAGAAGGGAGGTGGCTCGAGCTTGCAGTTTGAATGTTTGCCCATGGCCTACATGCAAGGTTGGAGTATTTCATAAAGATATGTTACGTTTGCAATGACTTAAGGCGTGTTCCGATCTTGGTGCTGCGTCTAAGGCACGCCAGTGCAGCTCCACTTGATACATTATATGTACCTGTTATTGTGCCCCTGTTGGTTAGATAGTTTCGCTTATGGTCAGGAAAAGTGGTGTGCTTATTTTGTGTGTATAAATTGGGGGATGCCGTATCTCTGTGTGTGATTTGGTTGACAGTCATAATTGCCTGGCACTAGATACAGCACTTACAGCAGTATGTGCTAGAGCATATGAAGAGATTGATTGTATTTTGGAATTGATGTCTGTACTGGGTAATGCAGGAGCGAGTGACGAGAATTGCTAAAGAGTTTCTTGTAGGTTCATGTTCATGTGGTGCTCTGTGCTAATAATCTGACCGTCAGTCAAGGGATTTTGCCTGAATGTGGAACCGTTGGCAAGTGTGCAGATGCATAAGTAGTAGTGAAGCTACTGGGGGTAGCAAAGTAGGCAGCTTGTTGTGCATTTGCTCTGCAATGAAGAGAACCACGGCATTTTTGGTGGTTGGTGCAGGCTCATACACTTTGCTTTTGATGCTCACCTGCAGGCATATCATTCTAGTAATTTATTCTGTTGGAGAAAATATGAACTTCAATAGTTGACTGTCTTCTCACCACATCCGGGTGTAAATGCCTGTTCTGTCTTAACCCTTTACTGTTTAATGTATTTTGCTGCAGTGTTAGGCGCAATTGATGTAAATGACCTGTTCTTAGCACTTGGAAGGTAGAGCCAAGAATATGACATAGACGTTCTGAGCAGTAGGTGGCTCAAAGGCTAAAAAGCCTCTGCTCCACCTAGAGCCCTGACTTGTTGAGTAGATACGTCTGCCTAACCACAAGCTAGGTGAGGTGTGAGGGAATGGATACCAGAATTATCTTTCCATGCGTGACTTGTGAAGGGTAGACAACCAGACACAATAAAAACAATCTTCTGAGGTAAAAAGCTTGGCGCACCTCTTGCAAGGATAACGTTGTTCTTTTTGTATACATAAAGTTGAAAGGGGATGCCGTAGAGCCCAACTGCCACGGAGCGCACGGGTTAGTTCAAAGCAAACAGGACATTTTAAAGCGCATTGTCATCACTCGTGACCCACACACTATGCAGTATTCATTCCCCACCCTCATTGGCTACCCCCTATGTACATACTGTCATTCCCCTATAGTACCTTGACCGATTGGCCGCATCTAATCTATTCCATCTCCACTGACAAGTGGTGTCAAGAATCCAAGAAGGTCATGGAAACTGTGGGACAAATGGGGGAATAGAGCTATTCATTCCTGCCGTTTGTACACCCAAGATGGATGCCGTAAATAGACAAACATGAAGTCCCAATGTGCGCACCACTGTCCCAATCATGCAAGTCTCTGTGCTCTGTGAAGCTTCAAATCTTTTCTACTTTAGCACCTGAGATATTCAAGCCCTTGTGTCGCTACACTGCATTTGGCGCTCCTATGTCCCGTGTCCTTCCTGGATTCCTCAGGCACTCTTCTTTAGACTTGCACCGCTTTACCCTTGTATACGCTATTTTTCTTTTCCTTGCTGCTCTTCGCTGGCTGCCAGAGCTCCGTTGCCTGGTATTAACACTGAAACTATACAGAACTGCTTTTCTGCTTCCTGATTTTTCGCGCTCGTCGCATATGCAATGCCTGCATATTTGAACTGCTTTTCTACTTGCTGACGCATTGCACTCCTCGCATCTACTACGCCTGCATCTCTGAACTACATTTCCAACTTGCTGTCCCTCTGGACTCCTCGTGCTTCACCCTAGACCCTCAAGCTGACTTTCTCTTCTCTACGTGCTCCTCACTGCCTTCACCCTTCTTCCCCTTGTTGGGAAGGAGAGAGTGTCTTCCCACTCCCCTAGGCAATACTGAACAAGAACTATAAGCTATTCGAGCACATCCCTGGAGAATGGGAGAGAGGGGTGCACATATAGGGTGGTGCGCAATCACTTTAGTGCATGTATTTGGGTGTGAACGTCAACTTGGCAAGCAGCAGCAATCTTAGAAGTTAGGCCCAAACACAGCGAACAGTATTTTATCAGTTAGTATTAGGCCCTGTGCATGAGCACGAAGACAACCCCCACCCTGGCCAGGTCTGAGAGATTCACAACCTCCTCCATTGTTCAGAAAGGTACAGGCCCTCGCGCACTGGGAAGAATGTGCCCTGCAAGTTCGCCTCTTGGCAGTACCATCACACAAAGAAGATAGCAAGGCCCTCCTGCCCCCAACGATCTCCCACATGAGAAATACAGCTTTGCCATACTTTCATCCCATGACCCCTGATGCCACAGCACCTTCCAAGTTCAGACCGCCGACCATAACCGACCATAACACCTCGATTGATCACTAAGATTAGAAGGTAAGGCTATCGCGCCGTCATGAATGGGTCACGTGATTTGTGCGAGGTGCAGGGTGGCATCAGAATTATAACTTAAAACTAAGGTGAAGGAACTTGGGGGTTGCTGATCTGTCTGGGAGCGAGCAAAGTGTGTGTGAGTTGGTGTGACCTCGGCTCTCCCCGGAGCCCATCCCTGTATCTGCCAGGTGCATTGTTACAATCATAAGAATAACATTGTGTGTCAGAGTATATAATTAATAAGATCCTCCAGCTTATATCGATTTTGCGACCCCTCAAAATTCAGCAAAAACGGCAGTTTTGCACCAAAACGTCCATTGTTGCAAAAACGACAGTTTAAAAAAATCTCAGGGGGCCACGTTCTCTAAACTTTTTGGCCTCCGTGCGAAGCCTGCCGTAATAGCAAAGAAGACATGGTTCCCATTCATAAAACTCAGATAAGAGAACCCCTGAGGTCCGCTACATCTGGGGCACAGATGGTGGCGGAGCGAGCCATTAGTTGGCTTCCACTTGCCTGATTCCTGCAGATTTCCACCGCCCCGGCAGTTTCCAAAATGGTGGACGGGCGCCGAGCTACGAGGAGGAAGGGGGAGTCGGCTTTCTGCCCAGCGGTCTCGATCTAGGGGTTCCCTGTAGGGGACCCCTGCCTCCGGGGGCAGGCTGTCTGGGCGGCTGCCGCTAAGCACCAGAGTTGAGCGGGGGCTGCGGTGGCGGCTGCCTCCACAACAAGGACCCTTTCGCGGCCTGGTCTCTGGAGGAGGGGTGCAGGCAGTCTTCTCCGGATGGCCTTGCAACCTTGGCCCAATGGCGAGCTCCGCTCCTCCAGGGCGGCATTCTCTCCTGCTGCTTCATTCGTTTCCAGTGGCGGGTCTCCTGCTGGAGACCCAATATGATTGGAGCCTGCCGTCAACATAGAAGCAAGATGGGATCCCGTCCGGCATCCGGAGACACCCGGATGTAGCACAGCGTGTTGCGCCCTCTCCAGAGCAGTCAATCGCCCGAGATCTGTGGCCTGCCCGGACAGAGCCATCATTCAGCCTGAAGCCCTCCTGCTTCATCTGGCTGTGATGGCCCCACGGGCAGCCCGTTCCTGGGGCCGCATCTAAAAGAGCCCTCCACACTGTCAAAATCAGGCAAATTGAGGGCCCAAGGAATAACATGCATGCTGGACTGGTTGGCCGTTGAGCAGCCTATCCCACTGCAAAGTGCCATGTGGGGCTGCAATAGTACAGTACAAAACTCTGGTGCCCCCAACCTTTGCAATCAATAAATAGGAGGATCACTGCGCACCTCAGTAATAACTTATTTAAATATGTTCTCTGTAAAGCGCTTTGGCTTAAGGCGCTATATAAATAAATCATTTATCATTATCATTATATGTGAATCCCAACAAACGGTAGTCCTCTATGTATCATGGCTGGTTCAGAAGGGACCCCCTGCCTCTAATGCCGTTCCGGGAGGCGGCCCTGGCTCTCTGTGCTTCCTGATCACCAAGGACTGCCACTGCTGGAGCATCATAGACGCACAATACGGGTCCAGCCTTTCAGAGCCCCCCCGTTGCCTGACTTGGCCTTCCACTACTCCCCAACGGGCCCACGCCTGCTCTGAACTCTTACTCCACCATCTGGGCGGAAGCTTGTGATGCTCCTGAACCAAGCTTGAGCCCTTACATTGGGAGCATTCTGGGGCCCGCGCTAAAGGGATCCACGCTATTCTGAAGTCTATAACAAGGGTACATTCCCGGCGGACACCGCCTGAACCACAGTCAAGCATAACAGCCTCCTCCTACCCCGAAGGGCCATTCCGTCTATGCTAAACAAGGAGCTTGACATCCTCGAGACCAGGAGGATCTCTGGCTGGGGGACTGGCACCTACCTTGATGGTGCATGAGACCCACTGCTAGAAACCCTACTCCATGGAGACTAGGGATGCCCTCCAATTCTTTCCTCAGTGACAGCCTCACTTTTGCTCGCCATATCTTAAAGGAAGACAGTGGGACGCTGCGTACCCCAGCAGACATGGCTAAACACCTTAAATCCTCGAAAAACACTGGCATCACTACCATGCTGCTCCCGCCCGACAAAGGGAAAAAGTCAGTAGCCCCAAAATTCCCACCACAAGCCTCTTGAGACAGCGCTAGCCAATTGGAAACTAAGGGTGACATACAGGCCTTTATGCTGGACATTAAATCGGAATTCCGATCCTGCAGGCAGAGCTCACCACCAAACTGGAACAGAGGGTGGTGGAGGTGGAGCAGAGTGTAGGGGAGGTGGAATACTTGACCCAAAAACATTCGGCGACCCTTCTGGAAGTGCAACGAGCAATCCAATCCCTACTGGACAAAAACGAGATCCTCAAACACAAACAGGAGGATCTGGAAAATGGAGCTCGACGGAATCATGTCTGAATTAGGGGAGTCCCCTCCTCGGTGCCAGACCAGAACTTGGCAGAATACGTGGGTGATGTTTTTCAATCCCTTTTGCCACTTTTGGACAAATCCCAACTCATATTAGACCGCACCCACAGGCTACGACCCAGGCGAGGGGTGAACTCCGACTCTTCCCCCAGATGTCATTACCTGGGTTCACTTTTCCGCGACCAAAGAAGCTATCATGAAGATTAGTTGCTCCCAGGACGTCCTGACTTTTTAAGGGTCTCCCCTCCAGATTTTCCAGGACTTGGCAATGGTAACCATCCAGAAGCGGAGAGCCTTGAGGCCCTTGACACTATTCCTTCGAGACCAACATGTCAGGTACCGATGGCTGTTTCCTATCGCTCTCCAATTCTCTTACCAAGGGACTCCTCGAACGATTAGCCACCTGTAAGACGCGGAGTCGATCCTGCGTCCCAACTCTCCTGGTAATGGGGATGGGGCCTCACCTGATTCGCCTAGATATGGCTCCGGAGGACTCCCCCTGAAACCGAACGAGTGGCCTGGACTAAGTCCAGAGAGGGCGGTCTGGGAAGTGACCCTCTCCGTGGACCCAAAGCCTGGGAACGTGCCGGGAATTTCCACCTAAAAGTAGGGAACGCAACGCTACCGGATATCGGCTACGGGCTTCGCACGGCATATGCCCAACTCCAAGGTGGATGACACCTATACGCCCTTGGAGTAAATTACTGAACACAATGTTTCCATTAGTTAGGGAAATTGCCGACAAAAAGGATCTGGCTTCCCACAAGTTTACTGTTAAGGCTTCACGTTGGAAGCTCAAGTTAAAACCCTGGCGACGCATCGACGAAAGATACAGATGGCGATTGAGTCACGCACAGCCCCGGCCCCTCACCAAAAGAGCACGAATGGCCCAGGAAACTCCCCACCGTATCAGAAGTTAAACTTTATATCGCTTAACACAAAAGGGTTGAACTCCCCCTTCAAACGAAAATCAATGCAAGAATCAGTCCCCTTTTTACAAGAGACCCACCTACTGCCACAGGATTTCACACGCCTCCGGAGTAGAGACTTCCCTCTCCAATACCTTGCTTCTAACGGGCACCTCCCTGCTCCCCTTTGCTGAACTTTTCTGCTGTCCCACAATTTTTGGGGGCCCTCTCCCCCCTCACCCCAAATGGGTGGCGGGACACCTCATGCAGGCCTCCCTGGGCCTCCTACAAACAGCTGCGTGAGGTACACCCCCTCCATTTGGGGTGAGGGGGTGAAAGGGCCCCCAAAGATTGTGGGACAGGCCCCCAATGGGTGGGGCAGTAAGGTTTGGGCACCCCGGGGCCAGATTGCACACCAATGTGCCCCTCTGCACCAGGGCAAGTTTCGTAAACGAAGAAAAAAATGGAAAATGGTACACTACACTTTAGGCCGGGCTGAGGGACACCCTAAACCGGCAGGTAATTCTCTAATGTAGTGGGGGGTGACCCTCTACCCCCTCTGCCCCCCCACACCACATGCAGGGGGGGTATCTCATTCAGCCCTCCCTGGGGTCAGATGCCCCTTCCTATGAGCAGATATCTGCCCCCAGGGAGGGCTACAAGGGGTGCCCACCTTTCCCCTTGGGGAGAGGGTCACCCACCTTTTCTGTAAAATAAATTCCTGGTGGCTAGTACCCCAACCCCCAACCCCCACTCCCACCCACATTTTTTTTGCCCCCTTCCCTGGGGGCATATGATCAGCCATCTGCCCTCAGGGGGGGCCCTAACCTGCAGGCCCTATCCTTTGGGGGCCTGCATACTTATTCCTGGTGGCCCTGCCTCCTCCACCCCCAATTGGATGGGGGGCCACCTCATGTACTTCTGCCCCCAGGGAGGGCTACAAGGGGTGGCCCCCCTTTCCACTTGGTGTGGAAGGGGGAGGGCCACCACCATTTCAGGGGGCAAAAATATCTCAGGGCCCCCCACAAACACCCCCATCACCGTTGATTTCCTTTTTTTAAAAACATTTTTTTGTTGCTTTTGCCCCTTTCCCTGGGGGCAGATGATCAGCCATCTGCCCCCAGGGTTGTACACATATGTGCCCCATGGTTTGGGGGCCGGGGGGGACAAGGGCTGCTTACTGTAAGCAGCCCCCACCTCCCCTCCCACATTCAAAGACATCCCTGGTGTCTAGTGGGCATTGCTGCCCGCGCATCGAGCACCCTGCACCCGATCCGCGGGCAGCAATGCTGTCACAAAGGGTGTTGGAAAGGGGAGAATCTCCCCTTGGCTATCTGATCAGCGTAAGCATTCCCTTTCCCTATATCATCTGTAATCTTGCGATGTGCTGCACATTTCATAACTGCTAACTGAGTAGGGAGCGCAAGCGCTGAGAGTTGCTGTACTATTAGGGAGCCATGTTGAATTTTGGTGCCATCCGAAGTTAGGAACCCTCTCTCTGACCAAAGTCTCCCAAAGTTGTTAACCACCCCAAAGGCATACTGACTATCAGTATATATATTTACTGTAAGCCCTTCGGAAAGTTCACAAGCTCGGGTCAATGCTATAATCTCTTCGGCCTGCGCAGAATTATGCGTGATTCTCTTAGTTTCCACAACCGAGCTCAATGTAGTGATCGCATAAGCAGCTGTGGATGTACCATCTGGAAGTTTGAAGCAGGAATCGTCACAAAACGGCTCTCCTTGCGGATTATCCAAGGGAGTATCTTTCAAATCAATTCTACCCTTTGTCTCTTGTTCGGTCGTATACAATCATGTGGCACTTCATCGCCGCAAGTAGTATCTTGCGGGAGAGGTAGGAGTTCAGCCGGATTAAGAACACAACACCTCTTAATTTGAATGTGAGGAGCAAAAAAGATCAATTCATATCTTGTCAACCGTGCAGAAGTGAGGTGTTGCGTTTGAGTTCGGTTCAGTAGAACATCTACAGAGTGAGGCACCATCAGGGTTAGATCATGGCCTAGGACCATTCCCTCACTCTGTTTTACGGATGCGGCAGCAGCAGCGACAGCTCGCAAACATCTTGGCAAAGCGCATGCTACAGGATCAATGGCGGAAGAAAAGTAACCGCATGGCCTATTCTTCCCTCCATGTTCCTGCGTTAATACAACCAAAGCACATCCATCACATTCATGCACAAACACCACAAAGGCCTTTTCATAGTTTGGTGTGCCCAAAACTGGTGCAGAGCATAATGCAGTCTTACGCAAGTGAAACGACTGCTGGTGTACCGCGTTCCATGGCAATTGCAAAGAAATGCCCTTCTTCGTCAAAGCCAACATCGGTTTGATCAGTAGTGAAAAATTCAGGATCCACAACCTACAGTAAGAAGCCATACCTATCAAGGCCCTAACTTCCTTCTGTGTATTTGGGACAGACATGCCAGAAATGTGTTTTATTCTTTCAGGTGTCAATCGTCTTCCCTCCTTTGACAGGAGATAGCCTAAATAGGCGACCTCCTGACAACAATATTGACATTTTTAAGCAAAGCTTTGTGACCATGCTTAGCTAGATGAATAAGTAATGGCACAGTGCCCTCCTTACAGGCACTCTGAGTCAGCAGCTAGAAGCAAATCATCAACGTACTGAAGCAAAGTACAGGCAGAGGGCAATTCAAGGGTATCAAGCTGTTCTTTCAAAGCCCTACTGTAAATGCTAGGACTCTCTGTGTACCCTTGAGGTGCACGAGTAAATGTGAACGAGCGTCCCCCTAAGATGAATGCGAACAAATATCTACTATCCTTGTGTATAGGAATACTAAAGAAAGCATTCTTCAGATCCACAACACTAAAATAAGTAGCTGTAGCTGGAATCATGGTTAGGATTGTCGTTACATCAGGCACAATTGGAAATTGTGGTGCCACAACTTTATTAATGGCACGTAAATCAATTATGAAACGGAATGGAATTGCATTATCGCCTTTCTTGTACACGGGTAAAATCGGACTGTTACACAAACTTCCTGAAATTTCTTCAATCACCCCACGATGCAGAAAATCGGAAACGATACATTTCAAAGCTCGCTCGCCCTTAACTTAAATCTTATACTAAGGAATGCATGGCAGCTCAATTCCATGTTCCAAAACTATCTTGACAGGCTCAATCTGTAAAACACCGACATCATTGTCGTCGACAGCCCACAAGCTCTCTGGTACATTAGTGAATTCTGGAGGCAAAGGTCTAGTCAAGAATTGCGAGGCAGAAAATTGCTGTGGTGAAATCGTCAAGCGTACTCCATCAGAAGAACAATAAATCACTGCATTTAATTCTTTTAACAGATTCAACCCCAGCAAGTTCTCTCCGCAATCCAAAGTCAACAGAAATGGACAATGGTCCGTAAAGGGACTCAAAGAAATAGGTACCGGCAAAGAAACCGGACAAACAACTGGTGTACCAGAAAACCCTACAGAAACATTTGTTTGCCCTGACAGTGGGATGTTTGGAACCCGTGAATGATCAATGGAACACTTCTGTGCACCAGTGTCTATCAAAAACTGATGTTTCCTATTTCCCACCACCATTTCAACGTAGGGACCTGTCTGATTGACGGGAATAGGTGTAGGTTCCAAACCCTGCTTCGGGCAATCCTAACGAAACAGAATATCATCAAAAGGAAGCTATTCAGATAAATATGCAGGGGAAGGATGATCAAATATGTTCCTGGTGTCCACACTCGGAGTATGATTGTCCTGCGAGAAAGGTTGCTGAGGGTCCTGTGTAAAATGACCTCTACCAGGGCCCCCTACACCCGGGCGACCTCTGGATCGCCTACCCATGTTACCAAATGTATTATTTGACCTTTGTTGAAGGACGGGGCATTGTGCTCGCCAATGACCCTCTCAACGACAATAAGCGCACTGGTTAATGTTCACAGGACCCAAGGGCACATTCCCCTGTGGGACATACTGACCTCTAACCTGAAAACTACCCCCTCTGGGGCCTCTAACAATTTGCTGCAATAGCACTTTAGTTTTCAAATCGCCTTTTTGTTTTTCAATCCTATCTTTTTCATTATTGATACGGTTTTCGTAGTACAGAGCCATGTGCAGTACTTCTGATTGTGATTTCGCCTGCCAAGCGCTCTCAGAAGACATAATTTGTGACTGGATGTCAGGCAGCAATCCACGCACAAATTTGTCCACAAATAATCTTTTTCCAAACTCTGTGCCAAGTCTTGTCCACTGAAATCCGAGAATACTTGTTCGAACCGATTAAAGAAGTCGGTAGCACCCTCAGACTTTCCTTGGACACAGGCCGTAAGTTTGTCCCATATAATTCTCTTTTCGGGAATTATGGTTTTTAATTTTGCAATAATTCTATCAGGCAAAGTTAGTATCACCTGAGGCGGTCTTTCACCAGCTGGCCTTTCTCCATCGAGTCTAGTTATATTCACCCATGTATCTCCCAACTCTGGGGAATAAAGACGTAAAAGGCAGACTGACTACCCCTCTCTCAAGGTCTGGCAACACAACAGGAACAGGTGCTGCAAAGCTGGCATATAAATCTACAGCTATTGTCTTTTAAGAGAGACAGTTGGTATACAGAAGCCGTAATACAAATATCAATAAATCTCTTTAATAGTTCAAAGTAAAATTTCATAGAAAAATATACACTTAATAGGCTTTATCATATCTCACTCATTCCATTCATACCAATTCGCTCCTTCTGTGACATCCGGGTTAGGCAATTGACAATTTCTTAACGCATATTAATTATTATTAATATGTATGACAATTGGAAAACACACAATTGGATTTTCTGTAGGTCGACATATGTTTCGGCCCCTTTTCCATAGTCCCATCGTTGTCTACGGTGGTCTAAATAGTCAGTGTTGGGCCATCTTCAGGACAATCATGATTTAGTAAGAGCTTAACGTCTTCACCCTGCTTCCATATGAAAAGCCAAATCTATAAATAAGTTAAAAACAAATTACAATGTATACTGGTCTGGTCTCTTATAATTGATCTCACAATGATGGCTAGATAGCTATGCCAGAGAATATGCACCTACCTGTGGCCGAGAACGTAGCTGTGGACCACGGAGAAGAAATAATGAAATGGAGGGTATTTTCTGTATTACCCTAGTCTATAGCCCTAATGAAAGGAGAAAAGACAACGCGGCAAATTACTCCCTTGTGAGTTAGATATATTGCTATATGGCTGCAGAGCATTTTGTTATAAATTGGCATTGCAGAGCAACTTAACAGATACCTTTTCACAAGTGGGTGGAGCTTCAAATCTCTTTATCTCCATCTTATTTCATGGGCAAATTTCAAGAGGGACTTGCTTCCTTCGACACTTGAACACGTAGTGTCTGTAAAAGAGAGGTGTTAAATAAATTACCTTACTCAAGTCTAATTTCAACCACATTACCTAGAACAGGTTCTCATTTAAATGTGGTGGACAAGCATGGGCTAGTCACGGGGCTCCACTCACTGTCAGAGCTAAGATATTAATCAGGGGAAAGACATGTATGTGTATGTGTCTGTCTATCACGAGGAGGCCTAGATCATCGGCGGCCTGTTAGACAAAGCAGATTTTCTTAGACGCTACGTGTAATGTAACTGGTAGTGCTAACGCACCTATCGGGCGGTTCTCTTTACTGCATAGCGGAGTCTGAGCATGGACTTCTAATCGCGACTCTGTTAGAGAGTGCTGTTCCTCACTATTATGGTTCATTGGAACGAACCAGCCGAGTAACTCGGGTAGCATCTGCTGACTTGTGAGTGAGTTGCATGGGCTTCTGTTCGCAGCTTTATGAACGAGTGCTGTTCCTCACCTTGAAATTAGTTCGAACGAAGCAGCGAGGTTGCTCGAGCGGCGTCTGCTGACTTGTGAGTAAGTCGCGTTAGAGAAGGGGAGGAGCTGAGGCTATTTAAAGATCACGTGTTGCCAAAAGAAACGTGCAACTACGCGGTGCTGACAAAGCGAATAGTTTGTAGGTTACGTTACCCAGCAAGCCTGGAACGAACCATGGACGCTTATGGGGATTTCAATAAAAATAGTCATTCAACCGGTGTCTTGATTTTAAATAGCAAGAGCTACGCAGTGTCTTTGTGATAATAAATCGACTTCGCAATAATCTCGCTTATGACAAATGAGTGCATCGTAGTTGTGTGAGATCACAGACAAGAGTGTTTAACGGTTGCAATTGTCAGAAGAAAGACCGCGCGGTACAAGATAAAATAAGCCGTGTAGGTTTATTTTATTTACTAATGTATCACCACCTATTACGGAAAGGAAACCAGGGTCCCAATGCCCTTTGGTGTAGTGTCATATTAATGTGTTGTGAGTATACCCCCTCGCGCTGCTGTAGACTCAAAAATGGAGCTCTTCAGAGAAAAGCACTCCATTCAATGGCTACATTTAGTCCATTTTGGACTGTTTTCAGATTGTAGATCCATTTTTGTTCCGCTTGGGTCAGAATTTTATCTTTGTCCCCATTGCGGCGGGAGATTTGTACAACTTGAATGACACACCAGAGAAAATCTGTACATTTGTGTTGTTTTTTGGCGAAATGGGCCACTAGTGGTTTATTTTCAACTGCATTACGAATGCAGGATTTGTGCTCGTTTATCCGTTGGCGGACTGGTCGTTTGGTTTTGCCTATATATACCATATCGCATGGACATATAATGGCATATACCACCCATGGTGTGAGACAATTAGTGAACTCTTTCAGGTGGATAGTGTGGTGACATAAAGTGATTTGTTTCAGAGTGGTTGTCTGTGCACAAACAGAGCAATGTCCGCACCGATGATGGCCGGTTAAAGGCGGTAGACCCCACAATGTTGTTTGTGCAAATTTCTTGGATTTAACAGGTAGGTACGAATGTACCAAATTATCTTTAATGTTGGATTGCCTTTTAAATGCAAACCTTGGAGCTAGAGGGGTAAAGTCTTCTGTGTAGATCATCTTCCAATGTTTACGTATGATCTTTCTAAAGATATTGCTAATCGGACTATAGGTGCTTACACAGGTGATCTTATCTTCTTGGTGTTTTGGTGTAGGTTCTAACGTACTCGAGCGATTTGTGTGCAGCACACGTTTATATGCTCGTTGTATCGTTTTGTGGGGGTAGCCTCTTTCTTTAAGTCTCAGCTTCAGACTTTTGGCATGTATTTTGTATTGTTGTACATCTGTACAGTTTCTGCGAATACGCAGGAACTGACCATAAGGTAAACCCTCTTTCAAGCTAAGCGGATGAAAGCTAGTATAGTTCAACAGAGTATTTTTGTCAGTTGGTTTTCTATAGAGAACTGTTTCAACTCTGGTACTTCGTCAATAGTTCTAGCTTGTTTCCGTAAATCTACGGGCAGGAGTACAGGAAATAACTAATCAATGTCACCTAGGGTGAACACTGAGGACTGCAAAACGGACTCTCTCTTTATAGAACCCTGTCGGATTTTTCCTAATGTCAGGAATGGATTGTCTAATAGTGTTCACTTCCTGTCGTGAAATCGGGATGTGAACAAACTGCGATACATAATGTGCGGGAATGTCCACAGCAGGTGCCTGCTGCAACATTAGCAGGAATCTCAACCTTTGGGACAAAAGTCAGAGGTACCTCTCTCATAGGCAACTGAGATATAGGCAACTCTGAATGCTTACTAAGCAACAGAGCTAAGTCGAGCGCTAAAGCAGTCGAAGAAGTGACAAATGAAAAAGCTCTCTTGTAAATACTCAATAACTCTGTGGGACAACTAATCTTCCTTTTTACACACTCATCCTGCAGGTACTCTACCATTACCTGTATCACTTTCCTCTGCATTTCTAGCGTATATTGACTATATATGTCATATACCTCAACTGGAGTTATCGATATGTCTGAAATCCATCTAATCGCGTCTTTCTTAAAAATTTGTGTTTCCTCAGATATCGATTTACGACACGGAAGGAACCGTTTCTGTACATACATATTTTCCTACTCGTCATCCTCATTCTGTAACTTTTCTAACTCCTTTCTATGCCCAAATAACCTCTCGACATGCTCATTTACCTTCTCCACATTGTCTCTAGAAAGCGCTAGAGTATTTAGATCCCGTAACCCTTGCGGAAGATCTGCGTTATTTAATCTTCCCCACATTATACATAACTGAATCCCTAAACCTTCAATAAAAACATTTTTCTCAGGAAAATGATCCATATTACAAAGTGTGGCAAAAACGCTAGCTTGATCATCCTTCTCCAAACAATGCTTAGCCCATGCAATTAACTCGCGTTTCTTCTACGGTGGTACAGTATTGCGAGGGACAACCTTTGTTCCTGCCCCTCGATCGATTACAAGCGGCTCAGGACCACTTGGAAGAGAGGGAGCAGGCATATTTGATGGAGGTACTATAACTGGTGCGATAAAAAGAGGTGGGGGAGCTGGAGGAAGGGGAACATTAGGCGGAGCAAGAACAACGGGAACAACAACAGGTGGAGCAGGAATAACACGAGGAAGAGGCAAAGCAGCAGGAAGAGGAACATACGGAGGTGGCGCAGAAGCTCCAGGCCTTCGTTCATTTAATAATTTGTCTATAAACTCATCAGAAACATGAAGATCTTTAGAAGGATAGATTTTCTGAATACCGAGTGAGAAAGCCCTATCCATATTTCTAGTAAGTTCAGAATGTTTATCTTGGTCATACAATAGTGCTTTTTCGGCGTTCATCTTGTGACGACGCGCATGCTTCTCTCTACTTTTAAGTTGTTGCAACGCTTCTTTTTTCCAATTCTGCAAAACATCAAATGCTGCAGGTCTAGCCTTTTTCTTTAATATAATTGACTCTAAATACTCAATACGAGGGATTTCAAAACTACCATTGATTGGCCACTGAAGTTCAGAGGCATGTCTGGTTTGTCTGTGCCAAATATCATTAAATACTATACCTCCAATGCCATGCTTACAGTACATAGTACATGCCGGCGACCCCTCCTGTGGTGCGGGACGGCTAAATTCCAAAGATTGTCTATCACTGCGGAATAATGCCCTAAAGTAGGTAGACAATTTCCCAGGCATATCTCAAATTCTTGGTGTTACCTGCTCAATAATTGTGTCTGCAGATACAATGCGCCAAAATTCAAATTGTCAGGGCATCAATCTTGAGGGTCCCTATTCGGGCGCCAACTGTGAAAACAAAATCAAAATATCGAGGCTGAGTACCCCAAAAGGAAATGCACCGAAAACAGGTTACAAAGGAACATACAAAGTACTTTATTTTATACTGAATCCAGTTACAAAAACAGCAAAATCAGATAGCTATCGGCCCTCAGTACTACACAATGAACTCCAGCGTGGTTCAGTGTGTTTAGTGAGAGACGTTGTACATCAGAATGCATTCTCTTTTTATACACTTGGTGGGCACGACGTCCAGCCCCACTTCGGGTTAATATTCCACTTAATACATCACCGATCTAGGGTTTGTGCCAAGTCTCAAACAACTGCATATAACTGGTTTGCCTTTAATACATGCATCAACAAGCCTATGCAATAACTGTGATTTCTAAGATTTTCCATGCAGGCCTTCTCAAACATTAATACAATGTAGTTAAACAGACGTTCTACGTTCAGTATTTGAATACATTGTTTCAACATATGCTCATGGATTAGTTTCGTTGCACGAGTAATCCTTCTACACACAGGTCAACGAAGGACAAGGTCTCAGTTCACGACCTCAACAAGTGGCCTGCAGGCAAGTTACATATTAGCTATGTACAGAGGTCAAGATGGCCATGTTGTATTCTGGAATTACATTGTCCACCATTTTAACTCACAGGGTGACTTTTACAAAGCGAATCCTAAAATGGCGGATTGACCTAAAATGGCGGCTTATGTTGTTTTAAGGTCAGGACCTTGCGACACGGATTCTTTTGCAAGCATCTTTCGAGCAGCTTGGCGTAGGCCAATATTAATATATTTATTGCAATAGGAGGCACGATATAATTTCACTTTTGACACTAGGTGCCTCAGAATGTTGGCATGTATGCCTTTAGGTGCCATTGCCTGTCTTCCTGGCCTTTGTCTTCGTCTGCTGGGTTTTGCCCATCTCCTCCCAGTAACTCTTCTGTGACCCTTCTTACATCTTCCTCGGTCACCAGTTTGTAGTTGTAGCCCTCGACTTCAGAGGAAACCCCCACCAATACCTTGCCCAATTCTTGTTAAGCCAGTTTGTGAGGGGGGCACATAAGTGCCTCTTTGCCAAGGTCAATGCCGATAGGTCCTGGTATATTGCCACCTTTATGTTACCCAGGGTCACAGAGCTCATCCCCCTTGCCTTCTTGAGGATTTTCTGCCTGTCCGGATAGTTGTGGAACCGTGCAAGGACCGAGCGTGGGTCGCTACCGCTCTATGGACCCTCTCCAGTTTGGCCTCATCCATGTTCTCATCACCAAACAATGTTTTTACCACCTCATGAATGGTTCTCCGCAGGTCTCCTTCTGTTTCACCATTTTTTCGGGAATCCCAAAAAAATCGCAGATTGTTCCTTCTCTTTCGATTTTCAAAATCGTCCATCTTCAGGGTTACCTCGCCTTCCCTCCTCGCCAATTCCGCTAACCTCATATCCATCTGTGTTTCCAAGGTTTCAAGGGATGTCTGATTGTGCTCCACCGCCTGCAGCTTCTCGTCCATGCTGTCAATTCTCACATTTATTCGGTCTACTTTTCCACCAATGTCTGCCCTCATTCCTCTAATTTCCGCTAGGCGGGAGACTATATCTCTCCTGGTGGAAATGGCCCTGCCTCCGACATATTTAGGTTGTGTCTTGCCCTCCCCACCTTGTTTCTGAAAGTGGTATAGTTTTGCCCTCCAGTCCATGGGCGGGCAGCTAGCTTCTCGGTAGGGCAGACACGCCCCAGGAATGAGTCCTCGGGGCCCTCACCAGCTCCGTTTGCACCTGTCAGGGTCTCAAAGCACATGCGGGGGGGTGGTACCACCGATCTAGTCCATTCCCCTCGTGGCATTCTCTCTCTTCCTACACGTGGAAGTTTCTCTCTATGTGGGTAGGAGCTGTGCGGTGGGTCCTCCTTGAGGTGGGCACATGCCCCAGGGGCAATCCTGGGGTCTCTCCCCTCTGCAGATGCTCCCCAGGTGGACTGGCCTCTCAAAGCTCCCCACTTCTTATCCCCCCCTAGCATTGGGTTTATTTCCTCTATTCGCGTGCTTCCTCCTGGCCTCGCCCTCCTCCAACCTCTGTTTCACCACCTAGGGGGGTATTTCCTGTGGATTGTTTCTCCCTATGGGGGGGCTAGGAGCCTCCCCTATGGCCCACCAATGCGGTTCTTCCACAGAAATGTTGTCAGCCTTCTTTGCCTCTGGTGGGGCACCATGTTTAATGCTTGGACTGCCGTGTAGGTGAGGGGCCTCTTCTCCTGAAGTGCCCCTGGATCTCCTCTGTGCCCCCCCTTCTTGGTCCCACCGACTGTTCTGGCTGTGCCCTTCCTTTTCCGTATTGCCGCTTATGGCGGCTTTGGAGGCTCAAGCCTACCATGGGCTTTAGTGCACTTCGGGGGGGGGGCTTTTTTGGGGCCAGGCACCGGCTCTATAATCCCTGAGGTCCCCCAGAGGGAGCCCTTTGCCTCCCAAGTGCTTTCAGTGCCAGCTCCCTCTTTTCAGAGCAGTGTGGGGGCCCCTACTGGGCTCGCGTGTGCTCTGTACTGCTCCTCCCTACATCGTTCCACTTTCCTTCGATTCTGCTGGCCTCCCACTGTCTTCTCTCTATGTCCACAACGGCTCTAAGGGAGACCCCTCCCCCAGGCGGAACGGCTCTCCAGGGCACGCTGGCCATCCAGATGACAGATGGGGGGCAGTCCTCATTCGTCCCTCACAGAGGGGGGCAAAGGCTCAGCTCCCCAGTGTTGCCAACTTAGCGACTTTCTCGCTATATTCAGCGAGAAAGTACGCCCCCCTAGCGACTTTTTCATTGAAAAGCGGCTAGCGAGAAATCTAGCTACTTTTTTCAATTGGTTTGGAGACTTGCTCATTTATGCAAGTTTCCAAAACAATTGAAAAAAGTGTGGTCATTTGCCCGTTTTCTAACGGGAGCAATGCAAAAACACACTGATAACTTAAAAGGGAGGTGTTAAAAGGGGAGGGGGCCACAGTAAAAGCCATAAATCGCAGGGGGAAAGTGGCGGTAATTATGCAAATTAGGCAGTGACGTCATCTAGCTACTTCTGGCGACTTCTAGGGGAGCCAATAGCTACTTTCTTCACTGAGGAGTTGGCAACACTGCAGCTCCCTTCAGTCCCGGCTCCTCCCTTGTGTGCGCGCCTCTCCACACAGAGCCACTCCCACGGAGAGAAACGCTTTAGTTTCAGCCGGTGATGTTTTTCTTAGTTTCTCTGCCGTTCTGAGCTAATTTCACTCGCTTTTTCGCCCACAGACGCAGCAGGGGAATATCCTTCTGGGGGCGTCGAGTCTGCAGGAGGGGGGGGCCTTGAAGTGGTGGCTCAGTCCACTGTACCGGACCCTGAAGTAGGAGCTCTAAGCTGAGGTAGCTTCCATCAGCGCACCCCCTGGTGGCCTCTTTTCCATATTCTTGAACAACATTGTGGCATTTATGTCTAGGTGATCTGTTTTTGTGTCCAATGAGTGATTTTGGGCTGATTGGGTGTTGCTGAGGGGCCAGCCTTTTTTCGGGGGTTGGCTTTACCTTTGCAAGAGGTTAGGGTTTATGTCTCACCCCATGTTGATGTTGGCCTTTTGGTTATTGATTTGCTGGATTTGCGATACTGGGAGTGGTTGGGTTGCTGGAGAGAGAGTTTATATACTGAATGTCTTTCACATCTGGTTAATTGGAGTTAGAAATCTGCTATAATGCAGGTGGACTGATTGCTGAAATCAAGCTAAAGGCATATTTGGCATTTTACCTGAGGACTCTGGGCAGGACAACGCTAGGCTCCATTAATCTTTGTGATAGGCTGAAGATGCAGGCTTAGATTTAGAGATGGGATAGGGTTCAGTAGTGTCACATGGCAGAGGGTGCACTTAACTACTGACACAGAATAAGCTTAGACTTTTATTAAACAAAAGTAGAACATGAGAGTTTTGCTTGGAGATTGGTTCAGGATGGCTGTAACATAAAGGTTCTAGGGAAACTTATTCTTTGAACTCAGGATTATAAACGAAGGACAGCAAACAAATGGGCATTCAGAAACCTACAGACAGAATGTTTTCCTGCTAAGGCCCACTAAAATTAAGTCATTATCACTTCTTCTGGGGTCCACAAGGCTTCTCCGCTTCTTTCAGGGTTTGGGGCTGCTTCGCTTTGCCAAGAGTCCCAAATATACTCCCCTCCAGTGGGGTTCTTCTTCTCTCTGTTATTTATTCCTCTCTTCCGGGCCAAGGGGCTCTTCCTCTGTCTTTTACTCAGAGAAGGGTGCCCTTCCCACCATTACACAGCCACGGATATTGAACCCTGCTCACTAGTCCGCACCTAGAGATCTAGTGCTCTGCTCACTAGTCCGAACCTAGCGATATAGTGTCATGCTTGCACTCCCAGGTACATAGTGAATGGCTAACTCTGTTCACTGTAGCACACCCCTCTGCTAGGTTTACGGGGCTTATCTCTGTTGCTACTGTTAGGGAGAATTCTCTCTTTAGGCTGAATTTCCTAACCTAGTGAGTCCCCCAGCAGCTTTGCTGGATTTCTGGAGTTTGTTTTTTTCTCTTGCCAAGAGTGAGACTCTTTTTCTTCCACTCTTGGACATGATTTATGGTGTTCCTTTGACTGTTAATGTGTTTTATGGGGTCCTTTACTCCATAGGGTCTCATGTGTTTTTACTATGTGTGTTACACAGCACCCTCTGTGCAGTAACACAGGGGTGTCATAGTGACCCCCCACCATAGACTCCATACCCTGGGACTGACTACTGTCTCCCAGGGCATGTAAAGTCACCATTGGCTTTACTAGTCCCAAATTATTAACAGAAACCAGTACAAACCATCATATTGTGGACGTACTGGTCGGGGCAATTCGATTGCCCCTGGGTCTGTTAGTCGAGGGGGCACGTCTCCGTCCCCCCTGATCGAGTTTTGGCTGGTGGCAGTGGAGACTACTTTTTATATTCGACCGCGAATATTTCCCTATGGGATTTTCCCATTGTTCGAGGCTACCAACTTTAATTATTTAATTCTCATAGCCTCAAACATACCGCCGGTTTATTTAATTAATATTAATTTGCCGGTTGGTCATTTTTACCAGGACTCGATTCTAAAATGGCGTTTGTGTTCTCTTCTGTGACTCCAACCCACGTCGAGCCCTTTGTTCCACTTTTTGGCGGGCTTCTCCACAGAAGCCTCCAAAAGTGGTGCCACTCTGTCTGGGTACCACAGGGGGTATGGGAGGGGGTTTAGGCACCCTGGACTGAGTTACCTTGGTAACTCACCGTGGACTGAGTTACCTTGGTAACTCAAGTCGCACTCTTGTGTGATTGGCCCAAGTGGTGAGCCGGCCGGCTCACCACTTCGCATGTTTGATTGACAGCTAGGCTGAGTGAATGGGGGTATGCTGCATAAAAGCAGGGCTTTGGGGACTGGAACTTCAGAAGTCGCCACAGGACCTGAGAATCCGACGAGGGAGAAGCTGAGCCGACCTACCACGACGACACCACCGGTGGAGCCCTGCGGAACCGACTCACCACTTCCCGACGATAGAGAAGATCTCCCGGCTGGAGAGGCTTCTTCCCCTGACTGGTGGGCACAACCAGTTTACCTTCTTTCTTCGCACCCCAGACTGGTTTGTGGTCGAACTGCCTGTGCCAAGCACCCCGGTGGCCGGATAGCCACTCAACACTGAACCGCGAATCAACGGACCGCTCCTTGTACCGAGAAACTCCGCAGCTGGTTTCTTCCCTGGCAGTGCAACGGACTCCTGTCTTCCTCCTTGACGAGATCCTCTCTTCCCCCGGACGACGCACCGACTTGCATCCGCTGCCAGGAACAACTGCCCCCGCTGGAGTATTCTCACTACTTAAGGTACCGTGTCCGCCAGGTCTCCCTTTCTAAAGATTGCTACAAGGTAATAATAACCCCTTAACCTTCTGGACTGGGCTGGCCGCCTTGACCCTCTAACTGGTCCCTTTCTTTGGTCCAACTCCTTTTTAAACCGTTACAAGACTTTTGTGCACTGCAACCGTGTGACCTTGGGCACATTACGTTTGATCTTCTTAAAGTGGATCCGGCCTATTGAACTCTAACTTCACGGTTTTACTTTGCCTTCCTCTCTTGTTATGTTCTTGTAAAAGTGTTGGGATCTGTTTCAAATTACTCTCTGCTTTTCTCTCCCTTTTAAAAACGAACTATTAGAGTGCCATCTACATTAAGCACTCACCGCTGTCTGAAAATAAGTGGGGCTTTACTAAAGACTTGTCGAATATTCTTTTAAGGGAGTGTATATCTTTTAGTGACCGTGTTTTTTAATTGCTTACTACTAGTGCCTGTGTGTTTTTCTAGATGTGGTTTTAAATAAATAATTATATCTCTTTTACACCAAGCCCTGGTCAGTGTTTACTTGTTCTACTGTGTTCTCTTGACCTATTGTGAATACTCTGTATACTGCCCAACTCTTCTTGAGGGAAGTCTGACTGCTCAGCCACAGCTACCAAGTGAATCTGTGTGATACAGACTGCTACCAAGTGGGTTTACTGCCAAACACCTGTGGTCTTAAATCTTTTGCAGTGGTCCCAGAGGGAACTGCACAGGTTTCTGCCTAACAGCTAAACATCTGCTCATCTGTGGCCCAAAGTCAAGTATCTCTCTTTGTACGTCTCAGCTCTCCTTTCTCTTGAGTCTGGGGTCTTTCTTTTGGTCTCAAGCTGCTCTCCTCTTCTCACTGAAGCCCACCTATCACCTCTTCGTCACAGGAGCATACCCCTCTTCTAGGGCTCGGGGGGACTTTTCTCTGCCTCACTGGTGCAGACTCCACTTTTGGTTTTCAGTGGGGCTCTTCTCCCCTCTCACTGGAGCACACCTCACTTCTGGGGCCCTCTTGCCCCTCCCTCCCCTTGCTAGAGCCACCACCACTTTTTGGCTGCAGGGGGCTCCCCCTCGTCACTGGAGCAAACCTCTTTTGGGGTTCAGGGAGGCTAATTTTCTGTCACTTATCAGACCCCACTTTTTTTTTACTAGTTTTTAATGATATTTTTCAATGTCCGAACAACAAAGGAAAAAACAATAGAAAATCAAATCAACAAAATCACCCCCCCAAAAACTCCCACCCCCCCATAGTCAGCTGCTTGCAATATGAACATTGTGTTTGATCACAGATTTGTATGCACCTTAGTGAAACCAGTCCAGAATCCGTATTCTTTGTTGGCACCAGTTTTCACAATAACCGTTGTGCAAAAAATCCAATACAAGCTCACAATCATTCTTGAATTTCTTCTGTTCCCCCTGTAGCACTAAGTTACCGATTCCAAAGAAACATGGTGCCATATTTTCATTAGCCACTCGGATTCTGTGGGGGACCAGGTTGTTTCCATTTTTGGGCTATCGGGGAGACTGCCGCCATTGACAGTATCGTATATGCTTTCTTTTGTTTCTTTTTGGTTAATACCTTCAGAACATAGTCCAAACTCAACAACGCTTCCCCTATAACTCTAGATCCCTGCAAACCAAATATCTCTGTCATTGCACCCCGCTAACATTTATCGGACACAGATTTATAGTACTTATGGAGTTTCTCTGGTGTTGGGTGCCATTGTAGTAGTACCTTTGCCCACATTTCCTGTATCTGAATTGCCCACATCAATTCAGGGATTCTCTCCCACACCATCAACCATTGAATCTTATTCATAGAGGCACCCATATCTTTGCCCAATGATTTCATATGGTTCCATTCCATCTGGGTCGAGCTTTCGTTAATTATCTTATATAGAGACCCTACAATATTGTCGACGGAATTTGTTGAAATTTATTTCTCAAAAGTGGTTAGGCCCCTCAATGTTTGATGCTTATTAATCATTAAAGAGTGGCATAGTTGCACATATCTCAATCTTTCCTTTTCGTTCAGCCTAGATAGCTGTTTACATTGCTGGAAGGATCTAATCTCTTGTGTCCTTCAAAAATATCTCCCATCTTCAAACATCCCGCTTCTTCCCAGTTCTTAAATGCTTTTGGTTCTATTCCCTGGGTAAGTTGGGGATTACGGAATAAGGTGTGTGAAAGGAGAAGGAAACCTAGTAATCTACCAGCGCTTCACCACAGTGTCCCATATCTGCGCCACTGGAGCCGTGATCTTACTTTTATACATATTGATGGGTCGATCCTGTTTTGGACACCATAGAGCTTCCTGTAGTGGTTTCTCAGCTATCCATTGCTCTATCCATTCGTGCCCAAATCTTTTCTAGATCACCTGTGAACCATTCCTTAATGATCCTCAATTGGGCAGCCTCATGGTATAATTGTAGGTTCTGTGTCCCCATACCTCCCTTATTTACCGTCATCATGAGTTTCCATGCTAGCCTGGATTTTTTCCCTTCCAGATACAGTTTTTCAGTATCTTATTTAGCGTTTTAAAGAATTTCAGCAGGCCTTTTTTTGGTAATGCCTGAAATATAAAACCTTTGGGATCATCATTTTTGTAACATTTGTTCTCCCCATCCACGTTGTTGTCGAAGAATTAAGAACTTTTAGCCACTGTTTGATTGACTCTAGAAGAGGAAGATCATTCATTCGATGCATTGATTCCAAGGAGTCTGATAGTTGTACCCCTCAATATCACATGCTCCGTGTCATAGATTTAAATTGGTTCTCAAGATCCACCCTTTCTTCTGTTGCATGCCCATCTCAATTTTCATCAGAATTGATTTTTGCATATTCATTTTTAAATCTGTCACTTCCCCAAATTATTTCAGCTCTAATGTTAAGGCTTCCAAGGAGGCTGATCTGTCGATGTTAATAATAAGTCTTCTGCAAAAGCCATTACTTTGTGGTCTAGTCCCCCAAATTGGACACCCTTGATAGTCTCATCTTCTCTGATTCTAGCCAGTAGGGGTTCAAGATGCAATGCGTACGGTAATGGAGATAAAGGGCATCCTTGTTTAGTTCCCCTACTTACAAGAATCTCGTCGGACAACTTCCCATTGATAGCTAAGCGTAGAATCAGAGATGTATTATTTGCTCTTCTATTTGCATAAACCCGGGTCCGAATCCCATTCTTTCCATCGTTAAGAATAAAAAGTCCATTCTACACGATCAAATGATTTCTCGGCATCGAGTGTTAATACAAGACTCAGCCTGTGCAATTTTTCTATCGAGTGGCTTACGCGTCTAGTATTATCAAAAGTTTGTCTACCCATCACAAAGCCAGATTGATCGGGATGTATGAAATCCAGCAACAACCTTCCCAGGCGTGTTGCTAAAATGTTTGTATAAAGCTTTGCATCAATGTTAATAAGGGCTATAGGACGGTAGGAGCCACATTGAATCAAATCTTTACCTGGCTTGGGGAAGAGCACCACTTTTGCCTCTTCTGTTGAAGGTCTTATATTGCCCTCCCCCGAAAAGAGTTAAACAAAGAGGTTAAAGTGGGAATCAATTGCTCCATATAGGTTACATAAAAATAGCTGGGAAGCCATCTTGACCCGGGGCTTTATGCATCAGCAATGATTTAATTGCTCTCCGTACTTTCTCTGCTGTTATCTCGCCCTCCAGCTCCTCTCTGTCTGCTTGTGCCAATTTGTTCAACTGACATTGTTGTAGGTAAGACACGTGAGTGTTGTAATCTTCATTATCCGAAGTATATAAATTTGAATAATATTCTGTGGATGCCCCTATTATATGCTGAGAAGAGGAACCTATTCGGCCTTGAACAGATTTATGGTGCGGATGGTCCTGGCAACTTCTTTCATTCGAACCTGACGTGCTAACGGGGAGTCAGCCTTGTTAGCTTTGACATAGTATTTTTGTCTTAAGTATAGCAGGGCTCTTTCTGCATGACGTGTCTGTAGGAGAACCAACTGTCGCCTTAATTGCCTATATTTTTGCCGAATGCGAGGCCCTTGATTAGTTTCTTTTTCCTTCATTACGTCTTTCATTTTAGTCTCCAGGTCCACTTGGGTTGCTATTAATACTTTCTCCCTTTTGGGCTTTTCTTGTAATTATTTCTCCCCTTATGGTTGCTTTAAACGCATCCCAAACCTATCTTTCGTAAATGTATCCTGAGCCGCATTTAGCTCGAAATATTCTACAATATTATCACAAATTTCTTTACCCATCACCTGGTCCTTTATAACCTGATCAGGAAATGTCCATCGCCATAACCCTCATCCTTCACTGTCTACGAATATTGCTAATTTTAACGGTGCATGATCCGACAGCGTCATTGGGCCTGATGTATATTCCCCAGTAACGATACCGAGACCAACATATTATCAATCCTTAAAAACGTGTGATGAATTGCTAAATAGAATGTATAACACTCTTCCGCCTGTTGAATTTCTTTCCAGGCATCTATTAATGAGAGATATAGCATAATCTTTTTCAATGTATTCGTTGGGAGTCATTGGTATGTTTGACCCACCCTACTCCTATGAATCTGGGGGTCGCAGGACATATTAAAATCACCGGTCAGAATAATTTCTCCTTCTGCGAACCTCTCTAATTTACCTAATGTTTGTTGTAAAAATACATCTTGAGTTCAGAGCATAGAGTGTGGCTTTGGTATATCTCTTATTTACTAATTGTATTTTGATAAATGCATATCTACCCTCTTTGTCAATTTTGTGATCAAGGATGGTCTGAATCAACCATCCTTTCAGGGCTATTGGTACCCCTCTCTTCTTTCCTTTGTCATTGGATTGTATGATATGTTGATAGCCATATATTTTCAACTGATTCACATCTTTTATAGATAGATGTCTCTTGTAGCGTTACTACATCTGGGTTTTTCCATCTCAAATAAGCCTCCACTTTCCTCTTTTGACTGCGGAATTGAGCCCCCTAACGTTCAAGGATAGGACTAGTAGTGATCGTCCTCCTTGCATCTGCATAGATTTACTTCATCTATATTACCGGCAGCAGACCACCACTCTACCCCAACATGATCCTCCCCACCCCTTGAAATGTACCACCCCCCATCTTTCCCCTCCCATCTCCCCGGTTGAGCCCAACCTATTTCCCTTCCTTCCATGCATTACGCCATGAAGGTCGAGCCCTACTACACACCCATAGATTAGTTGTACCCATCACCCGTTGATTCTAAGTGGCTATTACCTTATCCCCCTTATCTCCCGTCGCCTCATCACTCTGTTTTTCCCCTCTTCTCTCTCTACATATTCCTTTGTTACCACCTACACAGTGATCCCTCCCCCGCTTCTGATGCATGGTCATAAAACATTTTGTTTTCACATTTACCCACTCAGCATCCGCGGATGTCCTTGGCGATTACTCGCTCCCTGGAAATCACCTCACAGTGTCTTGTCCCGAGTTGGTTTAGTCCATTCCCATTTTCTGAATCTTACTCTTATTGGTTTTTCTGAGATACCTTCTGGCGGGGTCCCTCTTCTGCTTCTTCCAACTTCAATATCTGCAAACCTTCTTCACAAGAGGTGATCCTATGTTGTTGTCTTTCCCATGTGAATAAAAGTCCAAAAGAAATATCCATCTGTAGCAAACCTGATTTTCTTATTAGGACTTGTATTACCGGACCCATTAATCTTTGCTTCAGGAGTGTCACCTGAGCTAAATCTTGGTAAAGTTGGATGTCCGATCCTTTTACCTTGATGGGAGTCGCTTTCCTTGCTGCTAATAAGATTGTCTCTTTCTGTTCATACCTTTTGGATTAGGGCAATTACATCACAGGGCCTTGCCCCTGGTTCTTTTTGTTTCGGTCCCACTCGATAAATTCTGGCGATCAACCCCCCCCCCCCTGTCAACTTCTAACAGATCTGCAAAAACTTTGATTAGATTCAGAAAGTAATTTCACCCAAATGTTAGATCTCCTTGATCTGTTTTCGAGATCTTCCATCTGTATTTCACTGTTTTGGGTCGCAGTTGCTAGCTGATCAGTCAGTAAATCTACTTTGTGTGCATCTTCCACCATTTCTTGGTTCATGTTCTCGTTTGTTTCCACACGCTCGTCTAGGTCAGTGGCTTTATTTTTGACTTCTTGCAATGATTGTGCCAATTCAGATCTTATGAGATTTAGTTGTGTTTCATTCATCTGGTCTCTGAAATCGTTAACGCACTGTTTTATTGTTTTGATAGGCCTTGCTCGAGTGTTTTCAATGTTTGCTCAGATCCTATTGGTTGGGACCTCGACAAGCTTTCTGTAGGGGGTGCCTTTTCTTTGCACCATAATTTTGATATGGTCCCTTCCTCCTGTTTTTTTTCTTTTGGGTGTTGGGGTTAGGAACCCCCTCAGTTGATTGTTTAGATCTTTTCCGGGACATGATGGTAATGACTGGTTGCCGCTTGCTGATTTAGCTCTACTGAACTAGTGGGCCCTCTGCCCTTTTGGCCGTTCGGCTGTATGTGCTGTTAAAGCCTCTTCTTCTTTAGATGTAATCATGGTTATTAATCCCTGTCTGTAGAATAAACACTTCTGCGGTTTTGTTCATATTTTTCACCTATGCAGCTTACACACGTTTTGTTGTCTCTTGTTCACAACTTTCTCAAATAAACGTAGGCTCTACTGTAAAATTGCCTGTCCTACGAATCAGAATTTTACAGTATTTGGTCAATGTTACCGATCATTCAGCAAAGATCTTTCTTTACTTCGATATTTAAAAAGTGTCCGATTAGCTTTGCTTGCAATATTCAGAATGGTATTTATTCTCGCTCAGACCGTGTCGTACCGGGGTCTCCCCACCCTGGCCGACTCACCCTGCTTCCTCGGCTTCTAAATCGGAGCAGTCAGGCGTCGCAGTCCTCGCTTACTATGCTGCATTCCGCTATCACTGTTTGGTGGCTTCTGCAAAAAGCTTCTGGCTGCTGCAGGTCACCTCTTCTGGAACGTCTTGCTGCTCCATATGGATGACTTCTCCCGGCCTACGTTGTTAGTCCCGTACCGAAGGAGAGGTGCCAACTCCAGTGGTCGGGGATCGGGATTTGCGAATCCCGGAATAAATGTGGTCCCCACTACCAAAGTTTCCTTGGATGACAAGCCATCCCTCACTCCTCTGCCATCTCGAGGCTCTATATTTCCACCAAGTCGAGGGCTCTTTGTACCTATAGAGACTTCTCTCACAGGGTCCACCTTTGTTCAGCGTTGCTCCGCTCAGGAACTGCCACACCCTTCACATCTCTCGCTATAGTCGCAGTCTGCCAGTAGCATTCCTTTTAGTATGGTCTACATCTGGATCATATAGGGGAGGTATAATAGACATTTTCGGCAGGCAGGGGACTCTTCTTTACTTCCTTCTTGGAGGCATACAGGAGGAGCTCACTCTTCGCCCTCCTGTATGTACACAGCGGCCATCTTGAATTCCAGGCCCCACTTTTGGGATTCACCAAGCTCTTCATCCCCTCGCTGGGACACACCAATCTTCTGGGGACTCCTCTGCCCCTCACTGGAGCAGGTCCCTCTTCTGGAGTTCAGGGGAGTCCTCTTCCTCTTTCTGGAGCACACCCCTCATCTAGGCTTTAGCAGTTCCCCTGTGCTGGTGCTCTCCGGCTTCCTCCACAAATTCCTATTCTCGCATTCCAGCCCAAAAAGACACTTGCTGTGTTTCTTAGACTCCCTTATATAAGTACTCACCACGTTGGTTGAAAGTGAATGGTTGAATTGTGGGGGGTGGGGGGGTTCTGAATTTTGTTACCAATTTTATTTTTACTGCAGAAGGTAGATGGTGGGTTGGGGTTAGGTATATAGAAAAGAGGGGTAGTTGAGAGGGGGTGCATGGATCATTTTATGGTGAGAAATCTGGTTTAAAATATTGACCATTTAACTTTTGACCAAACAAATTTGTTGTCCTAACATAGGATGTTGTGAAGGGAGGCTAGTACAGGGGGCAACATGCTGGTCTTGGAAGTAAGACCATGCAGAGCAACAGAGGTTCGAACCCCGAATCCGCGCTTAGAAATCGTACTCGGGTATTAAGCGCATTATAAAAAAAACAATTAAAATAAATACATTAAAAAATAGACCCATTATATAGCCCTTGCCATTTTTTTTACAAGAGATGCTGCTGAGGGCTGGTTTGGCATTAATTGTGGTTCCACGAAGGGAAAAACCCTACCTGTCCATAAAGGGGATTTTCTGGATGTGCTAGTGTTTCCTCATAGTGTGTTTTGGATCGCTAAACCTGATGCATCTTGGGTGATTAGTCCTGAATAGCCGGGTTCTTTGGGACCTGGTTTGCTGATTAGTTGCTGTCTCGGGGGTTTGGGAATTGTTTAGGGCTGTTCTGTCAGTCCCTCTCTCAGGCGGATCGGGTACGGGGTGCGCTCATGACGGGAGATTTTGGGTGGAACAGTTTGGTTATTTTGAGATTTCTAATACTTTTTTCAAGTTACATAAGGTTTCTTTAATTGTCATGGACCAGGACTATTCTGTTGGAATAAACATTGATTGTAATTTTGTATAGACATCAGCACTGCCAGCAGCCTCTAATTTAATTTCCGATCTATTTGATATGGTGAAATATGATATGATATGTTTATTTATATAGCGCCTATACACAATGTGTTTCAAAGCGCTTCAAGGCAAGGGAGGGAACAAGGGAAAATACAATGACGTTCTTACAGGCCATGAACAGTAAGGATGTGAAATGAACTATCGTACTCGGCCTGATGACATTTCAGATAGTGCCGGAAAAAAACAAGAGGTGAGGAAGAGGGGTGCAGAAAAGTAGGGGAGGGACAAAACAAGCGACTATCATAATAGGCCTGACAAACTTTCAGATAGTGCTGGGGGAGGGAGGGAGGAAAAAACCAGTAAGGGGAGGGGGGGCGAAGAGACAGACGAGGTTACTATCATACTAGGTCCAGGGACAATTCTGATTGATATTGCATAAATGTATCTTGCCAGGGTTGGGGGGGGGCGCTTAGTGAAAAAAATAGGTTGGTTGATTGGTCTTGATTGCTCCTGTACAAGTTTGTGAATAGGGTTTCTTTTTTACTTTAGAGTTCTTTGCATTCTTGGAATTTATGCTAGCTGGGTACTGTAATGAATCTAGCGAGTTCATCCTTGAAAACCTGGTGTGGGCCTCCTCTCACATGGCCTGGGGAAGTCAGCAACTACTCAATCCTGACCCTGGGGGTGGTAATTCGTAGGAGGATCATGTGGGAGGGGAATCATATCAGGGAAAATTGGGAACTCCTTAAACCTAGGTTCCCCTAGTCTCCCTAAAATTGTGATGGCTTATTGTAGAAAAGAGCCTGTTATCAATACTACTAAGGACTTCAGGGTTCAGAATGCCCGTAGTACTGAGACTAGGAAGAGGGGCTCTAAGGTAGTGGAGATCCAAAGAGCAACTAATGTGAATGAGCGTTCTAGGTGCTGCAAAGGAAAACACCTTAGCGAGAGATTTAAATAGAGAAATGCACTGCAGCTGAGAGAAAGTGGAAACAGCGTAGCTGAAGCTGACCGGAGTCCTGAGGTCGCCGTGAAAGTAGAAGCAAGCCCAGCTGATGCCGATGTAGAACGAGCAGCCGCAGGACTGTGCAGAGGGTTTGCAGCAGGAAGCAGCATCAGAGATGGGGAAACTGGCTGAAAGGGAGACGTGCTTCCATTCAGACAGGCACTGCTGTGGGTGCGAGAGGAGGCAGCAAAGAGCCAGGGCTACCAGAGCTTCCGAAACAGAAGGAACAGTCCACTGATGTTAAGTAGTCGTTGTCGGTAGCACGGGAAGACCACAGTGAGTCAGTATAAACACAACGATGACCCTGGGGCACTCTGAAAAGACTTAATGGTTAAAGATAATCTTGAATATCGAACTAAGAAAGTAACATTACGGCGAGCCAGGGATAGTTCCTCTTTTATGGGATATCAACAGTGAGAAACCTACAAACCGCACTACAGCCAAGAAACTGTACAGAAGTAGCATATAAGAAACCAAGGAGTAATTCCTCTTTTGTGGCACACCAATTAGCTGAAACTGACAACCAGCATTACCCAAACCCAAGAGGCTGCACCAAAGCCACAAAGAAGCAATAAGGACTCAATTACTCTTTGGTGGGAAATCAGTATGGGAAAGTTTGTAACCCAAACTGTCAAGAGACTATAAAAAGGGCAACCATTGTTCAGCTATCCTCTCATGGGATACTGATGTGGAGAGTCTTGGGAACAAACATTGCCACTGTGAACAATTGTAGATGTAGGAGTTTTATCCTGTCAAGTGAGTAAACCAGGAAAGGGACCCATATTAATTAGTACTGGCAGGCGAGTGGACTAAGAGAGACAAAGAGGAGGTGAAACACTATATTGGTGACAAAAATGTGTGACTGAAAGAAAGAATTACTTCAATTATCATTTCTTTACAAACTGTTGTTTTACAAGAAGAGGTTGTCTTGCCATCTTGACAAAAGTATTCAGTTGGAAGAGGTAGTGTGGTATGTTGAATTGCTTTGTCTTGAAGAGAACACTTCCCTTAAATCGTAAACTGCTGGTTGGTGAGAAAGGTATTGATTTTGATAAAAAGGATATTTTGGGAAATATCAATTGCTTTAAAGTGGAAGTTAGGGGAAGGACATTTGCCTTATCAGGAAGGAAATTGTGAATAACAAATGCTTTGTTTTTGGAAACAAGTATTTATGAAGACACATTTAATTTACCCAAGGCAAAGTCGTATTAGGAGAAAAGGAACTTTTATGTTTAATCAGAACTGTTCTATGAGCATTCTCGCCTTAATCCGGGGAAGGGAACACAACCCTGGTCACAAGGAGTAGTCTTTGAAACCTATATGTTTTAACTTTTGCACTAGGTTGTTGTACTAAAGATTGGCAAATATTCCTTGCATTATTTTGTTGTTTGTGTTAGTGTGAGGGTCAGGGACTTTAGGTCATTCTTCTTTAGTTTAGTTTCTAGGCATCGACATCCTTGTTAGGATAGGGAAAGATGGGAGTTTCTCTCATCCTTTATTTCATAAAATGGCAAATTCTGAAAAAACTGTACTTTTGAATCCGCCTCACATTTCTGACTCCTCGTCAGAAGCCAAACCTCCCAGACCAGCTATGTGTAATATGACTTAAATACTTACCATAGCAGCACCCTGTACAGCAATTTTTGATTCAGTTGAGGCTGAAAAGATGCAACATGTTATCATCCTTCTCAACGGCTCCTGATTTTGAAGTAGGACCATTTTCTCTCTTGGCGAGCCCCATTTCTCCCCTGAGCTTCAACAAAACCTTCCTTCGAATCTGCATCAACTATGTTTCCATTGTTTTCATTTACCACGTGGCACCCATTTGCCTTTTCATACCTTGATTTTTTTGGGTACACATTTCTTTTTTTGTTTTGTTTTTTATTTTTCCTCTTGGCTTCATTAGAATCAACCTCACTCTCGTAATTTCTGCTGTCCTGTGTTTAGTGGGGTCTGGCCTTAAATAGGATTTGAATGGCCCATGTCAATATTTTGCTATTGGTAACGTGCCGCTGTTTCTTGGAGGCTCCTAGTACGGTCAGAAAGGGGACGTCCTTTTACCGTGTATAATAAAACTAACACTGTACTTATGGTCTACAATTGTAATATTTTATTACCCTAATGCTGACCTTGTTGTATAAATATTGATTGGTATACTGAAAGTTGTCACTGTGTTTTGCGCTGTCGCACATTTGCAATAAAAGAAAAGAAGTGTATACTCCTTTGTCCCTTCATGAAAAAACTAACTTTTTCTTCTGCTTTTCAGGTATGGAGGTGGGAGATCCAGGTATTCAAGCTGATGTAAACATTATAGCCATAAAACATGAATACAAAAGGGCTTTTGTGTTCATAAATAAAGGGTTAAGTACAGATGAGTCTGGGCTGAAAGAAGAAGCAAGGAGCTATTACCTTCAAGGTCGGGAGCATTTGCTACGTGGGCTTGACATCTCCACTCGGGGACCTGAGTGTACTGGATCCAGCTGGGAATCGGCCAGACAAATGCAAAGAAAGATGCAGGAAACCCTGCAAAATGTGAATTCTCGTTTGGGAATTCTAGAAGGTGATGTTCCTGGTGACCAAGCAGTACCCTTTGAACTGACTCAAACATCTCCTGTATATCCCAAATTGCCCCCCAAAGAAAAGCCAGAAAGACCACCTGCTCCTACTTCTATACTTCTCCCAACACAGCCAGCAACATCCAATGTAGGTCATGTAGCTGCAGGTTCTGGACCTGTTTCTGCAGGTAGTCCTTTATCGCCAGGAGCTCACACAGTTGCAGTTGAGGCGCCTCCTGTTTATACGCCCCAAGCCTCTGATGGACACTACACTTTGTCTTATGGCACAGACTCGGGTGAATTTTCTACTGTTAGTGATGATTTCTACTCCATGCACCCTCGTCCACCTCCGCTTGAAAGCCTAGGAGTAGATGTAGAGGAGCTTATCTTAATTCCTCAAGGTGTTCAGATTTTCTTTGTAACTCCTGCTGGGCAGGTTAGTGCCCCGTCCTATCCTGGCTATCTCCGTATTGTAAAATTCATGGACACCGAGAGCGAGATTGCCCAAAATCGACCACCGGCATTTCTTCAGGTAAGAGTTTACAAACATTTGATAATTTATAAATCCCTTTTAAGATATTGTGTTGCAAATTCCACACTCAATTTCATGCTGAGCGAACTACTTGTCATTACAGTGTCTTAATGCAAGATTTATTGAAATGCTATCTAGCGAATGGAAATCATTGATAATCTAACTACAATCTGATTAAACAATGCACAGCGATGCCTCACCACCCCTATAACCCACTCCCCACTGCTAACATAGCTTTTAATCCAGCCTGGGAGCATTGCCTTTGTCTTTAAGAACAAGATGCATTCCTGACAATAGAGTGACTGTGTTTTGGTGAAGATTTACTATATTGCTAATCATTTATTACAATGAGGTGTTCGGAGTCAACAAGGGTGAAGATTTTACACCAGTTTGGCAATTGCTGATCTTGGAGCTATACCTCCACCTTAACCTTGTATCAGCTTGCAATTTCCTTTGTCGATGGCTGCCTCCATTGGAGCACAGTGTGGCTAACAGTCGTATTTCAATATCCCATGTGAACGTATACCTATGTGCCCAATTACCGGCCAGAGAGATATAATTTGTACTCTCTAACTAGTCATTGGAATCGGAGGTGGGACTGGAAACTGCAGCACCGGGCCCTGGGTAGCTAAAAGGAAAAGTACCAGAAGTTAATCCACTTTTCAGGCCAAATACCTTATAAGCAGGTTTCCAGTGACCTTATAAGCAGGTTACTAAGATGAAAACCTACCTATTGCAAAGGAATAGCAGCATACTGTAGGAAATGACCCAGGAAGATGGAAAGAGCCTTCCCTCGAACAGCACGAGAGCGCATCTCATGGTGTTTATTGCAGTTCCAGGGCTGAAGTAAATCCCACCAAGGATGAGGAAGAAGATCAATGTCCAGAAAGTCAAAGTTCCAAAAGGATAATGCATCCAACCAAAAAGTTCCAGGATCCAAATCCAGAAGACACCAACCAAATCCAAAGGCACAGAAATCCAAAGAAATGTTCAAAAAAATGCCAAAACACAGGGACAATCCCAATGCAGTCCAAAATGGGGAAAAAGCCAGAAGTCAAAAATGCCAAAAGATCAATCCAGCTCAGCAGAAGCACAGAAAAACAAACTCTACTAGCAGGAATGCTACTGGTGTTCCCTTGCCAAGTCTATTCATACCTTTTAGCTTCCTGGTGCCTGTTGTCATGTGATATGTGTAAGTCGTGTGAGGATTCAGCTGAAGTGCAGAGGTTGACGTGTGTTTCCGTGGTGCGGCATGCTTGAGGCACCATGGAAACCTCCATTCACACTGCGGGAAGCGTTGTGCAGGCAGGGCGCTCAAGGAGAGAGGAGGACGTCCCTGGACCAGGAGCGGTGAGGAGTGTATGGCACTTTCATGCTAAATAATGCTGATTTAAGGCAGATAAAACAAGATATGCCTGTTGACATATGTAACCAACCCGTTTTATCATAATCGAGTCTGCTTTGATGTAATATATGGACATATAAAGTCCTGCTTCTTGTTCTTAATATTTGTTTCAGCTTTACACATTCTATATGTGTACAATGTTGTTTGACTGCAAGAAAGATGTGTGTGGAATATAATTGATTGAAGTGAGCCGGCTAGCCCTATTGTTGTCTCTTCTCACTGTAACTGTCAGTGTGCTGTATGCCTTTACTTTTGTCATCTAGGGAGTGTATCTGAGTTTGTTTTTCTTTTTTTATTTCCTCTTCTTACAGCTTTGATAAGTAATCAAACATTTGATCCAGTTTAATTGCGTTCTTTCATTTTTCCTTTCTCGTGCTTGCTACCTACCTTGACCGATTATTTGAATTTAATAAGGCACGTGAGCCTTGAGAGGCATGTGGCACCTAAATAGAAGTAAATAAGTAAATAATTATACTCGACGACAAGTCCCCCTTCTTCCAAACCTGTTTGAGTCCCCGCTCGTGGGGACGGAACCAGAGCCTTTTTTGGTACATTAAAAAATCCTTCCATTTTGATTGGTCGTGCTGTAGGGAAGGCATGGTATCAAAGTAAGACAGACACAAGTGATCACAGTTCAAGGGTGTTTATTAAACTGTAAAATGGGTGAGATAAGCACCTAAAACCAAAATGGGAGCAAGCTACAATCATCAAATAATAAGAATACCGTCCAAGTGGAGTCTAGTCAAATAAAAAGGGCCTCTACTAAGAAAACCTCTTGGCAATCCTTACCGCTATGCTACAAAATAGTGTGGGATAATGTTCACACATGCCTCAGTCGGGTTTTCGTTTGTCGTCACAAAGTTCACAGGTGTATTACTCTTCACCCTAATTCGCAGGCATCCCTCAGCCGCATTCCTATTTGCTAAAATTCTGTGTCCACTTAGTTGTCTCACAATGCGGGATTCACTTCCCTTAGCTTTTCCCTTCACGACCCTCAGTCGGGTTTCACTACTGCCTTTCCGCACACTCTTCATTTGTAAAATTCAAAAGTCTCAAAGTCTTTTTTTAACAACCATCTAGTTTGGTTAGGTCTCCCTCATCCGGGCTCAGACCTTCCTTCACTGGTTTCCTAAAGTTTTTGCCTGTTCAAACAAAGACTTCCGAAGAGCAATCACGTCTCGCTGGGTCACTCGGTTATTCTCTGGCAAGTGCGTACTTCACAATATCAAAGTTCACACAGTGTTCTCCTCATCCGGGCACAAACGCTAGTTTCACAACTCCCTTAGTCGGGTTCACACTTTCATATTTCTCAAAGACTACTGAAATGTGCCAAGGACTTTCGATTGTGCAAGGCTTTTTGCTTGGCCTTTGTATGACCACCTCGACACCTCACACCGGCCTCTTCTAGAGCCTCTTGATACTTGTAGTTTCAACTATCAGTTCAACGCATTCTCCTTGTTCAAGAGAGGGGCATCAGCCAGAGTCCTTCAACTGACTGCTCAGGTCGCGCCGGACCACTCTTAACTGATACCCATTTGGCTAATAAAAGACCTTTGTTGCTTAGTCTTATGTATTCATACAATGTTGCTCTTCACAACCTTGAGCCCAACACAATCTGATCTATTATAAGCTCTTTGTGACTCACCGGCTGTGCCAAACTCTTTTGGCGTCTCCTGCGTCTGGAGTCTGATGGTACCACGATTGCAACCTCTTCTCCCCGCCCTGGCTATTAGTGCGGGAGCGTTCCATATACAGCTGACATCCCTCGCACCATTCACCAGCTGCAATTCCCTTTTCAGAGACTCCGCGGTTTGGGTTGAAAAGGGCAAGGGCAATTCCCTCCTCGCCGTATTTCCAGGTCTCACCGCCTTTCTGCTCCGTTTGAACTGGCCTCCTGAAATAGCTGATTCCTCATGCGTCTGGCCTTGTTCAGAGTGTGCTTTCATACTCCTCCTTTAATCCTTATGTTAAGAGGGAAGGGAAGTCAGGTGTGTGTAAATCTCGGCAATTGCCCGACTCTGCCTGACCCCTGTATTGCAACATGTCAGGTATACGGCTCTGGTGTTAGTACGTTGTCTTTTGTGGTAATCGGTCTGTGTTTGTGTCAAGAAAGGTGGGGGGGTTGAGTTTCTAGATATCCTACGGAGTAGGATGGGGAAAAGGTGTCAAAAGGAAGGGGGTACCGGGTCTCACCCTTTGGTGTCCCACTTCCACTCCCCGAAGACCCCTCACCCAGGTGATCCTCCGGCACTGGTCCACCACCAGGAACTGGATCCAATAGCGATGGCCGTGTCCTGGCCACCTGGATGGCAACTCCCCAGGCAACAGGTAAGTGAGACACCCTCAGGGTTCTCACAGTGCCTACCTTTGCCAATGCCCCTTCAGGCAGTGCCCCATCCTCGCCCTGTCGCTCCTTTTCTCCCCATAGATAGGACAGCACTCTTTTTTTTCCCCTTCTGTTTCTATTTTTCAATTCGTTTCCCCTAGTAGACGTTACCCTTCCGTACCCTGCTCCCGTTCACTCGCCCATGCCAGGTGTAAGATGGATTGTCAGAATCAGCCCTGTGAACAGATTCTGAGAGGCCACCCTATTCTGTTGAATAGGATAAGATAGGAATGTCTGGCCAAACTCTGATTAGTGTGACTGAGCAACAAGCCCTAGACTTGGGAGAGTGTGAGCTTGACAATGGGTTCAGTTATGCACCTACAGAGCACTCTTAATAACACAAGTTAGACAGCGTGTATAAAAATATAATTATTTAAGCTTTGGGGAAACTCTTAGCAATTATAATCCACAGGTAAGTATTGCACTAAACGTACTGTACTATTAAATACACATTTTTGTTTGGGATGTTCTGGCTACGGAGCACTAACCCTTTAATTTTGAACACATTTAGGACACCCTTGGCAACTGTAGTGTAGCAAAGCAAGTGACTAGAGAAAAAGGTAAGTAATCCCCATATTAGATAACTAATATATAAGAAAGAAAGGCGTTTAAACCACAATACACCGCCTTATAAAAATAAGGCACTACAATGTATATGTCCTTATCTAGCTAGAAAAGATGGCGCCTAGTCATAAGTTTGAATGTAAGTCTTTTCAAAAGGCTAGGGTTCTTTAAAGGAGTCTGAACAGGTGTTGGAAAAGCCAGCAGGCACTTGTAATTGTTCCAAAGTTGAAGAACAAATGCAGGAAAGTTCTTAGCAGACCCCCTTCCAATCCACTCATGTTCGGGGAAGCCCAGGAGAGGACCCTTGACCAGAACTACATTGATCATGGTTAGGGAGATGTACGGCAAGTATGTTATGCCCGTTTAACCGTTTGGCACTGAAGTGGGTGCAGGAACAGTTATGTTTACCCACCCCCTGCTCTGCGATTCACTCAGGGTCTACTTTAGAAGCTCCTGAAAATGATGGGCCCTTTGCTCTGTGTCTTGGTATCATTGGAGGGATTCTGGGGGTCGCTGGTGCAGCGATCACTTTCGGCTTTGGTATTTAGGTCTGGATATTCAGCAGTTCCACGGCCTGGCGAGATGTTTCCTGTCACTAGACAGCTGGATGACCCTGGCACAATGAAATAGGACCACCATGTTGGCAACTACCTCAGAGGACCCCAGGACACAAATGAAGTTTGAGAGCAGTGATGGTCACATCAAGGAAATGGCAGAAGTCGTCCCTTGTGTTGGAAACTGGGCTGAAGATTATTCGCTGTGGGCATCCAGGGACGTTAAGATGCTGATACAAAGGAATCGGAGATTTATTGTGCAGAAGCTTACTGGGACGTTGGAATGCAGGCTTCTAGTGGTACAAGGGGATTTGGAAATAATTAAAATTGTCAGTCTCGAAAAAGGGACAGGTGGCGTTCTGTAAACAAGTTATGGAGTGCATTGTGTGAGTAGAAGCTGATTAACTGATATTCGAGGGAGATTTTAATATGGGGCTGACACTGGCTGGGACAGACTAGCTCTCGGGAGAGGACGGAATGAAGGTGTGTTAGGTAGAATTATATGCAGTACCCTTTGGGAACACCACATACAATTAAGACTACAAGTGACAGTACAATTTCACCTTTGGTACAAGCCTGTACTACACAGTTAAAGTGGTTGCAGTAGCGGAGCAGCCAGACTTATCTGAAGAGTAAGTGAGCAGTATCAAATAGTTACAAAAAGGACAGCAATTACTATGATTCAGGCAAACACTGACTCAAGGTTTTCAGGTAAAAGAATATACATTTATTTCACTCTTCAGTTGTATAATATTACACTATTATGAGCAGTCTAAAAATCACACTCTTAATACACCACACAACTCCCAATAAGTTCCAGACAAGTTAAGATCACAAAATGAAGTGGAAGCAAAATGGCAATCCAGCAATTAAAAAAGGGAGGGAAAGACAAAGTTAACTGAAATTGAATCACACCAACAGGTAAGTAGTCAGGGCAATCGAACAAGAGGAACTACAATGATAAAATCAGATAGAAAAGGTTTAGGGCCAAAGTCAATAGGTCAAAAGCCTTTTGCTCAAGATAATACGGTTCAGGGTAGTTCGCGGTAAAGTTTGTGGCACAGTTTCCAGACGAGGTTGGCTGCTAGAAAAGGTAGTTCAAAGTGAAGAGAAGGACAAGCCCTCGGATTGGAGAAAGATTTCAAACACTTTCACACGGCTGAATGAAGCGCACAACCGGATTTGCACAGTACCTTAAAACAGAGAGGGAGCTGTAGCTGAGGCAGACGTTCCTGGTAGTTCCTGCAGGCTCACGGTTCCTGAAGCGACTGTCGGAATGATCAGAAGTCGGAAGACTGGAGGGTCCTGCGCTACCCATGGAAGAAACCAGCAGCAGAGCAAAGCAACAAATAAAAGGTGCGCTCCTTAAAACCCAATCAGGGTCCGACCTTCCTGGCTATCTGGCCCACTGTAGCTCTGTATAGTGAATTCGACGAGAGGAGGGGCCCTGGTTTGCAGTTTGGGCAAACTGGTTGGTCCCACCAGCTCAAGGGAAGAAGTTTTCTGGAGGATCTTCTCTGTCGTCGGATTCTGAAGATTTGGACCTGCAGCAGGGCTTCACCGGGCGGTTCAGTCGTTGTAGGGGTCCTCTTCCGTCAGTTCCTCGTTGGGTCTTTCGTTCCAGTGGCGACGCTGCTCTTCCAGTCCCAGAGGCCTGCTTTTTATGCAGTTTTCCCCCATTCATACAGCTTGGCTGTCCCTCACACAGCAGGGTGGCTGTCCTGATAAGGACAGTCACCCAGCCAATCAAACAAGAGTGTGACTTGGGTTACCAAGGGAACCCATGGCAGGGGTCCTAAAACCCCTCCCTCACATCCTGCCTACCCAGACTCTTAGGTGCCTAAAGTAGGGCTTCTGTGTGGAAGCCCGCAAAAAGGCGATGAACAAAGGGACCAAACCTGGTTTGGTGCGCAGAGAAAAACACGAGAAAGACATTTACAAAAAGAAATGGCAAATAAACCCAGCCGGAACCGTAATAAAATATATATGGTCACGCGGGTTTATGTTTGAGGCTACTATGATAGCCTAAAACAATACCATGGTTATTTAAGATAACCGCGGTATAAAAAATAGGGTAGATACCACTGCCACCAGCCAAGTCTTGATGTAAAGGGAGCGAAACAATGCTCCAAGAGGCATAGACAAAAAGGGATACTCCATGGTAGTTGGGGTGTACTGGGTCTGTGCTAAAAGTGACTAAATAAAGTTAATGACAACTTTTATCTTTTCTGGGCGACAGTAGTCGGCCCCAGAAAATGGTGTCGGTGGGAAGTCTAAAAGACAACCCTGTGACACTGCACTGAAGGTGCTTTGTAACACACATGGAAGAATATGCTGCCCTGGAGTAGGTGAGGCTCCAGTGCCCATGATCACACAAAAAGTAGAAATACACATAGCAAAACACATGTAAGAGTGGGAAAAAAGGCTCACACTCTTACTAGGTGAAAAAATAAATCCTAGAAATCCAGAAAAGCTGCTGAGGGACTCAGTAGGTAAGGGAAATAAACCATTTATGAATTCTCCCTAACAAGGTGCACGGCAAGAAGGTGAGGGTGTGAACATAATTTTTTACTCCTGTGGTCTGATAGCTTTATGGAGAAACAAGCACCCCAGAGGAGAGGTTTCACCTTCTTCTCTGTTCCTCACAATGCGTACATTCAAAAAGATGATTTCTTGCTGGACAGGAGGCTGGCCGAGTGGGTTACAAGATGTGACATACAACCAGTTGTGTAGTCAGACCATGATATGGTTGTCATGGATATTGCGACATTGGGAATGAAAACTCAGGACAGAAGATGAAGATGCAATGATTATCTCTGGAAAGATCTGGTCTTTGTGGATGAGCTGGAAAGGGAAATGGAGGAATACTTCAAAGTCAATGACTGAGGAGAGATTGGAATCTGCATGGTATGGGAACCAGGGAAGACAACTTGGAGAGGTTTATTAATAAGAGAGGGGGCATGCAAGGAGAGAGGGGAATCCTCGAGAAAGGGTTCTGTATTGAGATTAGGGTATTTGAGAGGAAGGTGTTGGAGGATCTGCAGGAGATGGAGGGAACTCTAGTGGAACTGAGAAGGAAAATGGCATACCTGAAGGCAATAGGGGTGGGTGAGACTGTAAGGAAACTGAAGTTACTTAAACAAAAGTACTATGAGAAAGGGGATAAGGCCGACATTTTATTTGTGGCTAGACTTGAGGCGCAGAGAGCGGAGAGATGTGTGGAACGTACACAGGACCCTGAGCAGTAATGCATACAACCCCAGTGGGGTTTGCGGACATCTTTGCTGCATTCTATAAGGAGCTCTATTCGAGGGAGGCAGAATCGGCGATGGAGCTGGTCGAGAAATACATAGACGGGGTCAGCCTTCCAGTACTGTCCACTAATGAGGCACTAGAGTTGGAATCCCTGTTAATGCTAGAAGAGGTTGCGGCAGCTATATGAAGGATGCAGTTAGGGAAGGCCCCAGGGGAAAATGGTTTTTACCATCAGGTTTTACAAAAAGTATGACACTGTGCTGGTGCCACACCTAATGAAACGGTTTAATCATATACTTGACACTGGATAGCTCCCTTCCCTTATTTCATGAAGCGTTCATGAAATGAGGAGGGCAGGGATGCCACAAAATGTGGTTCGTATAGGCTGATCTCTTTTTTGAATGCAGATGAGAAGCTATTTACAACAACACGGGCTACCATAATTGAGAGTCTGATGTAAATGTTGATGCACCCAGATCAAGTGGGGTTTATCTCGGGATGTCAGGGAGCACATGCTTTGTGGAAAACGGCGAACCTAATGGACCTAGACAGCAGCGGTATTGGTGACCCGGTGATTCTCTCGCTAGATGAGAGCCTTTGATCGGGTGGACAGGGGCTTTCTTCTCGTATTGAAAAAGTATGGTTTTGGGGATATTTTTCAAAGGGAAATAGTGGCACTACACTTGGACCATTAGGCTCGTGTGGTTGTGAATGGGAAGACTTTGACTCCTTTTGAATTACGACAGGGGACTAGTCAAAGGTGCTTATTTTCCCCTGTTCCTGTTCGCTTGACCCTGGAACCATTGGCAGAACGTATAAGGGAGGGGTACAGATTCTGGGCATTGGGGTCTGTGATAAAGGGTATAAACTGGGTATGTATGCAGGCAACATCCTGCTACATCTGTACAATCCGAGTCTGTTCCGGCAGGTATGTCAGTCATTAAAGAATATGGTGAATTGGCAGGGATCAGGGTCAATTTAGAAAAATCTATTCTCTTCCCCTTCTAATAGGGAGCTTGCTGCAGATCTTAGTGACCTCACCCTGATATCACTGGAGATTAAAATGGAGGGGTTTAAGTATTTAGGGGTGGTGATAACCAGAGCATTAGAAGGTTTGTTCCAGATCCAAAACCTAAGCAGTGGCAGGCTGGTCAGTTCTCATTTCGCCCCAGTTGGAGGAAAAATGTAATTTCACCTGGAATAATGGAGGGGCCTTTCCTCTGACGCATGGGACCTGTCAGTTTCTGGGGTCTCTTGTTGACCCTTCCTCCAGTTCCTCCCTCCAGGACTCACTGCTGCAGCTGAGAGCACAATTCCAAGGTTCTGAAGCTGCTCGACATTCAGGCAGCGGTTGAGGTCCTGACTCCCCAGAGCCAGACAGGTTCTTCTTCCAGGCTGTTCAAGGTGCCGAAGTGCAAACAGGCAGACATGAACACCAACCTAGATCGGTCCTCCTTAACACCTTCTTACCCCCGGAAAGAAACAAGATGATCACACTGGTGCATATCTCATCTGCTCTCTGTAGGGAGATTGTATCTGCACTGTGCATCTGAAAGATGTGTACATGCGTGTTCCCATTTGGGAGCCCATTTGATTTTTCTGTGGTTTTCGCTGGGGAAGCAACCATTCCAGTACAGATGCTCCTGTTTGTGCTCAGTGCAGAGCTACATGTCTTAAATATGTCAGCAGTGGTAGCCTTCCTCATGCTGGGGGGCATCCAACTGTATCCTCACCTTGACGACTGGCTGGTCCTTGCATCCAGCTCCTTGGAAGCAAGTCATTACTTCAATTACACCTCAACCTGCTCTTCCGCCTTAGGTTGTCGGAGACCCAAAGAAGTTTTCACTGATGCCTATCTAGAGGCTGACCTTCATTGGCCTCATTTGGGACACTCGCCAAGTCAAAGATTTTCCTACAGAGGAAAGAGTGCAGGACCTGATCAAGATTGGCTGATTTTTCTGAACAGTTCCAGACTGCACCCTGGTGGTTTCAGAGCCTTCTGAGGCTCATGACCTGCTATGTTTTGTCGGTGCCTCTTGCCAGTATTAAGATGGTAATGCACAAGCTCTACCTAGCTTTGGTTTGGTCCCAGGCATTTTAGGCTCAGTTGGTGCTGCTGTAGATTCTACTGGTTCTGGTTCCCTGATCTCTGGCGGTGGAGCGGCAGATCCAATCTAATGAGAGTAATGGAGTTTGTGGACCAGTTTTCCTTCTTTGACCATCATCAAGGTTCTTCCCTGTTGGGTTGAAATGTAGTCTTGGGTTCCTTAGGTACATGATAGTGGGACCACACACATGAGACCAGCAATGTCAAAGTGATCAAGCTACTGGCCATCTTCAATGCCCCGAGAGCTTTCTGCCTGATCATCCAGGACTCTTGTGTTCAGGTGCTAACAGACAATAGGACTACAATTATGTATCTGATTTAGGAGGGTAAAACCAGGTGCCTGCAGCTTGCAATGTTGGTGGTAGAGCTGTGGGACATTGAACATGAGCTTCATGTTCATGTCTTCCATTTACCAGGTGAGGAAGAGCCAGGAGGTGGATGCCTTCAGGAGACTGGAGGTTCACAAATGGGAGCTCTGCCTAGGGGTGCGAGGTGGGACTCTTCTCTGGTGGATGCATTTTCATTCCCCCGGCTCCCTCAATGCAAAATGGCCAGTCGTTTCCATCTTGGTTGGGCATGCACAGGTGCTCGATGGGGGATGACCTCTCCATTCTTTGAGAGAGTCAGACTATCTATGCATTTCACACCTTCCCCTGATCCCCACAGTTGTCAGGATGTTCATGGTGACTGGTTCATGCACAGTGATCCTGTTGGCTCCATTGTGGCCCACCAAGTTCTGTTTTATGGATCTGAAGAGATTTGCCTACTCTCCCCGAGGCCAGACCGGCTGTCGCAGAAAGGGGAGGATATGGCCCCACTCCCTCGATTGTTTCAGTTGTCAGCCTGCTTCTTGGGGGTGAGATCCTCTGTCCAGGGAGATTCTTGCCATTATTATGGCTTCCTGGCATCCATCAACTAGGACACAGTATAAGAGCAAATAGTTGCGGTTTGGCCATTGGTGCTGCAACAAGACGACCAACCCCATGCTGTGGAGACTGGATTGTGTTCTTTCCTTCAGTTTTGACCTGGTATCTTCTGCAATAGCAGTTGAATCCTGATGCACCTTCTCATCACCGTGGGCAGCCTATAAAATAATTGAAGGGGGACTTCTTCTCTCTAGCCACTGAGTTTGAGAAACACGATTTGGAAGCGCTCATGTCCTGGTTTCCTCCGGTTAGCGGTCCCCATCCTAGTTTGGACCTCCATGCCATGCTCACTCCTCTAGCTCACATCTCTTCTGGTCTTGTTCTCTAATCCTTCCTCAGAGGGACAAAGGACCTTGCTCTATCTGGACCTCTGTCAGGTTCTGGTTTATCTGGATAGAACTTGCGTGTTCCGGTGCCCTGAATGGTACATGTTCTCTATGTCGGGGCAGGTTTTGTAGTCCGTTGGTTTCCCGGTGCACTATAGCGTGATGGATATTGTATTTTTACCACAGAACGTTACAAATGCCACAGGTTGGTTCCTCCATGCGCAGAGAGGCCACCCATAGTGCCAGAGGAGTGCTATATAAGACCATTTATAATATATTACACTAAGGGACTTCACGCTTGTGTGGTTTGTTTAACACAGCCTCTGTAGCTTTCGGGGGATTAACACGGATTCTACTTGGGGCACGCTTTCTGCTGTCCATACGACCAAGACTCCAGTTCTCTGGCTGATGTCAGATTTGGGCAAACAGTCTTGCAGATCCTTTTTGGATAGTCACTGTCAGGTCTACCACTCCTCATCAGCGTGTGTGTGTATATGCTTGAAAATCTCCCACTGATGTGCATTTTGGTTCCAGCAGTGTATCTTTCAGGCCATGAATTCTGTTGAGATTGCGGGCATGTGGAGATTTGGACCTCTTTTGATCATCCTTTTGTTTTGATACAGCGAAAAAAGACCACCACTGGTAATTTAGTTGTCAGACGGCAATGCGAAGGGCAGCTATGCAAAGGGTGGCACTTGTTTGCCTTGCTTACCTTCCTTAGGCCCTATATCAAGATGGCAGATTTCGCCCTCAGCTAGGTGCTCTGCTCCACCGAGCACTGATTCCATTCAAATAATTCACTATTGTGTTTGTTACCAGCCTAATGATGGCATTTTCTGGCTGCTACTGGTCTATTAATTGTTTTTTGATCGTTGCCAACCTCATTATTATTCTATTTATTTTATATTAACATAAGAATTTTTTATAGAATACCTTTGACAAAGCCATGTACATAAAATATATTTAAATACATTAATATTACCCAACTGAAATTGGCACTCATTTGAGAACATCAGAAGAATGAAAGCCTGAGTTTGCCTTACTGGGATTCAAACTGCGACTTGCGGCGGACACACACACATGTCAGTAGCAAGTGTTTGACTCGCAGTGTTGTCTTGCCAGCTCAACTGGTTGCTACTGCCCTCATAGTGTTTTTTGGGTTGCTGACAATTTTTTTTTTTTTTACCACAATGTCATTACCAACCTGTACTCTGACCACTACTCACCAATTGGATGCTGACTTGATGCCTCCAGCCCACTCTCCCACAATGTTCATCCACATCATCACCTTTTTAATGATCCTCTCCCTATCTTTCGCTTGAGGATTCCAGTCACTTCTTAGGATGGCCCCTTCCCCCACTCCTCATCCTTTTACACCGCCAAAGCTCATCATCCTTTACACCTCTCCTAAACAACATGTTTGATGTTCCAGCCACTCACTCCAACATCATCTAGGGACGGGAGAGTAGCTCAGGGGCAACGTGCTCGCCTTAGAAGCAAGACGACACGGAGCAATACAGTTTAGATCCCTGGTTCCGTGCTGAGGAAACCTCTGGGTATTAAGCACGTTATAAATAACCAATCATCATATCATCCCTCTCATCTCCCCTTAGGAGCATCACTTAGCTCCACCACTACTTCCTCTCCCCACCCTCACTGATCTCACATAGGGATTCTGGACTGCCTAGTCTCTATGTAATAAGATATGCTTGTTGATCGTTTCTGATTCCAACCACCCCAGCAATCTGATCACTGACTGCCATGACACAGCTAAGCATGCACACTGGTCTGCTACCTTGCCCACTTCACGTGCTTAACTAAGAAAGGTGGTGAAGCTGACTTCATGATTAGCAAGTCCTTCCCATTCATATCCTTTGCCCACTCTGCCTTTCTCCTCTTCACCCTCTCATTCTTCCTCAGTTATTCTCCCCCAAACTCTCTCCCTCATGCCACACCATTCATAGGATTGCCTCTTCCCCATCACACTCATGTACAAGCACTCACTTTTTCTCTTTTCTCTCTCTCTCTCCCCCTATCTCTCTCTCTCTCTCCCCCTATCTCTCTCTCTCTCCCCCTATCTCTCTCTCTCTCTCCCTCTCTCTCTCTCTCTCTCTCTCCCTTTCTGACACTATCGGCAAATGCAAATTGAAACCTGATTCTTCTGCACCTTATCTTAGCCAGTCAGATCTTACCTCAAAGCCTTTTCTCTACCCCTTGTCATCTCTATTGAGCAAGCCTTGCTGGTTTTCCTCTGGGCAATAGATCCATATACAATGAATGGAACTGTATAGATTGCTCTTTCACACCCTCAGCCCAGCATCTCCCCAGCTATCCGACAGCTTAGGACATCCATGTATCTTCACCTATTTTCATAGTGTTAGATGCCCAGTCCTGCATTCTCTGCCTCCTAGAAGTAATCATTAGACTCTCCCCCGGCCGTGTATCTGCCAAGTCCCTGCACCATACCAGCCTCATCTCTTCTTTCTGCTCACATTCCCATAAGCGGTCTAGAAAACTCCACTTCATGAATGTGCCCCCCTCTATGACTTCTTGTTATCCTTGCTCATAAGGATGACTATTCTCCAAAATGTATTTCTGACATAGACAGCCGCGCTGACCTCGTTTATCTCTCTCCTCTACCCTCACCTCTGCACACTCCTCAAAATTGCATTTTTCTCCCATCACCCCTGATTATCTGGCACCCATTGTGCAGTCTACCTATGCTGTTCTCCCACTCATCCTTTTGTACCTCATACTGTCAAAGAATTGGCACCACACACCTAGTCGCAGACATCCTCTCTTCAATCCGTCAGTACTCTCCAGGACCATCTCCACTTTCTTTAAGTGCCCACTATCTTGTCTAGCGTGAAGAGACTGATTTAGGTCCGAAGTTTGGTTACAAAAGGCTGAACGTGCAGATTACAGACCAAAAAGGCTGCATCCGCAAGGTCAGCCTTTTTGTTACTGGCCCTCTACTGGTACCTTTCGGGGTGGTCCCACCCACCCTTGCACTGCCTCTCGCAGCCCCGGCTCCACACCCACTTATCTTCTGCAGACTCCAACTTCCTCTGTATGCGGTCTGCTGCCTGTGAACCCAGAAGACTTATGCACAGCATTTCACACTTTGTGCCACAGGCTTCAGGGTTCACAGTCTTCAGGCCACGAATGGAAGAAGCTGAGGGAGAATATTTCCCTTTACATTATTCCACATTATCATCCCTTAGATAAATATTGTTAAACTGTCGTCTTGCATAACCTTACTGTATAGGAGACCTCAGTTTTAGAACTGGGGTACATTAATAAGTCAGCGCAGAATTTGTTGTTTGGCACTAATCTAGCACCCACTGCTTTCTGAGGTTGGAACACGTGGAGGCTTCATGTGGTCTTGTCACTTGGACAAGGGAGAACTGTTAACTCATATGTTTGCATTAAGAGCTACTGTCCTGTACAGTGAGATGTGTAACCCCAGGTTACCGCCGGGGCTGGCATCATCTAGAAGGCTTTGAGAAAGGTGACCAATATGATGGGAATGTGTGCACCAACGACGGACCCGTGCAAGTATAAAGGACCTACTGAGAATGCCTCTGAAGCAGAGCAAGAAGCTTTCCCAGGGACCGTCGACACGATCCTTTGTGGGTTATAACTAATGTTGGTTTCCTTCTTGTCACTGGGTATAAAGCTATTATCGTTAGGGTCTTGTGAGTGTGAAGGTTGCTGTTTGTGAAAATGGAAGAGGACACAATTGTTCAGGTTGTTGTTTTTCCAATTGTGCTGCAATGAAATAAACTCTGTACTTTGCTACTTTTCAAAAGATATTGTGTGTGCTTTGTTTCTCCAACAAAACTAAAATCCGACCCCCATCAACTCTGCAACCTATTGGCCTATTTCCCTTCTCACCCACTGTGATGCTGGAAATGCATCGGAGGGACAGGGCCTCCGTATCCTTGTCCTTTACTGCTTTTTATCGTGTGTTCTGTCATGTTTTCCACGCAGGAGTTCATGTGGGACTCCTGGTGGTGCAGCTCTCTCTCCTTTGGTTTGGTGAACGGACCCGTGGGATACCCTTATGCACGTTTTTGGGCACCTGTGTGTGACCCACAGAGCAGGGTACGGGCTGGTGGCAGCTCCCTGCTGAAATGACTGGTGCCCTCAGCATCCTCCATTTTGGGATGCCCAGGCCCTGTCATTGGAATCGGTAGATTCCTGATGGAGACAAAATGGCCCCCATGGCCTATTGCCTTCCATCACCTGTTACCCTGATCTTCCCGCAGTCCCGGGAAGCCCTGCCTCTGTCCCTTCCCCCTGACTGGCTGTTGGGTGGAAGTTCCGTATATGGTAGTGTGGGGAAGTGCCGACCAGACTGGCTGGAGCCTTCTCAACGACCGTATGTTGTGGGTACGCCTGTTGGTGGGACCTGGGTGACTGTCTAGTATCTGGTGTTTGACACAATGGTTGAGACAGCCCTGCCCGAAACCGGTATGAATGCAGCTTGGAGTGTTGAATGGCTCGGTACTTGGCCCAATACACATAACTTGTTGTGAGTGTCTGGAGAGAAGTGAATGGCCTGAATACCTTGTGTGCTTGATTGGCTGGCTGCCTGCCTGCATGAATGCCCGTAGTCGTGATTGGATGCTTGAGTGCGACCCAGCGGAATGAATGGGAGATCAACAGTATATCTGGGGACCTCTCACTGCTAGGAATGGTGTTCAGAAGCTGAAGTCCACTACGACGAGTAACTGGAGTGAAGCTTAACCTGGAGCCCTGCTGGACGAGAAGAATTGCTGTTGCTCTCCTTCGCAATCAGAAAGCTACTGTGCTTCAAGAACTGACCCAGAGAGGACCTGGTAAGGCGCCCTCTTCCCGAGCCACGAGGGACCATCGTGCACAGATCTTTGCCTAAACTCCCTGATGGACTGCCAACTGCCGTCGCGCTCCCGTTGCCTAAGAACTTCATTGATCCAAGGCGGCTCTCGTCCGCATCGTCGCCGCTGTATCCTGCTGGAGAAGGCCTGACTGTCGACGCGCCGAGGAGCATCCACTGGTGGGTTTTCCCACCACCCAAAGACCACAGAGACGCCGACGACTCGACGCCCTTGCTGGGCCAACTATCGATACCGAGGTGCCCTGCACGCCTCTTCCTGGCAGGATGTTTATGCTTCCCCGTCAATGAGCACCGCTAGGAACGACGCGGCCACTTCACCGTCGTAGCTCGACCTGTTCTCCGTCGGACGTTCGACCCGTGACGCCTGCCTGAAAGGGAGGACACTCGAGGAGGGCTGTCGATTTCCCCGACGTGGAACGCTACAACACCAAGGTACTTTGGGGTTGCAGATCTATTGGAAAGTCTAGTGTGAACAATATATGGACTGGGCTTGTATCTTTCTTCTACAGGTTGCCCAGGTGGGGGGATCTCCACATAGACCTGTGTCTAGGTAACAGGGCCAGTACTCTGCCTACTGTTCAACCATCTTGCTTTCCTTCCTCTCTCTACTGCTGGTTTCCTCTTTATTTTGATCTGTGTGTCATTCTGACCGTATGCACTTGAATAAGATCTAATAACGTTAGTGGTACTACTTTAGAATTGTACATATTTACCATTGTTGATTTTCAGAGTACAAAGTGAGTTATTGTGATTGTGTATATGACCTTAAATATTAATTATATAAAGACTGTGTTTTAACCGATAGTGTGTGGACATTCCTTCGTGGGTGCTCAGGGACTACACTGTACTTAAGAACCAGCTCGCATCACCTCCCGAGAAGCTAGGCCTTGATTGCTCAACCACAATTACCAATACTAGAGAATCTTGGCAGGGGTCTCTGTGCCTCCCCTCTACCATATAGAGAGCGGAAGTGCAGACCCCCCCCCCTCCGGTCTTTACACCCACCACCCCAAAGTTTTTGAGCCAGTGGTGTTCTCGTTTTCACTTTTTACCTGAAGGCAAGTTAACTCTGCCCCCCCTTGCATCGGCATTCTGAGGCAGACACCACGTAAATGTCACTGCCCCACATCTTGACCTTCCTCATTACTGATTACCACTCATTTCTTTCACCAATCCTCGTTCTCCTCGAATTCTCTTTCTTTGGGCACAGCCGATTATCCTTCACTTTCCTGACCCTCTTCGACCTGCGGTTCCAGAGCACACTCCTTTATTGGGTAATCTCCTCCATGGCCAATCGTTAATTATCCCTCTCCTTGGACTCGGGCACCTCTTATGACAACCCTGCTTCCAGTGTGTGTTGCTCAAGGACTTGTCCTCAGCTCCCTCCTCTTCAAAACCATACCTTTTTTAGTGGCAAACTCTTCCCCATCTATGGCTTCACATACCATAGTTTTGTTGATAACACTTTTATTTATTTTTCCTCACAGTTTCTTTTCTGTAAATATCCTCTCTCATCACCACCTGTGTCTTTACCATTAAACCACTGGAATGTGCTGCGTTCCCTGATCCTAATTCTTCCTAGACAGAAGTGACCTTTCAGCATCTAACCCTATACTGCTTCTCCCCTCTCCTATTTCCTTTCCCCTTAATCGCCACACCCCATGCCCAAAATCTCATAATCTGGTGTTCCACCTTGACAGCAAGTGCATACTTCAACAGGTCCAACAATTCATCCCATCTATGTCTACTAAGGTAAAAGTCCATAACATCTGTTAATTCCTCACCTCCCGACCTCACCAAAGCATCTGATCTCCACTGTAGTCCTCAGCAGACTGGATTACTGCTCCAGCCTCCTTATGGGAATGTACCTCTATTCCTTTGCCTCTGAAGAAAATGATGGATTTTTGCCAACAACACACACTACATGCGTGCATGATCTTCATCCACATCCACATCCACAGACACATACTGCCTCTGTGCAGGGCGGTTTTTCATTAAAACGATGCCTGTTTAAATGTCTTCTTATGTTTTAAAACAATCGATGGGCTAGCCCTCCCACTCCTCTATCTGTCAGAGTCCATCTCCTGCTATACCCCTCACTCTTTCAACCACACAACCTCGTCCCTCTTACACTGCTTACAGATTTTGCTGTTTCACTCGCCTGCCTCACCCTCTTCCCAAGAGTATCCCCACATTGACAGTGCTTAAGGTGGTTCTTAAATTGCAAATATTTTAAATTGTATATTTGTATTTTATATCTTCTGTCCATCTATGCATTCTCTTTTTGCTATGGTAAATATGATGGCTCTTTGGTGCCACTTGTGATCAAAATATGCTCCCTCTCCCTTTGTGTTGTCCCTGTCCCCCGTCCTAGTCCTAAATCCTCGCACCCTAGTCACTTTCCCTTGTCGTATTGTTTTCCTCCTCCTAATCCCACTTCCTGTCTCACCCTAGTACCTTTCCTTATGCCTTATTCCACTTGCTCTCACCCTACTCCCTTTCCTTTGTCCTTGTTCCTATTCCATGCCCTAGTCCCACTTCCTCTCACCCTAGTCTTCCATCTTCATAGTCTCTCTTCCTTTTCCCCCTCCTCTCTTTCTATAGTCTGATTTCCTCTTCCCTGTTCTAATCCCTCCTTCTCTTCTTCACCCTGGCCCTTCTTACTAAACCCAGTGTTGCCCTTTTCCTTGGCTCGGTTCTACTCTTCATCATTCTCTGTCAGTTTTTCCAGCTGTTAGACACAGTTTCTGTTAGTTTATCTCACTCATCCCCCACCCCATATCACTTCATCTATCTTTTTCTTCTCCCCCTGCATATGTCCCTCTGTTTCTTTTTCTCCTCCTTTCTTCCTGGCTCCTTTTCCCCCTTTCACTGGAAAGGTGAAGTTAGAATTAAAGTGTGCATCGAGAGTTTGTAAGGGGGCTGGATGTTGTAAGCATAAAACCTGATGTAATCTTTGAAGGTTTAGATCTGTTCTGCTCAGACAGACGGCACCTAAAGCTTAAACATAGATCTGTATTTGGTATTTCTACATTTTCGCAATTGGGGGCCTCATTAGTTTGGAGGGTTTGATGCATGCATTCAACTTTTGTCCGGGAGGTAAATAGCAAGGCACGAATGCTGCACAATTGTTTCTTATCTAGAATTAGGCATCTGGCCTTGACGCTGGTGTCTCCTCCTCCTTAAATATGTTATTGATGGTCCATATTCTCATCTTGCTGCAAACCATAGTTATCCATCAGTACATTACCTCTTATACATGGTTTCATATAGACTGAATGTCTGTCGTCCTACCTTTTGGCCCTATAGCAATGGGAATTTTGGGGAGCCACACTGATCTGTTTCATGTCGTTTACAGCATTAGGTAATTGGGGCTTCAGAGTGTGCTTTTACCTTCTTGACGATTCCATGCCAGATGGATGGTCCTCAGTAGCAGGCTATGTAAGCAGGGTTCATGCCTCAACTGCTAATGTAATATGTTAGGAATATTTAATCTGCAAGTAGAAGGGTAACAATGGTTACATGATGACCAGAACATCTGCTTGCATTTCTTTTGAGTTGGGCTAGTTCATTATCGGGCTGATGCAAATTCAAGGCTATAAGTGTGAAATAAGATGACAAAACTGCAAAAGATAAAGATATTCAGTTTGCAGTGCTTGTTAATCGACCCATTGACCTCCTCCACCCCCAGGATCATTTAACATCCACATTTGTCAATGTTTTACCATTGTAAAGCATTCTGCAATGGATCCACCATATTACATTGTTATTATGCAGTATTGGGTTTTTTACAGCACAACCGCTGCCATTTTCATTTACAGTGCTTCTATTTAAGGCTCCACGGTATGTTCTTCATTAGTAAATGCTTTCATTATTCCTTCTGATTTGAACATTTTATAAACTATAATTTTCAATATCATTAAATGCATTTAACATGAAGTGCCGTATTCTACTGATCATGGACACATTCTTTAGAATCAACTCAGGGTTCCACAAGCTGCCATAGAAGCACTTCTAAGCACCCAAACATCTGACTTCATTCAAGATCGGGAAGCTGTACAGAAGAAATCTACAAGATCCTGCGATAAAAGCAAATGGTTCAGGTTTGCCAGTTTGCAATGAGAGGGAAAGGGACTGTTTTTGACACTGTTCTTTGGAATCATAACTAGGTTTTATACAGAGCCCAAGTTGTGTTGTTGGCTTATCTGCAACTTATTTAAAATGTATTCTTAGATGTCCAACTCAACCAGAGGATGGAGCAGTTTAATTACTTGGACCTCACTCTAGTCCTTATAATCCACACTCCTTTTCCTTTTCCTGCTGAAGATGGAATGCATTGTCACATGAGGGTTCCACATGCCTCTTGGACATTTTAACATTTGGGCATCTGTTCCAGAGCAGTGCTGAGTTTGGTCAAGACAATAATCTATTAGATTGAAGGCTGGTATTGTCCTTTGCTATTCGCGTTTAACGGGAAGCACTTTGCCAATACCAATATGTTAGAACAACAGGGAAACCCACTCTGACTGAAGTATCAGCCGGATAGTGACAATGAAATATACAAAACCACAGCCAAATACATTTCTCCTCTAGAAAGAGGAGTTTGCAGTAGGGCCTGTCTAGTCTGTTTCGCAAAAGCTTTCACCCAGCCATTAAGATTTTGTTAAGAGTTCTTTAATGCTCGCAAGGTGGTCATGACATTGGCTATTGAAACTGTGCACCGATCTGTGACCCTCCTTTAGGGGTTAGGATAGTGGCCTGGTCTGAATTCTAAAGCAGCTTTGAATCTACTGTTATTTGGTATCTACTGTCATTCAGTACTGTAGTATCAAGTGAGTCACACTTAGTGTATATACAGACTGACCATAAAGCAGGCTTCATTATTGACCCAGTCACAACCCCTTCAAATAGGTGGTCTGCTTCTTAGCTAAAAATTCAACTCCTCCAACTCTTTGTCCTTAGACTTCTGCTTCGCACAAGAAAAAATTAGGTGCCTACTTGTGGACTCCAAGACCCATTTGCAGCTCTACGGTCGCATACTCTGGGCATTAGCTAAGTCATGGATGAACGCATGAGACTCTGAATGCACGGGGACTCATTATTTACCCACACCAAAATTCTAATTGGGATTTCCGCTTTGCACCGAAGATCGTAGGATGATTTAAACTGAATTCTTACAGACCTATCCACTCCTTCATCTCACTTCCAAAATGTAAAACTGTCCCAGTTCCTTTAATTAGTTTTAGTAAAATGAAGTCCTTTTTACCACATCTTAAAAACATGTGGAGGTACAACACTCCCTGTTTTGCAAGAATAATGTGTACCATATCTAAAATTAAACTCATAATTATAGACCACCTGAGTGATGTGCTACCCTTATGTTAATTTGGAAGCACATGTGACAAGATGTAACATGTCTACTGGACATAATAATGGTTTAGCTCATTTTGAAAAATAGAACTGTGTTACTGTATTACCAATGCAAACTTTTTTTTTTTTTAAACTTTTTATTATAAGCGTGGCAGCAAAACACAGGCAAACGGCGTCAGGCAGTAACAATGTAAAAGAACAACATACATAGCGTAGGTATGCAGGGGTTACTACACATGATGAAACATTCAAAGAACAAAATACAGTCACATCGTAAAAAAGGACATCAGGAAACTGACAGGGTGAGGACCCAAGTTGGTGGGGGGAAGCGGGAGGGGAGGAGGTATCCGGAGTCTCGACTAGGTCAGACATATAGGAGCGGAACCTGAGCCAGATGTTTCTAGGTCTGGAGTGAGTGGGTTGTAAGTGGGACCAGGCTTCTTCGGAGTCAGAGGCCCACGTGACCGCTCTCAGCCATTGGGCATGTGTGGGAGGTGAGGGGCGAAGCCAACAGAGCAGGATGGAGCGCACCGCGAGAAGCAGGCAGAGACCGGCTAGTTTCTTGGAATCTCGGGGGAGGCCTGGGAGATCATGAAAGAGGCACACTAGCGGAGAGAGAACAATGGGGTGGTCAGTTACAGCGGATACTGTCGAACAAACGGCCTCCCAGAATTGTGCGAGGCGGGGGCAGGACCAGATCATGTGGATGTAGTCGGCCGCATCTGGGGCAGCTGGCAGGGTGATCGACGGACATACGGTGTAGTCTGATCGGGGTGTGGTGAAACCTGTGAAGCACTTTGAATTGGATAAGTTTAAACCGGGAGTTGAAGGAAACCCGTTGTGTGCGTTCGCATAGGTGGGTCCAGCGATCATCAGACATCTCAACACCGAGGTCTGCCTCCCAAGCACGTTTCAGTTTAGCGAAGTCTGGGACCGATCTGGATTGTAGCATGGTATATAACCTAGAGATCTTACCCCTCGTGGGGCCGGGGGAAGTGAGCTCCTCAATGGCAGGGTCGTCAGGTGGCAATGCAGGGAAAGTTTGGTAATGACGCTTAAGGGTCCTACGAAGGGATGCGTATTGAAGCCATACACTCCGGTCTCTTCTCAGGGGTAAGGGGAGGTTGGGCCACTCGACAAATATACCCTGGTCAAACATGTCGCGTAACAGCTTGAAGCCCGCGTCCGCCCATCGGCGAACCGTGCCCGGTGGAACCCGTGGGACCCCAGGGAGAAAATTCCAAAGAGGGAGATTGCCATGGAAGGCATAGGCAGTCCCCGTCAGCTTCCACATTTTTGCCAGTGCAACGGCTGTGCAGGCGACCGGATTCTGTGAGTCCCGTGCCAGGGGGGCGGGATGCAACACCAGGGAGCGGATATCCCGGTCAATCACTGCAAGCCTCTCAAGTCGGACGTGCGGGGGAGGATCTGTAGTAATAAACCAATAGGAGGTGTATTGGATTTGTGACGCCAGCCAGTAATTAAGAAAGTCAGGGGCACCGAAGCCCCCGTTAGACATGGGAGTGGAAAGGGTCCCGATTTTAAGACGGACCGCACCCGAGTGCCAAAGAAAGGAGTTCACGGTGCGAGTCAAGTCGTGAAAAAACCCCACCCCCGGCCACAAGGGAATGTTAGCGAACCTGTAGAGCAGCTGGGGCAACACCACCATTTTCAGCAGACCTATCCTGCCAGCCAAAGAAATCGGGAGTTTATCCCAGACCTGGATCTTAGCTGTCAAGTGTGTGAGATACTCCTGGTAGTTTTCGTGGAAGGTCAGCTCGCGCTGGCGAGTCACCACCGTCCCCAGGTAGGTAAATGTGGTTTGGGCCCATGTGAAACCGAGGGTGTCGGGGGGAGGAGAGGTACATTCCGTGAGCGGAAAAAGAATGGATTTCGAGCAATTCACTTTAAGGCCCGAGACTCGACCGAAACGGATAATGTCCGCTAGTATAGGAGGTAGGTTGGTGGAAGGAGAGCGCACAAACAACAACGCGTCATCCGCATAGAGGGACACTATGTCTGTCTGTCCCGCGGAACGGAGGCCCCTATGAGCATGGAGTTGGCGGAGCATGTCGGCGAAAGGCTCGATTGCTATAGCAAAGACCAGGGGAGAGAAGGGGCACCCCTGTCTCGTCCCCCTGGCGATCTTGAAAAGGGGGGAGTAACGGTCGCCAGTGCTGACCCTGGCAACCGGATCGGAGTAAAGCAGTCTGACCCAGGAGAGAAAAGAGGGGCCGAATTTACAGCACTCGAGGACCCGCCACAGATACCTCCATGAAACCGAGTTGAATGCCTTTTGCATGTCAAGGGCAGCAGCCACAGCGTGTGTCTCGGGACTGATTCTGTCAATAATGTTGAATAGGCGCCTCATGCTCAGGGAGGTAGAGCGACCCGGGATAAAACCGGCCTGGTCCGGGTGGATAATAGATGGTAAGAAGGGAGCCAGCCGGAGAGCCAGAGCCTTGGCAAATATCTTGACATCGCAGTTTATGAGTGAGAGCGGGCGATACGAACCGCACTGCGAAGGGGGTTTACCGGACTTAAGTAGTACTGTGATTGTGGCCTCACGGAGAGAAGGGGGGAGTACCCCGGCCTCCACGGACTCCTCCCAGAGAGCCAGCAAATGAGGGAGCAGTTGTGACTTGAAACGTTTATAGAACTCGACCGGGACACCGTCTGAGCCTGGGTGCGGCCCGAAGATAGGGAATCAATAGCGTCCGACAGTTCCTCCCGCGTGAGAGGGGAGTCAAGGGAACCCACGGTCTCCGAAGACAAAGTTGACAGAGGGAGGGCGTCGAGAAAGGAGTCGATCTCCGCCAGCGATACCTCATCAGTGTTGGAGTACAGGGATTCGTAGAAGGTGAAAAATTCCCTGTTGACCTCCTGTGAAGAGACCGCCATAGAGCCATCAGCTCTCTCAACCCAGAGGATGTGCGGGGACCCCATCTCGTGTCGGATCAACCGAGCCAGAAAGCAGCCGGGGCGCTCTCCCTCCCCATACCTCCTTGCCATGCCAGGGTTATCGAGAAACCTCTGCTCACGATCCGCAAGAGAACGGAACTTGTCCAGTTCCTCCCCGATGTCAGCCAGGTTACCCGGGGTAGAGTGAAGTGAGCATGTAGCTTCCAGGGTCGAGAGTCTAGATTCGCTGGTGGCAAGGTCTCTACGGATCGACTTAAGGACCCAATTCTCCTTGGACAGCGCAATCCCTCTAATATAAACCTTGAATGACTCCCATAAGGTGGCCTGAGACGTTACTGAGCCCGTGTTGGTCTCGAAGAACTCCTCGATCGACAACTCAAGTTCGGAGCAGAACTCCGGGTCAAGTAGGGAGAGGGGTTTCAATTTCCAGTGTCGGATGCGGGCGGGATCGGGGCCCCAATCAACAGTAATGGTGACAGGAGAGTGGTCAGATAGGGTTCTCGGAAGGATCATTAGTTGTGTTATGCTCTTAACCAATACGTTAGAGATCACCCACCTATCAATGCGAGAGTAGGAGTCATGAACAGAGGAGTAGAAAGAGTAGATGCGAGAATCCGGGTAGAAGAATCTCCATGCATCCACCATGGCCAGACGGGGAAGGGAAGACAGTGCAGCGTAAGCCGCCCTGGAGAGGTGACTGGGCCTGGAGCCTGATCTATCCAGAGCTATATCAAAGATCGTGTTGAAGTCCCCACCCCAAAGGATTGGAACAAGGGGGAAGCCATCGAGAAGGGAGGTGACCTGCACATAAAAATCCGGGTCATCAAGGTTAGGGCCATAGATGTTCAGAAGAATCACTTCCTTGTGGTGCAGCATGGCGTGGAGCAATACATATCTACCTTGGGGGTCGATTGTCGAGGAGATGAGGGTAAAATGGAGGCTCTTGTGAATGAGGGTCATGACTCCCCGGCTTTGAGAGGAGTAATCGGTGAAAAACCTATGGGGACCCCAGGATTTGGCAAAACGCATGCATTGTACAGAACGGGCATGAGTCTCTTGTAGAAAGAGAATCTTGGATCCATGGCGCTCGGCCTGCAACTGAAGTTGCCTCATCTTTCTATAATTACCCAGTCCCCGTATGTTCCAGCTCATAAAGGTCAGGGCACTCTCAATCACAGTGTGGCGGTGTTTGGGATAAGAAGAATGTCAGTGACCAAAGGGTCGGGTTCACGGTCCTACGACAACAGTTCCAGAGTGCCTCAGCACAGTCCGCCTTCGCTGCCAGCGCTAATTTTTCAATAACAAAAACCCCAACATGACCCACCCCCACCAACACCCCACCCCCAAACAGAGGGATGACAAGCCCATCCCCTTGCAAACAAAACCAAAACAAAGGCATCAGCGCCTGGGGGTCTGAAGGCCAGACTGGCCGTATCGCTCCGGGTTGCAGCAGAGCAAGTAGAACATAAGATGCCAACAATGGAGGTAAAATGTAGATTGGACAAAGTTCTCGCACGTGGCGATCCGGGCGGGCCCTGCAAGTTGAACTGAGCAAGCAGGCTACGGGATGAAGGATCAACGTGGCCCCGGTACGGGAGGGCGGAAGGGCCCATGCGCCCCCCGTCGGGGACCTAGGATAACTGCTGAACCGAGGTCAGGGGAGAGGGATCAGCCAGGGAAGTGTTCATCAATGAATTTGGAGGCCTCCTCTGGAATCGTGAAGAACAACACCTGGTTGGCGTGCTCTATGCGGAGCTTGGCGGGATAGAGCATAGCATATTTGAGTGGTCTCGTAGCCTGCGTTTCACCGCCTGGAAGGTCTTGCGTTCCCGCTGGACGGCCGTTGAGAAGTCCGGGTAAAGATGAATCCTTGCACCGCCCAGTAATAGCTCACGTTTGAGTCTTGCAGCCCTGAGGAGGGCGTCACGGTCACGGTAGTTCAATACACGAGCTATGATGGGCCGAGGTGGGGCACCGGGCCTAGGTTTAGCCACCAGAGAGCGGTGTGCCCGCTCAATTGCGAAGTGTGGAGAAACGTCGGGCTCATCAAGGAGCGACAGAAGTGTGCGCTGAACAAAGTCCTCCATTGGCTCGTGGATACCATCCTCCGGGACCCCTATAATGCGGAGATTATTGCGTCTCGAGCGGGATTCCAAATCTTCATTTTTCTTTTCCACCTCAAGGACACGGTTGGAAAGAGCGGCAACCTCGGTGCGCAGGGCCCCTAGCGCATCCCCAGCGGAACCGACCCGCGTCTCAACCTCCAATACACGGCTGTCAGTCCTCTCAATGTGGGCCTTAATAGAAGATATGGTGCCGTTCATATCATCTAGTTTTGAGTGAAGAGCGGTGAAACCCTCTCGTATAAAATCCATCATATTCTGGGACTCCGGGGCTGCGTCGGGCGGGGCGGTAGAGGCCTGCTCAGCAGCCTCCCCAGATGATCTCCCGCAGCCTTCGCGAACATATTGATGGAGCTCTGCTTCCTCGCACCCCCTTTGGTCATCCTGGCCGTTACGGAGATCGAGGAGAAGGAAGGGGGAGAAATGAGAACTAGATACTAGTGCCGAGGCACGTCCTCCAGGTCACCGGGACCGATGCGTATACAGGGACAATGCAGGCGAGGAGCAACTAGTGGGCTCACCCAGAGTCCAGGGGGTGCGGAGAAGGAGAGGCTATGACCCCTCTGAGGCTGGTGGACAGGTGTCGCCGAGATTGGTGGCGAAGGGGATGCAGCAGGCCCGAGCGCGCCCAGGCGGTGTAAGACACAGTGGCAGGTGCGGGACTCCAGAGAAGCCCGTGGGGGCAATAGCGTAGTATGTGCCCCGACTCCGCAGCTCCAGGACACAGGCAGCATAAGGGTAGATTGCCGTGAAGAGTGCGCCGCGGCCCGGCGGGTCACGGTGTCCAGGGCGGCCCAATAGGCCTCAGGTAGGAGTCAGCGATGTCGGGAGAGAGGCAGGACCCAGGCGGGGGTGGGGGGGTCCGCGCCGCCACGGGCCCAGCAGCGGCGCCGGCCCGAGTGCAGGGGGATCACTCGCAGGATAAAAGAGGGAGTGAGTGACCGATCCGGGGCCGCAGCGGCCAGGCACAGCCTCCCCCCCCACACGCCCCCTACCTCTCAGGTGCTCCGGTGTCGACGGGGCCCCTCGGGGCCTGGCCCGAGGTTGGTCAGCGCCAGCGGGCCACGCCAAAATGGTGGAGGGGCTGGCAGACACCGACGATCCAGGTCGGGACGCGTAGAGGAGTGGGGAGAGGCCCGGCCGGCCGCGATGATCCGGCGCGCCTCGCCGGGCGGGTGCCCCTCCCCCAGAGCGGCCCGCAGCGCCGCGGCCTCAAGTGAGAGGAGAGCCGACGCCGCCGGAGCCGCGGGGCGGGAAGAGCGGGAGGTCACAGCCGCCGTAAGAAAGGGAAGGCACAGCCCCGTCCCCGGGCGCGCAGCGGCTCCAGGCTGCGCCCAGCCGCGGCGGCAGGGCTCCCGAAGGATCGGGTGAAGTCCAGCAGGATCGCAGGCAGCGTCGGGCAGAACGAAACAGGATCGATCGCTCTGCTAATCCGGAGCTCGACGATTAAGCGGCCATCTTGGTTGCCGCGCAACAGCGCCCCCATTACCAATGCAAACTTACAGTAAAATCTGGGTTCCCCACATTTGTCGTAAATTTGTTTATTTCAAATCACAGTACATTTATAAATCAATACAATAGAAGCAACAATTTTAAAATGTTAACACTAACATTTTTAAAGCATTCACAGAATAAATAAATGGGTGGAATAGCCTGAGGCTTAATATCCATTGACCATTATCGGTTGTTAACATAATTTGCTTGTATAAACCAAACCCACTGTTAAATATAGCTAAATGCACACACACAGGACCATTAGAAATACAATAAAGCAGTAACCTAGGTCCCCTTCTGTTTGTGATTGTCTCACTCTTAGATCAAGTTTACGCTATTGCTCCATGTTTTAACATAAAGAGGACAAAACAGTGTAAAGCGAGAAACACTTTCTATAACAGTTACACACTTCAAACACATAAGTGAGCAATCATTGTGCCACCTACCTGTAGAAGAAGCCAAAGGAAAAATACCTAATCTAAATTTGGTGATAGGCACCCATCTGAAAACTGGGGCTACTAGGGTTAAGTAACTCTGAATACCTCATAATGATTAGTTGACAAGATAAAGTAAGCCAAATATAAGGGCCAGACAATTGTCAATGTTAGTCTCCAAAATTGTGGAGTACAGTAGATCATTCAATTCGTTTTTTGTTTTTGTTTGTATCGTAGTTGGATTAGTAAGCACATGATTCAGCCCGAGCAGCATGAAAACTGAAAATACAGACCTAAACCAGAGGCATTGCTGGGGGGGGCTATAACCATGAGTCTTTTGGTTGTAGCCCCGGATAGAAGCTCAGGGACTGCAACCAAAAGGCTAGCTAGCCCCGAGACCTGCCAGTCCCAACATTAACGTAGCCCTGTATCTTTTCCAAACCTAGCAACACCCCTGGCCTAAACCATGATAGGGAGCTAGCACAATTCATGTTGCATTCCTCCTGTGCGTAATCAATATACTGATTCAACAGAGTACCCAAGAGTTTGATCCAATAAGAGAAAGGTTTAAAACATGAACACCTATCAATTCCATCACAGCATGGCTCAAGATGGAGTAAAGCATTTGGGGCAGATTTAGGGAGATTCAGTAACTATTTACAAAAGACATTCTCTTTTCTCACAAGATCTTGAAGGTGACTTACACACCAAAGTTTTGCCCCGTAAGTAGATTACAAACACCTAATGTTGTGCACTTTTGGGGACGACGCCACAATCTTGTTGACATTGCCCTCAGTACATTTTAAAATACCTCTGTGGATCTTCTCCAAGGCTAGTTCACTTTTTCTTAGTTGGTCACTCCACTCAGCTCGCTGGGCAAAGCAGATACCCAGACAATCGTATTACAGAACTCATCTATAATTTAGACTGTGTAGGGATAGAGAAAAAACTCTGGAATTTTACCCTGACTAAAGTCATACATTTTGTTTAGTCTGTGTTAATAGTCAGGTGTTTATTGTTGTAGAGTTGAGAGAAACTATCAAGATGGTTCTGCTATTTTTTTGGGGTTTTTGATGTTAGAACTGCTTAATCTGCAAACGATAACACCCCCAGTTTAATCTTAACAATCCTAGAGGCATCATCTTCTAGATTTGTCATGAGTTGTACCCACCTGTCCTAAATGCCGCTGATCTCCGAAGTTGAACCCTGTGATACCAGGTGATTACATGGTTGCGATACTGATCAATGGAGGCCAATAAATTGTGTTCCTATTCTATGGGTCAACGTGCTGTAAATAAGTGCACCTTTTACTCCTACATACTTTAGACCACACAGTTAACTAGATATGAAACCAGGAAATAGCTTGATTACCCGAACATTTACTGCAACAATATTCTTTGCTTTCAGCACAATTACATGAATGAGAGAATAGGTTTGCAAACTTTTATTTGTATTGGTCATTGAAACCCTAAATGCAGGAGGCACAATTTCAGTTTTAAGCTACTAGCCAGTCATACCAAAGTCACTCACCACCTCAATTCTAGACATATACACAGTACACCCTTTCTTATTTGCCAAGAGCATATCACTAGCTAATGGTGAGTGCAATATTTGCACCCTATAAAATGTAAGCACTAGTAAGAACTGCTATTAACACTGACCTTGTATGGACTGCTACAATTGCAGCTAGATAAAAATTGCGTACACAATTCACTTTCTAAATACTTTTAAAACCCTACTACATGCCATAAACTATTTGCTATTGGTGTTAGCTCATCAATCTAGAAATGTTATCTGCACAATCCTTCTGCCAGGCCTCGTGCATCCGGGATGAGTTGTTGAATTTCACCTCCATGTGCATAGTACATTACACGCAGTTGATTTCCAACATTAATTATGTGTGTGATCACAACATTGGCTTTTCAGATGTTCATAGAACTTCTCAGTGTCCATTACAATGTGTCTTCATTTTGGCTAAAAATCATCCTGTTTGAGTTTCTTAATATTGCACTGGTTTTCAGAACATGGCGGCCTTTACCAACTTCTCTGTTTTAGACTCATATAGGTTTTTCCATTGGAGAAAGAAATCTTGTCCTGCTGTGAAGCCTACTTTGCCAATACTGTTAAGTTTACAATGTGACATTCACCTATTCAAACTTCAGGATTCATGCTAAGTAAGGCCTTGTTCTTCAACACCAAAAAATACTGTTTATATTATATAAGTAATTACAAATGCTACAACAAAAGAGTACACACATCAGAAAATGTGATTTATGGAAAGCCAGCCTAGCTCTGTTAATGTGAAGTGTTGCATCATGGGAAACGGTCATGATGAACTAAATAATAGTTATAAGAGTAAACAGGGATCTGAGAGCCATTCTTCACTAAGTAGGCAGCGCCAGCATTGAAATGATCAACACAAGGTAATTTGAAAATATGAGTGTATTGAGTATGCCCTTTATTTGAGACGCGTGTTTCGGCGATACCTTCGCCTTTTTCAATCGGGGCTAATACGTGTGTCAACGACTGTGTGACTGTTTTGTACTCTGTTCATGGGTTAAATCCCACCTCCAAGTTGTCGGTTCAGTCCTCAATCATCGGCTTAGTGAAGAAGGGCTCTCAGATCCCTGTTGACTCTTCTAACTTAAACGGAGCAGGGGGTAATCTCCGTTCCTTCACTTGGCAGTCGACACCCACCATAAGCGCAGGACACCAATCGGTTGATATATCAAGACCCTCATTGCGAATATTTACTTTAAATAATAGTTATACTTGCAAAAAAACATAAGAATCCTGTATAAATGTAAATACATGCTACATTCACATGGATACATAGAATTATACGGAGTGTAACAATTTCATGTTCCAAGTTAATAGCCAGCCATAAAAAGTCACTTGCCACCTCAATTCCACACATACGCAAAGCACACCATTTTCACTAGGCAACATTTGGTGGCAAGTACACTTTTGAGCCCTCGTAAATGCTGTTTTGCAACAGGAACTAAAATGCTGAAATGTACACACTATCTTTTATAATTTAAAATACAATGTATATCATAAATAGTGTAATTGTATCAACAGAAGCAACCATGGGTGGTTCTATACGAACCTATATTATGGAAAACGTATGTACGGTGAAAGTTTTAGTATCACAGAGAGGGTTTTAGTTGCCACAATTGTTCAAGGATTCGAATGAATTCCAGTTGGGAACATTAGGATTCCAGTTTTCACGATGCATGTGTTTTCAGTTAGCCACTCTTAACTATATATGCATTCAAAACCTCTTTTTTTCCCCATGGCTTAGTGCTATTTTTTTCTTCAAAATGTCACAAAGGGTTTGAATTTATATGGAACATACATGCCAATCAGTGTATATTTAATTGCAGTCTCTTTAGGGTTTTTAAAATTACTCAGACTCAAAACCCCCCTTTACAGTCACTCCCTTTTTTCAAAAACGATATCTATTTGGAAAGAAAAATAATGTTGGCTTTTATTCTTCAGAGATTCTTTCATCTGCAATAACCTTTGTCAATATTTCTTACTCTCCCCAGTCCCATACTTGCCTGTGACTGCCTTTGTGTTTTTTCCTTTGCCTGTGTGTCGTTTGTTGCCTCTTCTGTCAGTTCCCCCATTAGTTCTCTTTTCAGTTTGGTCTTTCCAATCCTCCCTCATGGCCAGTCAACCCACCCCCATCCTACCCCCAATCAAAGCTGGATCCCTTTTTATAATACGCTTTCCTTAAGTGAGATTTGCTATCTCCAAGCATGGATACAAATCAATACAAATGTACAAATGTTTACATTGACTCATCGTAAAGTGTTGCACTCCTTACAGCCCATGTCACTAAAATGGGGTTCATCTCCGTGATCATTTGGGCAATATCTAGCAATCCTATTCATGTACCTTGGTTCAGGCTGTCTCTGATAACCAATAATGCATGTTTTTTTGTGGAATTGTAATCCTTATACCACCAAAAGATAAATCTGCATTTAAGGTATAAACACCAAATCTTAAATCTATTTTCTGTTGTTCTGAATGCTGCAACTTGACTTTGGAGCGTTTGGCATGAGTAGATATATTTATTTTGCAGTCATTGGCCTTTAAACAATGATAGTTAGGTTATTGCAGCTTAATCTAATCCCTTTTCTGTTCGAATGTCAGTTTCTCCCTAATTATTTTACTGATTTCAAAATTCCAGCATATTCATATAATGACTATGTCCCTGATATTGATAACTGCTGCAGATAGCACAAACATCCCACCAAATCTCAGAGGCGGTTCAAGAGTTTCTATTGAAACATCAATGGACCTTGTGGCAGTCTCTTTCTCTCTCGTTTCAGTGCACCTACTGTCTAACCCAGAAGTCCTTAGCTTTCGTATAGATCAATTGTTTCATCCTCCGTATGCTAATCTCTAAATAGACTGAGATACCGAGCCTCGGAGACTTCCTAACTTTCCATAATCTTACCAGTTGTTAGTGGTCCAAATGTATATGCTATTTGTGCCTTGCAGACACCCCGCTTGATTTGGTCGTTTTCTTTCATGCTCACTCTTTCCTCTCCTGTCATGTTATCTCCTTTCTTCCCTTCAACTCCCCCATCTTTTCTCAATCCTCCCTCCACTTCCTGTCTTTCTGACTCCTCTCACTCACATCCACACTTTGATGTTACTACCTACTTGCCGCTGTCACGATTCTCTCCTCTTCCACTACTATTCCCTTCCTCACATGACTGCTTGGACACCACTACCCTCTGTGCCACACCACTGTTCTCTCCCCCACACCACCGCTCCCTCATCCACACTACTAATACTCCTACACCCTTTTTCACTCAGTACCATACACTTACACTTACTCTCCTAACCACACTCGCCATACTAACATACACACTCATTCTTCAGTACCACTTTCACTCAGCAGTGGCGACCTGAAAGCTTGAATGGTGGAGTTTGTGTCCGAGGCTTTGTTCCTTGTGCCCTAAAGGTAAGTCTTGTTAGGGGGGATTGTATCCCCTGTATTAGTCCCTGTTGGTCTAAGCGTTTTGGCAGCAGCTTTGGGTGCTCATTGCGGATGTACGGCAACACTGCGCACTCTGTCTGCCGCGTACTGGCAGCGATGTTGTTCTCCTATTGCTGTGCTGGTCTCCCTACGTCATTGGCGGTTCAGAGTCCTGGGAGATGGATAATGGTGATTTGGGTCATGGTCTGCAGGCAATTGATGTACAGCACTGGATCACTGCTCTCAATTGGATGCTTCTCGATGGTTCTTGGCCGGTTTGGGATAGCAGTAGGAGAAACGAGAACACTGACATGCATCTTGTCGAGGAAGTATTGCATGAGAAAACGGTGGAACACTCAGAAATAGACTGTCACACAGAAGGGGCACAGGAATTGGGGTCCTCGACTTCCATTGTCTTTAGGATTAGGATTGACTTTGGCTTTCACCTGGGTAAGCGCTCCCTCCCGCCCCCCCACTTAGATGGGTTCCCATACCTTTTTGACAAGGCCAGAGAACTGGCCTTGTCATATAACTAACCTGGCCATGCCAACTCACTCATTCTCTGCCCCATAATTGTTAATCGAGTGAGCATTGACATTCAGCAGGGCATTTTATAGATATTTATCTCATATCATATTTGACTTATGTGTAGAGTCTTATTAATTCCTCGTATATTTTCTATTTCATCAAGACATGCCAAAACGGCCTTTCATCATGTTACATGTTCCTACATTCATTTTTTTTTTTAGCAAACATGGTTCATTTCTCACATACCATTTAGCATAATTATTGGGGCCATGTGTCACAATTTTCCATTAAGATTACTTAATTCCAGAATGTGCACCAGAACGTATAATTTCAGGATACGTTGAAGTGGTGTTGACTTCATAGCTTTCCTCCAGAGACCATGTATTCCCATATTTGTAGAACAGTTTGTTTGATTCTGGCTTTGAGATTTACTGGACTCAACCAAATTAAATATGAAAAAAATACACAGTGCACACTAGTGATATCACCAGCATCTCATGGAGCCTGGAGAACCTGGGGTTTCCAACTTTGTCATTTGGAAGAGTGGGTTACTGACATTGGTGGGGAAGGAGGATGGCTCAGAAATATTAGCTCCACTTCTGTGTTGCTACTTCACTGCCAATGAGCTCCCACACCAGTAGGACCGGGGCAGATAAAACTGTGGGTGGGAAAACCACCTCTGCTTGAAACGAAGTCTGGCCCAGTGAAAAAAGGTATAGCAGAAAATTGGGTCATTGATCAGTGAAACCAGCAGGCCTGCAGAGCAAGTAGTGGGTCCTGCATGGTGAGACTGTCCTCAAGGATCCTAGGACTTTGGGGAGTGGTGTGATCTGACATGTGCTCGAGTGCCACTGCACTGAAATACCCTATTCACATGCACAATGCATACTGTTGCCCAGCAATGGAGGACACACCCATGTCATAGAAGGCTAACACTGCTGTGCTGACTGGTGCACGCTCGCTCGTGAACCCTGCGTAGCATTGCCCAAAATGGAGGATCGTCCCATGTCACAGAAGCATAGCACTGCTGTGACTGGCGCTCGCTCCTGCTCCCTGTATCGCATTATTTCCCTCCTGCTCCCTGTATCACATTATTTCCCAGCAACAGATGATGCCCTGTATCAGTGAGACATAGCAGGCAGATCCCCCATTTTCAGAAGTGAAGACCACCCTCCGCAACATGCCATAGAAGGCAATGGGCACCCAAAAAAAGGGGGGGATAGGAGGAGAAATCTTCAAATAAATGAACCGGACAGCATTCCTATTTCTCTAAAGTGGTAAAGGCCCTTAGTTAAACGAAGACATATAAAACTGACGACATGCTGCCCAAGTGAAATTTCATTAGTACAAGTTCCTGAAATACACAAGAGTAACGCCACAATTATGCTTCACCCCAGAATTGCACACACCACACCATTGTGAGCTGGGCCACGAAACAGCCACCTACTCACCAGAAGAATACAACAGTGGTACTAGTGACAGCAGCACAGAAACCATGCAAAACATTCCCCCACCAAGCATATTCCTACCATCCCTAGACAAACCCTGAGTCTCTCGGAAGAGATGGAAGGAAGGATTCCGGCACTACGCTCAGGCAACATATAGCAGGAACTTGGGAACTGAAAGTAAGAAATCACTACTAATACGCATCATAGGGCATGTTTGATAACTTACCATCCCTGTCCCCTCCAGAAGGCAAGGCCTCAATAAGTAAGAGACATGTTTGGAAATGATAGACAAGAAACTGAGGTCAAATTATCATCCTGAAGGGGTACCATTTCAGCAAGAGGACATATGATTGAGTAACTGTGGAAGAATTTATAAGTGCCATAAGGGGTCTAGCTGCCACCTGCAACTTTGGTATCCAAACAGACAACAGACTGCATGATCAATTATTTCTAGAATGCAGGGAGGACAAAGTACTTGCAAACGTGACCCAAGTCTTGTAGTTTGCAAAAATGGTAGAACGCACAAATAAATGCATGAAAGTTCTGGAAAAAAGCCAGTGGAGAGGGTGTAACATGACCAACCTACGACAGAAGCCAAAAAAGTTGAAACACGAGCCAGACAGAGAAAGGCGAAGCCATGATCAATCAACACCAACCCGAGCATGCAAAACGCTTGGACAGAAGATTTTCCAGGTGTGACCGTCTGTTTGCCCTAGCTAGTTGTGGAGACTGCCAGGCTGTCAAGATGATCTGCAGAATGTGCAAGAGAAAGCTGCTAAAAAGCAGCATCAACACTACTGGAGAATTATGCCAAGACTTACTTTTGACTCACAGTGCCTTCAGTGCAGTGGCACAGGGACGTCTCTTAGATTTCTCAAAGGTTTAAATACTTTCTCTTGGATAAACTACTGTTACCAAGAGCAGTGAAGTGAAATTGACTTTACTTACTTTGTGTAACTTTCTAGACCCAGCACACACTATTTTACCATAGGGTGCTGGAGGGGTTACCTAGTATCCCCTTTGTCTAGTTTCTCATGTAATATTTTTATGTTACTCTTTGTACTATTAAAGGCTGGTAGCAGTGGTTTACTTTTTCATACCATTGTGAGTTTTTACCGCAGGCTGCAATTGCAGCTGCAGTAAGACACCCATGGGTGCCCATATTGTCAAAATGGCCCTGGTCGTCTTTTTTTCACCATTTCTTGTTGGAAAGGTCCTCCTTGTGATTTACTCTGCACATCAAACCAGGTTTGGTCCTTTTGTTCGTTTTGTCTTTGGTGGGATTCACGAGTGAAGCCCACCTCTGGCTCCAGCGTGTCTAGCAGGACAGGAAGCGAGGGAGGTGGCCGAAACTCCCTGTGCTTGGTCTCCTTGGTTACAGGAATGCACCCAAGGGTTATTGGCTGGAGGGTTGTCCTCGGAGGACAGCCACCCTGCTGTGTGAGTGACAGCTAGGCTGCGAATGAATAGGAGAAACCTGCATAAAAGGCAAGGCTGTTTGCTTGGAAGGCAGAGTCGACCACTGGACAAAGGAATCCGAAGAAGAACTTGGAAGAGACGCCTGCTGCAACGCCTAGACCGTTCGTTTGCCCGGTGAAGCCCTGCTGCAGTGCTGAAGCTCCGAATTCGCCTCGACTAGAGAAAACCTTGCAAAGGATGACTTCTCCCCTTGGGTTGGTGGGACCAAACGACCCCAAGACAAGCTCATCTGGAAATCCTCTCAAAGCTGGCTGTACTTCCATTGCTCCCAGTGCCAGGGAGAGGAACACCAGAATCTAGTGAGTGTCTTTAAGTTGGACCCGAGCTCCAGGAAGATCCTCTGGACTCCCTGGAAGCAGGACTGACCAAGCCTGAGCCACCTCAACAGAGTGCTGGACCCCATATGTGAGGAAAGTCCAAAGTGGTATCCGAGAACCGCGGTGTTGCTAGAGAAGCGAGGAGCTGAAATCGCAAAGTGCAGCTGATTTGGAGCTTGCCCATTGCTGCCGCCAACCTCCAGTTTGTAGTGCCGGAGTCCCCAGATGTCCTCGCTCTTGTCCCGACGACTGAGGCCCAGGAACAACAGAATCTGTAGACCTACACAAGAACAGGAGCCAGCTGGAACCAATTTCTTCTAACCAAAGGTACTGTAAAACTAAGGGGACTTTTCACTTGTTGTGTAGCCTTGCTTGTTCTCAGTTAAGACTTGTCTTGGTTGTTTTTGCAGACTTTCTTGCAGCTTTGCCCCTCACAAGCCTCCCACCTCTGGCCCTACAGTGATTCTATTTTTCTACAAAGACTTCTAAAATATTGTACAAGACTTTTACTTACCTGCAAGTGGTGCTTCGGCTCACCTAGACTTTTGCTCAATTAACATTGGCTGGCCTGGCTCCCTGAAAGACTCAAATTAACAAGGGGGGGTCCTGGGAATCCCTCTGCCAGACATTAGTCCTGGTTACGAGAGACTTATCCAGAGTCTTTAGCTCACTATCTTTCACAGAGAAGAAATATCCCAAACATATCAGTCTTTGTCCTGCCCTGGGGCAGTCCAGCACCGAAATGCTAGGCAATTCTCCTCTGAACAGGAGTACCAACAGAAACCCCAGACATGTGTTTCGTCTAGTTGGACCTCATCAGTAGGGTGGATCTGTGCCTCTCTAAGAATAGTGATCAAGGGGTCCACGTCTGGATTCCCCTAGTAACTTAGGGTGAGACCCAAAGTTACTTAAATATGCAAATTAACAAGGGAGGTCCTGGGAGTCCCTCTGCCAGACATTAGCCCTGGTTACGAGAGACTTACCCAGAGTCTTTAGCTCACTATCTTTCACAGAGAAGCAATATCCCAAACATATCAGTCTTTGTCCTGCCCTGGGGCAGTCCAGCACCGAAATGCTAGGCATTTCTCCTCTGAACAAGAGTACCAACAGAAACCCCAGACACGTGTTTCGGGAAAGATCCAGTGGCGAAAGAGTGATTGCAGAAATCAGCCAAGTCTTGAGCGAGGGTGTCAATGTGGTCCTTGATGGTTCTGGAGGAGCAGGGGAGCATCTGTTTGGATATCACTTTCATAGATCTGACTTGTCTCGAAACGTCTTCAGGTGTCAACGAGAAAGAGGAAAAAAGAGGAGGAGGTGGAAAGGTGACACAAGTGGGGCCGAGAGAGGTAAAAGGAGAGGAAGAGGGGGACAAGGACAGGATGTCTTGAGTTTTAGTGGTGAAGTGAGAAGCCAGAGCCATACAGGGGGCCTGGGAGGGAACGGGAGAGGTGGAGACTGCAGAAGGATTGGACAGCTACTTGCAGATTTTAAAGAGATTGGCCGTGTTATTAGAGGCGGCAGAGAAGCAGGCTTGATTATATACTCTCTTCTTGAACAGGACAGAGAGTCTGTATTGCCTTTGCAGCAGGCGGCAGGCCAGTGTGTCAGAGGATGTGCCCGAAGCCCTCCACTTCCTGTCCGCCACCCTGTACTTGCGTTTCAGGGTGGGGAGGTCGGAGTCATACCAAGAGTTGCACTTGGAGGTAGGCTTCAGAAGGATTCTCATGACAGGGGCAAGGATGTTGTAATAGTATACGAGAAGGGGGGGGTGTTCGTATCTATACTATCACAAGTCAGCAGAGTGTTTGGAGCCCACCCGAACCCTTCCTCCCGGCAATTATGGAGAACTCTGCCATGGGGTAAATAAACAGTCTTTATTCTCCAAAAGACAGGGATCATACTGGAAACGACAACATCTCCGTAATCACAGCTCCTGAGCCTGCCTCACTTGGTTTTGTTTCTTAGGGATATCACAACCACCAACCCATCCAAAAAAACCTGAGGGCTGTATCCATTGGCAGCTTGGGTGATATCGCCTATGGCAATCCCCTATGTAAGTTATTCTATTGGTCTTGCCATGTCAGGTGGGTTTGCCTGAGACTTCCCCAAAAACTATCTATTACTTTGTTTCAGGTTCGCACTATGACCATTCGCCCCTGCAGCATTATACACCAACCCCGGGTTGGAGCATCTGGATTGGCTGGAGCAGGTCTCCCCAGGCCTGGGACCCTGTTCTGTTCACAGTGCTCGGTGTACCTTTTCAAGGTCATGGGAAAGACTGTGTGTCCCCATTGTTGCCACGGACATAGCCACCTAGCCTGGGAGAGTGCATGCAGGTAGGAATGTTCTGTGGACAACACATGTATCCGTCTGTCTGCTACGCTGGGAACAGCTCCTCTTCTCACCATGAGTATAAGGCAATTTTTTGGCTCGGCTCGGTCACCTGTGCGAGGACCATGAAATGGAACCTTTCAGTCTGCAATTATTGAGAATTGTATTCTGTATTCCGCAGGTGGCTCACTGATTTGGAAATCTGGAATTTTCCACCCGCCCTTGTCCTTGGCTATGAACACTGGCTCTGTGCATCGCGCTGCAGAATCTGCATCTCTTTTTACATGTTTTGAGGCCAATGGCTTTGTGCGAATTCACTACAGTACTTCTATGGTTTCCCATATGTTCTAATATTTTCTTTAGTAGTAATGATCAGGGCCTTACAGGTTCTTTATACATCCCAGTAAATTCCTCATAGTTAGTTGCGATGAAGCGGTTGCAAGCTAGTTCAGTGTGTGCTTTCTTCTCTTGCGTTTCTGTATTTGGCTAGTAAAAAGAAAAAGCTTCTGACAGTATGTATGTGTCTGTCCTCTATCTACAGAACAATGCAAGCATGTTCTTCGTTTGTGTCTGCGTAACTTTGTGCAGGCACGCACGTTTACTTCGTGACTAACTTTGCTATGTAGTGTTGTCATTAATGACGTCCTCATGGCTGGTTATTATCAGTCAACCTCATCCAGTGATGAGGCACCTGTATCCGCGAACACATCAGCTGACTAGGGTTTAAATGGTTGTCTAAGAGAATATCTGTTCCCAAACGTGGGATACACTGATTCACCCGGTGGTTAGCCAAACAGTGAGTGGCATCTCTTGTTTCTTATTCTTCGGGCGACATGTGCATAGGGTACATGAGGGCCATTTCAGGGACCCTCTCTTCAGTCCGCCCTCAAGTCGACTTGTCAACCACTCCTCCAGACCTATTCACCTTCACCTTTGGGAACTAAATCTTTGTTATTCCTCCCAAGTGTCCATAAAACTGTGCATGGTCCTCTAAACTCCATGTCACGTAACAGCAATCTCCTTCAGGGTTACACCATACCCATTTTTCCCATTATTCATTGTAGTCAGTGGGGTCCTCGAACACTCCAGTCGGGAACAATGGACACCCTATTATTTGGGTTCTTAAGGTACTCGAGCTGCCATTACCTTGTCTTCTTCAGAAGTTGTTTGTACTAGTATTTTCATTCCTACAGTTTTCTGTCGTCTTTCGGCATTGTGTGATACATATTCTGATCACACGTAGTGTCAGTAGTACTAGAACTAATGCTGCCAGCAATACCTTCAGTCCGCTGGCCATCCATGTAGGTATCAATGAGAAGATGTAAGATAGCCATCATTGATCTTTCTCGACACCTTTTACGCCCTCGTCCATTTTGGTATGCATTTGTGATAACTTGGTAACTGCCTCAGTGAGTGTTCCGTTGGCTTCGTCATTTGCTGGTATGAACGTACAGCAAGAAGATCTGATCTTGGCGCAAACTCCTCCTTCCATTGCTTTGAGTAGATCCAGAACATAGCTATTCTAGGGGGCCATCAACCTTATTGCTAGAAGCTCTTCTTTTATGGCGTTGAAGCCATTAAGGATCAGATTCATCGTTTGCTTCAGCTATCATCTCGTGGTCTGGAGCCATTTTGCGTTTGTGTATGTCTGGACTGCTGGAACAATGGATGCGAAGAACATTGTTGTGCTGAACAATCTGTGCTCTGGTGGTATGTCGTCTAGAGAGTCTTCAATTGCTGATATGTAGTTTCCTCTTTTCACTCTAGTTACTCAACAGACCTCTTCTTTCTTATGGTAAAGTTCATTTTAGGGAATTTGTCTATCTTGATGTCCTTCTGTGGGACTAGTAATGCTGGCATGTTGATGTGTACCAGTGAGCACACTCCTCCCCAGTTGGGTGGTAGCTTCTCATATGCCTTGGATCTGCAAGCCCAATAGTGATCCATTAGTATTGCAGTTCCAATTTTAATGCCTACAGCTTTCCCCGTCTGCTTGCATTCCTTGTTCTCTCCAACCTTTACTGCTCCGTTGTTCTGGAAACATAATGCTTCCCCCCTTAAGTGGTATTCTGGGCATGGGCCGGGCCTCATTGTTTTCCCATGCTAGTAGTTTCGCACTTGCTTCCCGTTCTTTTTGGCATTTGTCATTTTCTTCTTGCACTATACGAAATGGAACTGTTAGAAGCGTATGTCCTTTGCTCCCTACTACTGTAACGCTCACCTGATTCCCGCAGAGGCGCCGGTCTTGACTGGGCGAATACCGTATCTTCAAAGGTGATGTGTAACACACGGTTGGCTCTTTGGGCTGGACCTCTGTGCACTGTATGTCTGACTCGAAGAGTAAGATGTCTGCAGATAGAAAATATGGGATTAATGAACTGGGGTTATTGGGTGTCTCTCTCTTCTTCCCCTTCTCTTCTCCTGTAGAACCCCAAAGGTTAACGCTCTCACCTTAGGTAAGTGAACGCCAAGCTCTCCATCTGCCTCGGGGCAGGGTGCCGTAACCAGTTTCTTCACTGGATAAGGGTGCAGGCCTCTTGACCTCAGAGGACTGCTGTCCGTCGTTTACTGCACGAACGGTAAGTTCCGAGTATTTCAAATGTCTTTAAAAGTCTTTTGTAATGATGTCTCTTGTTTTGCAGGGTTCCGGCGATGGCGGATGACGGGCTGAAGTGAGTTGAGGATGGAACCCGTGTGAGGAATAGAAGCGCCTGGAAGCACGTAAGTAAGCGCTTGTTGCCTGCTTCACGATGCGCACTAACTGTCCTTTTATCTTGCAGGTACAAGTTCGGGGCTGCTGAAGGGTGCCGGAATACCCACTGGGTTCGGCGTGGGAAGGAGTACTGGCACGTGAGTAATAAAGTTACCCAATGTCTTTAAACGCACCTTCTTTTGTCTTTCAGATGCGGGATGCAGCGCCGAAGGCCTCCGGAGCGTGCGAAGAGTTGGTAAGCTTTTGTCTTTCAGATGCCGGAATGCAGTGCGAAGACCTCCGGAGCACATGAAGAGTAGGTAAGCCTTTGTCTTTCAGATGCCGGAATGCAGCGCGAGGCGTTGGTGACAGCCGATGGACCAGGTAAGAGAAGCGCTGTCACTGAAGACCGTAATGCTAACCTGTTCTTTCTTGTCTTTATAGGTGTTGCTGAAGACTGGATTCAGGATGGTAAGCCTTTTTCCCTTAGGCCCAGGATCAGATGCAGAAGACACGATGAGCGCTCTGCTGCAGAGGATGCAGAATAACGCAAAGCAAGATTCATCCATCAGGTGTGGTTTAAATAGCCTCCTGTAGTGCTTAGGTGTCTCCTTCCACAGCCACGCCTAGGTAAGAAAAGAGTTCCTGCTTTCCAGAAGAGTTCCAGTGTTCTGAACCTATGGAGTGGCTCCTGCCCCACCCAACAGGAAAAGTAGTCCCAAACAGAAGAGGATCAGGGGTTCAACTGGCAGGTAAGTAAGCAGCATGGTCTGCTGCAGGTAAGTCCACCCACGCATTATGAGCCCGGCGCTTCCAGCGCTGGGACTGGGCATCTTTATGAGCCTGGTGCCACTGGCGCCAGGACAGGGTCCAAAAGGTCCCAATTGGGACTGGCTGGCACTTGGAACCGGGGTTATGGGTCTGCTTCCAAGGGAGTCGGGCAAGTCCTGATTTTTTGGAAGCAGAGATCATGACAGCACCCCCCCTCAAGGCCCCTCCCAAACCGGGCTTCTCCGGGGGTTTGGGCTTGTTAGGAAATGTTCGATGAAATCTTTTGATTAGACGAGGCGCGTGGACATATTCTGCAGGTTCCCAGGATCTTTCTTGGGGACCGTAGCTTTTCCAGTCAATCAGGTAAAATAGTTTAGATTTGGAGATCTTGGAATCCAGGATGCTTTTGACTTCAAACTCGAGTTCTCCATCAACTAGAATAGGTTTTGGAGATGTAGTTAGTCGGGTTTGAGGTTGCACGGGTTTTAATAGAGAGACGTGGAAGACCGGATGTATCTTCATGTGAGGGGGCAAGTCCAACTTGACCGCTACTGGATTTACTATGGTAGTGATGGAATAGGGACCAAGGTATCTTGGGTTGAATGTGCGTGGTCCTTTTAGAGGTAGATATTTGGTGGATAACCAGACTTGATCTCCTACTTGATATTGGGGGGCTTCCTTCTGATGTTGGTCTGCTCCTTTCTTGTATTGTTCTTTAGCCCTTTGAAGGTGAGAAACGGCTTCCTTAAAGGCTTGGGTGATTGTAGAATGCAGGTGGTCTACTGCTGGTGTTCCAAGATCTTGGAGTGGATCCAACTCCGAGGTTCGAGGGTGACTACCGTATAAAAGAAAAAACGGGGTCTTCCCAGTTCCCGAGTGGACAGAGTTATTGTAGGCATATTCGGCTATCCAAAGGATATCTTTCCAAGTTTTTTCAGTTTGTTGTAGCATGCAGCGCAAATACTGTTCCAGAGTTTGATTGGTCCTCTCGGTTTGTCCGTCGGTTTGAGGGTGGTGGCTGGTCGAAAGTCTCACATCAATTTGAGCCGACCGACAGCAACTTCACCAAAAATGAGAAATAAATTGACTACCTCGATCCGAAATTAGAACTGAAGGAAAACCGTGCAGTCGGACGATGTTTTCGAGAAATTCTCGGGCCAGAGTTGCTGCTGTTGGTAAGCCTTTGAGTGGAATGAAATGCGCCATCTTGGAGAATAGGTCCACGATTACTAGGATCGTATTGTATCCGGAGCATGGAGGTAGATCGGTGATGAAGTCCATAGAAAGCGTATGCCAAGGGCGAGGCGGGATGTCAATAGGGCGTAAGAGGCCGGCTGGTTTTTCCTTTTGACTCTCGTTTTGGGCGCATACTCCACAGGACATTATAAAGTCTCTGATATCTTTTTTCCAAGACGGCCACCAGAAGTAGCGCTTGATCTTTTCCGAGGTCTTGGTCATACCGGGATGTCCTTCCATTAAAGAATCGTGATAACAAGAGATTACCTTTTTCTGTAAATCTGTGCTGGGCAGGTATAACCGTTCTTGGAAATATAATAGGTTGTCCTTCACCGTAAAGTCCTTTCCCTGCAGATGCCAATTCTGTATGTCTGCTGGAGTTACCAGTAGCCTGGCTTTATCCTTAACTTCCTCTATGGATTGTGTGGCGATTACACCTAGAATTCTTTGTTCGGGAATGATAGGTACAGGTTTAGGATTGATCAAATGTTCTCCCACTCCCATCCGAGAAAGGGCATCAGCTTTTCCGTTTTTTGTACCAGGTCGATAGGTAATTATGAAGTCAAACTCGGCAAAGAATAGTGCCCAACGGAGTTGCCTAGAGGATTGAGCTTTTGCGGTTTTCAAATATTGCAGGTTTCGGTGATCTGTAATCACAGTAACGGTGTGTCGGGCCCCCAGAAGATAATGCCGCCAAGCCTTAAAGGCGGACTTGATAGCTAGAAGTTCCTTATCAGTAATAGTGTAATTGATTTCAGGAGGCGAGAATTTGCGGGACCAAAATGCCACGGGATGCAACTGATTGGTTACTGGGTCCTTTTGTGATAGAACTGCCCCCATGGCAAGGCTCGAAGCATCAGTTTCAAGGATGTAGGGGAGTTCTGGGCGAGGATGTTTTAAGATCGGTGCAGAGATAAATCTAGTCTTCAAATTCTGGAAAGCTTGTTCCGCCTCGGTAGACCATTCAAAACGTTTGTTTTTCTTTAACAAGGCGGTGATGGGCTGGACTATTCGAGAGAATACGGGGATAAACCTGCGGTAAAAGTTAGCGAAGCCTAACATGCTTTGAACACCTTTTACGGAGGATGGCGATGGCCATTTGAGAATTGCATCGACCTTCTTTGAATCCATACGCACTCCGCTAGGTGATAATATGAATCCCAAGAATTCAACTTCAGTCACGTTGAAAACACATTTTTCCAACTTAGCGAAAAGTTTGTGTTGACGCAATCTCTCGAGGACCATTTTCACGTGTTTCCGATGTTCAGTTTCCGATGAAGAATAAACGGGGATGTCGTCAATGTAAACAACAACACACACATCTATGAGCTCTCTGAGGACATCGTTCATAAAATATTGAAAGGCGGCCGGGGCATTGCAAAGTCCGAAGGGCATGACCTGATATTCAAATAGCCCATACTTGTTGCGGAAGGCCGTCTTCCATTCATCGCCAACTTTTACTCGTACCAAGTGGTAGGCTCCTCTAAGATCCAGCTTTGTATATATGCATGCTTTTCTGACTTGGTCCAGGAGTTCAGGGATCAAAGGTAACGGATATCTATTCTTAACGGTGATCTGGTTCAGGGCGCGATAATCTATACAAGTTCTAAGGTCCCCTTCTTTTTTTGGAACGAAGAACAAAGCTGAGGAAGCAGGGGATTTGGAAGGACTAATAAACCCATTCGCTAGGTATTGATCCAGGTATTGTCGGAGGTGAAGATTCTCAGGCTCGGTGAGGGCATAAATTCTACTACAAGGAGGAGTAGATCCAGGTATCAGGTCTATCTGGCAGTCATAAGACCTATGAGGAAGTAGAGAGTTAGCCTGATCCTTCCGGAAAACATCTTGGAATTCTAGGTATTCAGGAGGTAACTGGGGAGCCTCCGAGGAAATTGCTGCCAGTGCAACACCAGGTCGAGGGTGACAAGTAGAGACACATTCTGGAAACTGAACCGTTCTTGCTCGCCAATCGATTTGAGGATTGTGTTTCTCTAACCAAGGTATTCCTAGAATAATCTGGAACTGAGGGGCCTTGATCACATCGAACACGATCTTCTCATGGTGTCCTTCTTGACTTACTAGCGTCACTTCTTGAGTGGTATGCGTTACTGGTCCGGAGGCTATCTCCGTACCATCCACCGTAGTAATGACGTCCTTTACAGCCTTGGGACAAAGAGTTAGATTCATCCTCAAAACCATTTCATGATCCACATAATTGCCGATGGCACCGCTGTCGACGTAAGCTTCAATCGCATGTAATCGATCCGGATGATCAGGGTTAATGAGGACCATAGGTATCACGAAATGCGAGGTCACGGAACTGGTTTTAACGCTCGGCAAGAGGACCTCTATTCTTGTCGGGCGAGGTCGTTTCCCTGCTCAGAGTTTGTGACATTGGTAACTGCAGCTCCTACTGCCTTCTTGGCTGGTTTCACCGGACAGTCTCGAAGAAAGTGCCCTGAGTTTCCGCAATAGAGGCATAATTGCAACTGTTTTCTCCTTTCCCGCTCCTTTTGTGTTAGTGGTCCTTTCAGGCTCCCTATTTGCATGGGTTCCCCGGAGTCTACTCCTTTGGAAGGAGTTGGTGGTTTGAAAAATACTCGAGCATCAAACTTGGAACGATCGGCCTTCCTGTTCTGCAGTCTGTGATCTATTTGAACGACTAAGTCTATATAGTCCGAACAGTCTTGCGGGGGATTCACTACTTGGGCTAACACATCTTTGAGCTCTCCACGTAGACCTCTATAAAACAGCGTAATCCTTTTGTCCTCGGGCCATTGAGTTTCCACTATCAGTCTGTTGAAAGACGCAATATAAGCCAAAAGGTATTGATTACCCTGTCGCAACGAAAGAAGCTCATTGTCCAAGGCCTGCCCCTGTGAATGTCTTGCGAACAGTTTTTCCATACTGAGCTGAAAAGCTTGAAAATCATGGAGAACCGGATCATCTTGATTAACTAGAGGGATCGACCAGTCTGCCGCATTGCCACTAAGGTACGAAAGCACGAAAGCTACTTTAGCTTGATCAGTTGGAAAGGCTGCTGGCCGGCATAAGAAATGCAACCGGCACTGATTAATAAATACTGCAAACCTCTTTGGGTCACCAGAAAATCGTTCGGGCGGAGCCAGAGGTACATTCCCAGGTAGGTTGATTTGCACTGGATTCATAGAGGATGTTGAAGGAAGATTTGCCCCTGATGCGGGTAATGGGGTCTGTCCGGCTTGTGACTGTAGCAATTGTCTAGCGAGATCGTCTGTTCGCTCCTTGGAAATAATCAGTTCCCTTCTTAGAGCGTTCGTTTCCTGACGGGCTGCATGCACTTCTGCTCTTAGTTCCCCAAGTAACTGGGCTAGCTGGTCGGTATCCGAGGTTTCCATAGCGCCTGGGCGGGAGTTTTGCGGTAGGCTTTGCGTTCTGTAACGCTCACCTGATTCCCGCAGAGGCGCCGGTCTTGACTAGGCGAATACCGTATCTTCAAAGGTGATGTGTAACACACGGTTGGCTCTTTGGGCTGGACCTCTGTGCACTGTATGTCTGACTCGAAGAGTAAGATGTCTGCAGATAGAAAATATGGGATTAATGAACTGGGGTTATTGGGTGTCTCTCTCTTCTTCCCCTTCTCTTCTCCTGTAGAACCCCAAAGGTTAACGCTCTCACCTTAGGTAAGTGAACGCCAAGCTCTCCATCTGCCTCGGGGCAGGGTGCCGTAACCAGTTTCTTCACTGGATAAGGGTGCAGGCCTCTTGACCTTAGAGGACTGCTGTCCGTCGTTTACTGCACGAACGGTAAGTTCCGAGTATTTCAAATGTCTTTAAAAGTCTTTTGTAATGATGTCTCTTATTTTGCAGGGTTCCGGCGATGGCAGATGACGGGCTGAAGTGAGTTGAGGATGGAACCCGTGTGAGGAATAGAAGCGCCTGGAAGCACGTAAGTAAGCGCTTGTTGCCTGCTTCACGATGCGCACTAACTGTCCTTTTATCTTGCAGGTACAAGTTTGGGGCTGCTGAAGGGTGCCGGAATACCCACTGGGTTCGGCGTGGGAAGGAGTACTGGCATGTGAGTAATAAAGTTACCCAATGTCTTTAAACGCACCTTCTTTTGTCTTTCAGATGCGGGATGCAGCGCCGAAGGCCTCCGGAGCGTGCGAAGAGTTGGTAAGCTTTTGTCTTTCAGATGCCGGAATGCAGTGCGAGGCGTTGGTGACAGCCCATGGACCAGGTAAGAGAAGCGCTGTCACTGAAGACCGTAATGCTAACCTGTTCTTTCTTGTCTTTATAGGTGTTGCTGAAGACTGGATTCAGGATGGTAAGCCTTTTTCCCTTAGGCCCAGGATCAGATGCAGAAGACACGATGAGCGTTCTGCTGCAGAGGATGCAGAATAACGCAAAGCAAGATTCATCCATCGGGTGTGGTTTAAATAGCCTCCTGTAGTGCTTAGGTGTCTCCTTCCACAGCCACGCCTAGGTAAGAAAAGAGTTCCTGCTTTCCAGAAGAGTTCCAGTGTTCTGAACCTAGGGAGTGGCTCCTGCCCCACCCAACAGGAAAAGTAGTCCCAAACAGAAGAGGATCAGGGGTTCAACTGGCAGGTAAGTAAGCAGCATGGTCTGCTGCAGGTAAGTCCACCCAAGCATTATGAGCCCGGCGCTTCCAGCGCTGGGACTGGGCATCTTTATGAGCCTGGTGCCACTGGCGCCAGGACAGGGTCCAAAAGGTCCCAATTGGGACTGGCTGGCACTTGGAACCGGGGTTATGGGTCTGCTTCCAAGGGAGTCGGGCAAGTCCTGATCTTTTGGAAGCAGAGATCATGACAACTACTCCTTCTTTCCACCCTTCGGTTGCATATATTTGGCCATATACAAGCATCTATGTTCTTTCCCAGCATCCTGGTTCCCGCCCTATTTCTGCTGGTCCTTTCTTGGGCCAAGTTAATTCCTTCATTATTATTGTTTTTTTCTCTCCTTTCTGCAAGCCGTCAATGTTATATTGTATAGCTTGGCTCTTTTTCCAATAACTGTCCATCATGTCTAGTGTTTTTATATAGCTGTCTTCATAGGGAAAAGTTGTCTTGGACATCCATCTCAAGGTTGCTGTTTTCAATTGGAATCTTCCTCGGGTGGTACACATTGATGGGTACATAAGGCACTGTGCTTTTGCTGCTGGTATTCTAGGTGCCACAAACATTCTGTAGGCACTCAGGGTGTAGGGGATGAGAGAGACGACATAGCAGCTCTGAACAGTGATCTGTTTACCTACTTTAGTCATGTGCTTGTACCGCATATTATTGGATACTCTAGCAGTATCGTGAGATAGGAATCAACCCCTTCTACATCTGCATCAGCACTGCGTCTACCTCTCCTTACTGGTTTGGCAGTGCTTACTTCCCAAGCTGACATGGTAGCCACACCTGCCGGAATTGGGGTTAATGGACAGAAGTCAACATTATCACACTTTTAATAATGACATTCATAACTTACTTACACTTCGGAACCTTGTGTAGCTTGAACCGCCTGCAATGCACTAGAAATGCGCTATTATGGTGTTAGTTATGGTGTAAGCTCTGCGGTCGCAATGTTGTTCTACTGCAATAAGGAATCATTGTTCCCACACAATGCGTATTCTAGGGTCAAGAAGAACTTCAATCACCGAGGGGCTTCCTCGATGTAGTCCTGGGTATGTTTGGGACAAATAGGCCAGGAAAATACAAAAGAATAACCTGGGAGAGGGCCTTACATGTTTTAGATCTCTTAACAAAATGGACACATTAACATTGAAAGGTCGCGGCGTGAGGGTCTTGGGGGAAGCATGGGACAATAGAGAGGTCAGTCGCTACATTCACGATGAATGTTGTGTGTGCAAAAAGAAAATAAGCGAACAGTGTATCCTCATTCTAGGTGTGTAGGCAGTCCTTTCCCTATCCCTCTTGCTTGGGAGCGAGTAATCATAGGCTGACCCCTGTTGGGCTGCAATACTCTTTGTTGATCTGTTTGTTCTTCTTGGGGGATGTTGGCCCTTTCGCTGTCGTTGCTAGGAGAGGCTGCTGCTCGACAGGCCTTGATTTTATCTTTAAATTTCTTTATTGAGCAAAGAGTGACAATGTAGCAACACCAACACATATGCGTTAATTACAAGTGTGACATTGTTAATTCTAGGCATTTTTGTAATAACAAACAGAACCTCAAATAGGAATAAGAGAAAAATAAAAAGGGGGGGGGCAGGGGAGTAACATAACTTTTACATACATAGAACCAGCTTGAGGAACACAGGATAAGAACAGGTGGCGTGGTCACTGAAAGATATCAAGCCCCATGGCTACCAGATGGCTGAGCGTGGAGCATGTGTTTACGCATGGATGAGGGCAGGGACAGGGGGAGGGAGAGAGTCATCGTTACTCACAAACAAGTATACAGCGCTGTGAATAGTCCGGGGGCTCATGGCGGCTTATCGTCTGATGGATGGAACACATTGTGGACAAGTGATTTCCACGCTACAAAAGTGTCAGGGAGGTCGCCCTCATATGTGTACAGCGCCGTAGCCCATGCTATAGTTTCGGCTTCACACCAGGTTTCAAAGTCATGTAGCCACAGTTTAAACTGGGGGCCTCGGGGATTTCCAGGACATGGCAATTCTCCTATTTGCAAGTATACATGCTAAATCCATACGTTTGATTACATGTTTATATTTGCCCAGCCTAGAATATGTTCCCAACAGACACTCCCCCAGGGACCAGTTGTACCTAGCAACCCCAGCCGTCTTGCAGGTCTGTTTAATACGGTGCCAGAAAGACTGCACATTTACGCATTTCCAAAACATGTGCATTAAGTTTGTGGAAAGGTGAACAGTGTGTTCTTATTAAATCTGGCGACTCTGCTGGGGTCATAGAGGTGCAGTGAAGGGCGTTGATCTGCAGTAGCCTGAACCTAACGTTGCGGGGTATGTTTTTAGGGAAACCAAGTGCCTGCTCCCACCTCTCATCGCTGATGGTGGTACCTATATCAATTATCCCATCTGTTTCAGACCAGGGTTTTTGTTACTAGTGCTCTCAAGAAGGTAACCGTATAGTCTGACCACCAGTCTCCAACCATCTTCCAACATGTAAGCCAGGGCTAAGAATGTTGATTCAGTTGGTTCCTCGGGCCACCCACTCCACCTACAACTTGCCACCGCTCTCACTGTAATATACTAGAGAAATTGCCCCCCAGGGAAGCCCACCTGCTGCATCAGATATATCAAGTCCTTAAATTTACCATTCTCGTACAGCTCTTCCCAAGTGTACATGCCATAATCCTTCCATCGTCTGGAGGTGCTCAGGTCCTCCCTGGTCGCACACACGTCAGCAACTATTGGTATAAAGGGGGAATAGGGCCGGGGCATTCCGAGTAACTTCAGGGTCCTGGACCAAATCAGTCTACCTATCTTGGTCAGTAGATGTTAGGAGTGCATGCAGTTTTCAGGAAGCCACAATATTTCTTTAAGTTTGGCTGGTGCCACTAAGTGCTGTAGCATTGCCGATTCTGAGGTAGGACCATCAGAGAGCCATTTCGTGACAAAGCTCAGTTGGGCAGCTAAATAATGCAGCTCAAGCCTTGGTAGCTGCACCCCTTCATCTTTGTAGGGCAGGTACAGCACGGCTAGGGATAGCCTGTGATGGCCCGAACCCCAAAGGAACTCTCTAATCAGTGTTTCTAAAAGGCGAACAAAAGCTACCTCTATATAGTAATGAAAATTAGTTACAAAATTATGGAATCTAGGAAGGACAATCATTTTAATGATGGTGACCCTACCCATGAGCGAGAGTGATAACCGAGACCAGAAGGACATAGATCTCTTGAGGCCTCCTACCACTTTAAGTGTGTTATGTTTGTGTGTATCCCTGTCATGATGCCTACCCCCGGGCATCCGGATCAAGCCCATCAGCCCCGGGAGCAGGCATCCAGACATTTACAAAAACCCCAGCAGCCCCAGCTAGGGGCTGTCTGGGTTCAGTCCTGGTGCCGTAGGCACCAGGCTCATAATAAAAATCAGTCCTGGCGCCATAGGCGCCAGGCTCATAGACATTACTTACCTCATGCAGACCATGCTGCAAATAAATCCAAGCCAACGTGAGGCCTGGATGGGACTATTTTACTACAGGGACTATTTTTTACTCGGGTGTGGTCCTGGGGAACTTCTTTCCCGGGACTACTTTGGAGGCTATTTAAACCACGCCCGAACAGCAGCACATGCTTCGTGTTATTCTGCATCCAGCAGCGTGACTCTCGCTGTGCCTGCAGCCAGCATCCAGTCTTCTGCCACGCCCACCTCGAATCCGGAGCTCCTAGAATAAAGAGGAAGAAAAGGACAAGGTTAGAAAACAAACTTATTTCAAATTCCTCACCTGATTCCCGATCCATTTCATCTCCAGCTCCAGCACGGCACCATACTCACCAGTTCTCACAGCATCTTTCGATCCGGCACTGTCCATCATTTCTTCGCCGTACTCCGGCACCTAGGGGCACAAGAATAACAAGGTGAGCCAAGGGAATCAACAAATACCTCTTACTACCATAGACTTACCTGATTTACCACTGGCGGTATTATTCTCCATATCTTCATATGCTGTATCTGTAAAGAGGGAGAAAAACAACACGTTTAACGCATGCAATAGTTACCGGACAGCGTTGGGTAACAGACTCTTACCTGAACGCCAGCAGCAGCTACGAGACCTTCTTCTCACGAACTCAGTTGCAACTTAAGGAAGGAAGGGGACAAGAGTGAACATCGGGCACATTGAACTCTTTGAACTTGATACTTACCAATCCTGCCTGGGACTTCAGAGTCAATGCTTACCGGAACTCTCCCAACGCCTTCAAACCAGTGAAGTAACTGGTATCTACGCGCCCCTGCAAGACAGGATGGAGAGCTCATCTTTTACAAACATAAGGTGAGGTTACTAAGGGGATATCGGAGGTGATTAGTGGGGGAGAGCGAGAACAGTTGGGAGGCCATCACTAAAACCCACAGGTGGCTAATCCCTGTCTCCAGTTGCAGGAAAATACTTCTTCGGGTCCAGCAGACAAGACTAGGTGGGCCAGTCCAGACAGTCATCTCTGCACTACGCATCACGTTGACGGAGAGCGCAGCTGTCCGGGTCCGATCGACACCCCTGTGGGGTCCAGGTGAGCGTAACAATCCCCCAGTGTATGTGTAATCTGAACGGCCAAGTATTTAAAGGAATATGTCTCCCAGAGGAGTCCAAGATCATGTAGATCAGCTATGTATATCCCATGGAGTCCGCCCAGAGGAAAGACACAGGATTGCCATCTACTGAAGGAGATCCCAGATAATTCCACAAACCTGTCCAACACATCAAAGATTATGATGTGGCTCACTTAGATAAAGGAGTGCATCATCTGCGCAAAGTGATACCAAGTGTCTGGACGCACCTATCAAGATACCCACGTCCATGTACTCCTGTTGCAGAAATGCCGCCAGTGGTTCCATGGCTAATATATGTAGCATGGGCGCAAGTGGGCAACCCTGGCGGGTGTAACGACCATAGCTTCTGGCCTTGGAACTCGGGGTCTCTGGTCCTCGCCACAGTGTTCCTGCAAGGCCCCAAGGGACCAATCATGCCCCCTTCGGCTATCCTGGAGCCAGTCCTTGCGCCTTTGGCGCCAGGCTCATTTGGCAGGTGGAGTTTCCATTGGGGAATGGACCAACATGGCTGCCCCCACAAGGTTCAGCGTGGAACTGCACCATGCAGTCTAGCATCTAGGGCGTGGCCACCCTGGAGGCACCTGGGATACCTGCTGGCTATTTAAGCCACGCCCAAGCTGAGACACACGCTTCGCGTTCTTCTGCACTCACAGCGTGACATTCACTGAGTCCTGCTCGCAGCATCCTTGGCCTGCATTTATAAGGGAGAAGAAGAACACCATTATTCCACCTTACCTGTTCCTCAACCAGCTCCTCAATCACTCCGGAATCTTCCCTGGAGCTTGTTAGGCAGAATCCCGTGCAGTGCTCTTAGGGACCACTACACACAATTAAGACTACAGGTGGCATTACAAGTTTTACCTTTGGTACAAGCCCGTACTACTAAGTTATAGTGGTAGCAGTAGCAGAGATTACACAAAGGGACCACAATTACTGTGACTCAAGCAAACACTGACTCATGGTTTCAGGTAGAAAAATATAAGTACATTTATTTTTAGACCATTCATTATAAACACAACACTTCTATTAAACTTCAATAAAAACCACACGTTAAATATACTACAACTAACCAATTCACTTTGTACTGTAAGTCTCAAGGTAAGTACCCTGTGTTTGAATGAACCGGTGTTAGGAACAAAACACGTTACCGCGAAGACGATTGCAATCACTTTTTGACAGTTCGGGCTACTAAACAAACGTGTATCCGTGACATGAAATGCTACCGGGACAAAAACACACTTAGCACCTGAGATACCCAGAGGGAGTTGGAGGCAAAAATCACAGGCAATATTTTGGTTAGGCAGGCAGAATCAAGAAACACTTAGAGACAGGAGGTCAAAAGTCAAAGGGCCGGAGCCAGGGTCGAAAGACACCGGGGCCAGTTGCCGAAGATCACACGGTCAGACAGTTCACGATTCAACGTAGCCAAAAGTACTTCGATATTGTCAATGTTCTAAAGCAAAAGTTATAAGAAGAAGTGAAGACAAGGGCAAGCCTTGGAAATGAAGAAAAAGGGATTCACCCAGTTTCATCAACGGGACACAGTACCTTGTTCCAGTAGTGTAGCTAGTGCCCTGGCAGTTGTTCCTAGTGGTTTACCGCAGACCCACGATTCCTGGAGCTTCATTGTGAAGGAGGACGTCTGAAGGGGGTCTGCACCACACAGGGATGAGGCCGGCAGCAGCGACAAGGAATAAAAGGTGCGCTCCTTAAAAACAGGAGAGGCTCTTCAGATGGCTATCCGGACCACTACAGCTGTGTGCAGCAATTTCGACCAAGGAAGAGGATCCTCTAGCTGTGGAAGATGAGCTGGTTGTTCCCACCCAGCTCAAGGGAAGAAGACTCCGGACTGGATCTTCTCTCAGTCGTTGAAGGTACTGCAGCAGGGCTTCACCGGGAAGGTAGTTGCAGCAGCCGTCGTTCTCTCCACTTCTCGTCAGTTCCTTGCAGTTCCAGTGGCGACTCTCTGACTTCTAGCCCAAGAGACCTGCCTTTTATGCGCAAAACCCCATTCACACAGCCTGGCTGTCAATCACGCAGCAGGGGGGTTGTCCAGCCCGGACAACCACCGTGACCAATCGTAACAAAGTGCGACTTGGGTTTCCTAGGATACCCTGTGCAAGGGGTGACTACACCCCTCCCTCACATTCAGCCCATATAGACACCCAGGCACCTTGAGGAGGGCTTCTAGGTAGAAGCCCGCCAAAAGGGAGCAAACAAAGAAGACAAACCTGGTTTGCCGCGCAAAGTAAAACACAAGAAGGAGTTTAACATAAAGAAATGGCCAATAAACCGCATTCGAGCCAAAAGAAAAAGGATTTGGTCAAGCGGGTTTAAGTTCTAGGCTAACACAATAGCCTACAATATTACCACGGTTATATAAGATAACCGCGGTAGAAAGTTAGGGTAGATACCACTGCCACCAGCCATGTCTAAATGTTAAGAGCGAAACAATGATCTAGGAGGTACAGACCAAAAGGGATACGAATTAACCCTTCTCAGTACTCCATGGAAGATGGGGTGTACTGGATCTGTGATAGATTGACTAAGTAAAGGTAATGGTAACTTTACACTTTTCTGGGGGACAGTAGTCGCCTCAGAAATGGAGTCGGTGGGAGTCTGAAAAACAACCCAGTGCCACTGCACAAAAGGTGCTGTGTGACGCACAAAAAGAAGGGTGCTACTGAAGTGGTGTCCTTAAGAGCCCACAATCACAAAAACAGGTGGAAACACATAGCAAAACACAGGTAAGAGTGGGGGAAAAGCTCTCACTCTTACCCAGTGGAAAAAAATGAACTCCAGAAGTCCAGCAAAGCTGCTGGGGGACTCACTAGGTGAGGGAAATTAGCCATAGATGAGAATTCTCCCTAACAGAGCTCGTCCTCACCCGCAAGCAACATCCTAGAGAGGAGAAAAGAAGAGGACAATTAGTAAGCGTTCGTCTTCCGATTCCAACGCTATTCAGACTCTGCTTACTTACCGAAGCTCTCCTGGAATTCAGCAAAGGTCCGGACATCTTCCACTCTACGCTCCGCTTCCATCTGGCCGCATTTCTTCCAGGAACTTCTCGGCGACCTGCAAGGAAGAAGAACACAGGTTAGCCCGATTCAAAGGATGCTCATAGCGCTGCGCTTCACGCATTCTCTTACCTTCTCGAGCACCGCCCTCTCCATCAGCTCGACGTTTTCATCATCCCTTCTGCATCTACGAGAGAAGGAGAAGGTTAACAGGGCAACTACTACTGCGGACATATACTCTTTAAAGAACTAGACACTTACCTCAAGAGTGGAGTCGCAGCCGGACTGGACTCCCGGGCCCACGCCAGTGAAGTTACTTGGCTGTAAGGTGCCCAGCCACGACACGCTCCTGCACAGAACAGCAGGACGGAGAGCGCACCTTATCGAAATACAAGGTGAGGAAGGCTCTAAGGGGGTCGCTAGGGGAACATTTGGGAGGCGGGCCCCGAGAGAAGGTAATTGTGGCTAAAACTGAACTCCTGTCTTCCAGAATAGACCCACGACTGCCCGAGTCCCTGGGGGAGGTGAATCCATCTCAGAAGCGATCCAGCCAAGTCAGATGGTGTTCCTATGGATACAAGGTTAGCGTTACAGCGGGTGCCTCGGCATCTATTCCACACTCCAGAAATCTGCCAGCCTGATTTCACTCGTGCCATTGGGGAGATGTACAACACCACCATCCATCAGATGAAATGTTCCCCTTGCCCAAAGCTCTGTAGTGAAGCCAGCAGCCATTCCCAGTACAGCAAGTCGAAAGCCTTAATAGTGTCCATAGACACCACTATGCAGGGCTCTTCTCGGGCATTCATTTGGTCAATTATGTGTTGGAGTCTGCGGAGGTTCAGGGTGGTGTTGCGGCCTGGTACAAAACCGGTTTGGTCCATGTGTATCAGGGAGGAGATGGGTGTATAGTGGTGTGTTGCCAGGACCGTTAAGTATCTTAACATCGTAATTTAGCATGCCAAGGGGGCGGTATGAGTAGCACCTGTCCATCGGTTTCCCTGGTTTGAGGATATGTATAACCATAGTTTCCCTCATGCTGGCCGGCAGTATGCCTTTTCTGATGCTTCCTCAAAGACCTTCGAGAGAATTGGGGCTAAAGTAGGGGCATATGCTTTGCAAAACTCTGGGGGGAGTCTGTCATTGCCGGGTGTCTTACAGGTGGCAAGGGAGGCGATTGCCTCCCCTATTTCCTCCACAGTGATAGGTCAATCTATGGAGGCTCGCTGGTCGGGGGCATGTTTCGGGAGCTTACTCTGACAGAGAGCCTCTGTTATGTCATTTTGAGGAACTAGGTAGTAATGGCTGTATGTGTGTACTAGGTAGTGAAGGTTTTGTTCATCTGTTGGGATCTCCACGGTGCCCCACATTGGTCCAGGAGCTGTGTGGGCAGGGGTCTGGGGTGCTCCTGTTTACAGAGCCACGCCAATAGTCTCCCGGGCTTGTCTCCCACTGTATGGGCTGAAGCTGTCTGTGTGGCATAGTCAAATTCGGCAAGCCGCCCTCATGCCTCATGGCACCAAGGGTGGATTTCAGCCTATCTTTGATCGCTCTGCAATTTGGACCTTGGGCTTCTAGCGTTTTAATCTCCTCCGCAGTAGCTTCTAGTTCCTCTCGCAATTTCCAGCGAATGCCACCGGCACTCGCTGTGACCTCCCCACTTGTCACTACTTTCATTGTTTCCCAGATAGTGCCTCAGCTATCCACACTCCCGACATTGCCATCGAGGAGGTTGTTCAAGGATTTTAACAGCTTATTCCTAAAGGGTTCGTCAGTCGATGCGCTAGTAGGCATTTGCCATGTCTGGATAGGAGGTCGGGAGGGGGTAAGGTTCCACTCTACCATAAGGGGGGAGTGATCCGACACTGTGCGGCCCAAGTATTCTGCATTGTGGAATTCGATTAAATACCCTGACCCAATTAAAAGATAGCCGATTCTAATGTGCAGTAAGTGGGAAGGAGAATAATAGGAGTACTCTGTAGTTCCCGGATTCAGCTCTCTCCAGAAGTAAACCAAGTCCAAGTCTGTCAAAATGGTATTCATCGCAGTGGTAGATGTGGGAGAGTGATTGCGGGGCAGAAAGGATTGGTGAAGTGTTACATCTCTCACACAGTTGAAATCGCCACCCCATAAAATGAAACCCTCTCGCCAGGGTGTAATAAGGGAGAAAAGTTTACGAGCATGAAGTGGGATGGCATGGTTCGGCAAATATGAATTAATAATGCAGATTTCCCTATGACGGAGGTAACCCCGTATGATCAAGTAGCTCCCGTGCCCATCTTTTTCCACCTCCAGTATTTGGAAGGACAGCGATGCGCTGATCCAAGTCAACACATCTCTTACGAACTCAGAGTATGTTGCTCCGTAACCGGTTCTGCCCCATCTATTCAGGAGTGCCTACTGTTCCTCAGCTATTAAATGGGTCTCTTGGAACAGGGCAATAGAAATGTTTTTGTGTTGTAAGTAGGATTTTACTTGGTTCCTGCGGGGTTGGGAGATCAGACCATGCACATTCCAGGTCAATATTCTAACTGTGGCTATGATGTTGTTGCGTGTTGGTCAGCTTCAACAGGCTCATGAGGGACCTCCATTTTCTTGAAGCGATCTTAATGCTCGGTCCCAGCTCCTGCCAGGCAGGAGGTTTGAGAGATTGGTTTTCAGTGCAGAAGGCGCTTCCATATCGTTCACCCAACATACTGGTCACGCGTCTCTGTTAGCCGGTGTGTTTGGATTAAACAAAGGCGTAACTTAAACAACACAACTTTGTAACAGTGCCCAGCAAACCCATATTGTTTGGGCAGTCTGGTATTTTCAAGGCCTAGGGTGGCCTTTTTATACCAGCTAATGGGACCAGCAACAGGCTCGTACCTAGTGTCAACTTGTGAGCGGGTTACTAAGACCAACAGTGGGTAACTGGGTTTCGCCACCATTGATCAAAGAAGGACATTAGAGGCGGTTTCTGGTTCGATGCTCAACACCCTTACTTGCAGGCACAGGTAAAGTAAACCAGGAGACACATACTTATCGTTCATGCATCTAAGCACCAGTGCTTATGATCGGCGTAAGTCCCACTCCTCGTATGGGGGTGTCCTGTTTCCCTGTGGGGGCACAGCTGTAGCATGGTGTGTAAAGAAGTGTTGAAGCCCAGTGAATCCAAAGCATTATCAGGGTCAGGGTTGCCTTTGTTGACCAGGTCATTGTGCTCCATCCACATGTTGACCGCTTCGGAACTGTCCATGAAATAAGATCGACCATTGTGGAGTATCGTCAGCCTAGCTGGGTAAATAAGTATATATTTAAGCCCCAGTTGCGGGAGCCTCGTTGTGATGGGTACAAATGTATTTTTGGTCTTCTGAACGGTAGGTGTGTAATCTGGGTAAATTGAGATTTCGGAATCGCATATCATCACACCCCCGTCCCTGGAGAATTACACGATTATCGCCCTGTTGCAAAAATTAAGGACCTTTGCTATAAGCGGTCTAGAGTGGGATCCTGGGAGAGGCCTCTTCCGGAGAGATCAGTGAGCCCTTTAGATTGCAAAACCGTATGACAGTTTTCCTGTGCTGACCTCTTGTATCAGGTTTTCAGTGTAGGAGGTCGGGTCTGGCCTTTCGGCTCCTTCCGGCACTCCCTGCATGTGTATGTTATTCCTGCGTGATCGGCCCTCTGCATCCTCTACACGCATCTCCAACATGGCATTACGTCTCTACAGATCTTTAACTCTCACCTCCAGTACTTTAGCGGTTGTAACAGTGGCATTCAATGTGGTTTCAGCAGTTGTGACCCTGACATCTTGCCTGTTCTCCAAAGAGGTTCGCAGAGAGGCAATCGCAGCCAGTATTTGATTGTCCTGCGAGTCGTGGGTAGGGGCCGGTGGTGTTGCCTGTTCGGTGTGTGACTCTCGGATGGCCTCAGTATGTTTATTTCGACCTGCAAACGAGTCCATGATGTTGGCTTTCCCCTTATGTTTTGTGGGCGACATCATTGGAGGATATCTACAGGGGCAGCACATTGTCAAGAGAACCAGGTTGGGTAGATGGGAAAGTGCAGGGTTCAGCAGTCACCACCCATCCTCTGCAGCGTAGGTTTTGTTGGGTGAGTCTCACTTATGCCAGCAAAAAAAGTCGGCATTGGTAAGGTCAAAGAGAGGAGGGTACAACGTAGTAGCGCTGTCAGATGGCGTGCATTAATGCTTCAGGCGTGAATAAAGGTCATGATGTTCTGTTAAGTGCCACCACTTCCGCAGATGCAGTTAATTCAAGGCGGTTCATCCGGAATTCCCCCGCTGGGTTACCGGGACGTGACCACTGCAATATTAATTACAGGACCATGGTCTTTATGGGCGGGAGATGCAGTGGTTTCAAGTCTGGGCCCCCGTGGCAATCACACAGGTGCAGCCATCGTACTGTCATGATGCCTACCCCCGGGGAACCAGACCAGGTCCAGCAACCCTGGAAGCAGGCATCAAGTTATTTTGAGCAAGCCCAAAAACCCCTGCTAGGGGCTGTTTGGGTGCAGTCCTGGCGCCTATGGCGCCAGGCTCATATGGAGAGTCAGTCCTGGCACCATAGGCGCCAGGCTCATAGAGTAGAACTTGCCTGATGCAGACCATGCTGCAAGCTTACCTGATGCAGACCATGCTGCAGAGCTCCAAGCTCAAATGAGGCTTGGAAGGGACTATTTTACCTAGGGACTATTTTTTACTCGGGTGGGGCTGGGGAGGAATACTTACCTGGGACTACTTTGGAGGCTATTCAAATCACGCCCGAAGAGCAGCACACGCTTTGCGTTATTCTGCATCCAGCAGCGTAACGCTCACCATGTCTGCAAGCCTGCATCCAGTCTTCTGCCATGCCCTCCTCAAGTCTGCAGCTCCTACAAAAAGGGAGGAACAGAAGGAGAAGAGGTTAGAACAGTTAGAATAAGAGAAAAACCTTCGATCCTTACCTGAATTCCGGACCCACCGTGCCTTCGAGCTGGAAGAAAGAAGCATTTTGCGTGCGCCGCCTCGCCTGCTACAGTGCCGCACTGTACTCACCGGCCTTCGCAGCATCCTCACGATCCACCGCATACTTCTGCACATTCCCGCCGCATTCTGGCACCTAAGGGGAACACAAGAACAGCAAAGGTGAGCCAAGGGAATAAACGGAGGCAATAGTAACTACCCCCATAGATTTACCTGATTACCGCCGGGGGACTATTCCTCTTCACGGATCGGCGCAGTCTCCATTGCATCCTCGCCGTACCGCGGCCCCTAAGGGGAACAAAAGGACAACAAGGTGAGACGAAGAAACAAACAAGGGGAACTCTTCTCACCACAATAGACTTACCTAATTTTACCGCCAGAGACATTATTCCCCGAACTTCATATTTTCTCTCCACACCTGAATAAGGGAGCAAGCCACAGGTTACATTCTGTATTGAACTGTGTAGGATAAGCCAAATCCTTACCTGAACTTCGTCAGCTACCACGAGGAACTCTTCGCTGGGGTCAAGCTGCAAACTGCAAGGAATCGGACAAGAGTGAAAGTCAGACATGTGAACTCTTACGAACTACATACTTTTCGGAGTCAATATTGTTCTGGAACTCGCCAATTCCTTCGAGCCAGTGAAGCAACTGGTTATCAACGTGCCCCTGCGCTCAATGCAGGATGGAGAGCTCATCTTTTCAAACCATCAGGTGAGACTATAAGAGGGGACATCAAAGGTGATCTGTGGGGAGAACAGCGGGGTTGGGGGGATTTACGCTCAATCCCACGGGTGGTTAATTCCCTTTCTCCATTTATAGAAGAATATTCCTACGGGCCAAGCAAACGAAGCTAGGTGGGCCAGTCCAGTCTGTCATCTCGGCCCTACGCATCACACTGGTGGAGACCGCAGCTGTCCAGTTCAGATCGACGCCTCTGTGGGAGCCAGGTGAGCGTAACACGTACCTGAGGTGCTGCTTTCAGACAGCAGTTCTGCTCACAGCCCGTGGCTCGGCACCCATCGTCCTCACAACAGCTCCTCTCCCGTGTGCGCACATGGAGGCTCGGTGCTGCACAGCGACATTTGCAGCAGCCCACCAGCAACGGGGCATGAGGCAGATTGTCAGATCAAGGGGTCTGCTCCATGTCTCTGTTCCAATTTCAGTCCACCAGGGGGATGCGCTTGTCCGTCCTCTCACCCCGCATTCGCGCACATTAGCTGCTTGTGCTGTGGGAGCTTGGTCATCAGCATCTCAGCTGGACAGGCTGGTCACTCAGCCCCCAGGTCATTAGAAGGACAGTTATTTTAAGAGGCACAATATATTTACTCCGGCAAACTCATCTCAGTCGACCAGCATGAGGGGTACACCATCTTGTATCGAGTAATTCCCCGTAACAACGCGGATGTCTCCTCTGTGCAGGCTCTGATTCGTCTCGGGCGCACGTTAATCAGGTGAGCAACGGCTTCCCCAGTTCAAAAGTGTTTCTATGCTATAGTTTCAAGTGGTTTTACCAACCGCTTTTAGGATCGCGCCAGGATCGCAGTGGGAGCTCTGGGCAGCTACGACCTTACTGCATGAGCTCAGGCCGCGCCCTCCGCGACATGGCTTGATGTCACCAAGGAACTGTCGAGCCTTCTTGCCCTTTATCTTCACTGTTCGATCTGTTACTTCCTCAGTTAGGTGTGGACCAGTGAATCTGTGTATGAACCCGGTCCTGGTGAAGTCCGGGAGCGGTATGGTATCAACAGGGTAGAGTTGTGGTTTGAGCCATTCTTCATTTGTTTCTGTATCGTTATCTCTTTCTTTTTCTTTGGGCCTCTCCTGTCGTGCTTGCAGTTGGCGAGAAATAGGAGACACTGGCCATCAAGGCAGTGGTGTTATCATACATTTATTGTCCCAATACATTAGACATTCCTTCTGCGTCTGTCAACGCCCTAGTGGGAGGAGTGTGGAGATTTTGTATGAACCATCCGGTTACCACCTCGTGTGGGGTTTAATTGGTGGTCGGACACTGGTTTGTTGGCCAATGCGAATAATGCTAAAGGCAGACAGTGGAGCCAACTTTAATTTAAGGTCCCTTTTATCTTGGAGATGCCCTCTTTGAGCAGCCCATTGAGGCGCTTGCATACTCCGTTCGCCTGCGAATGGTACGCACAGAAGAATTTGTGTTGAATTCCTAGCAAAGCAGTAATATGATGCAACAGATCATTGGCGAAGCGAGGGCCGTTGTCAGACTGCAGGACCTCACATATGCCCCACCTTGGGAAAACTTCTCTAACCAGAAATTTTGCTGCCCAGAGGGCATCCGGATGGGAACAGGGACCCGCTTCGATCCATCAGTAGAACGGGCATACAACCACTATCATGTAGCGGTAGCACTGACATACTTGGAGCTTATCTACATAATCGACATGAAGGTGCTGGAATGGACCCAATGGGCGAGGTATGGCTCCTTTCACTATCCTCAGTGTATGGCCTGCTGTGAATTTACTGCAGACAAGAAGTCATAAATTCGGCCATGTGCTCCGTCAGGTTGGGACAGAACCAATTTTCTCCAATGTGAGCAGCAAGTACATCCTTCCCCATATGGGTACGATGGTGTAGTTGTCGGTGCTGTGTGTAACAACGATAGGGGCATTACCACCTTACCCGTGCTGCCTTGCTGCCATAGGGCATCTGAAGGTGATATAGAACACCCCCTTTTTACCCATAATTCCTTCTCATTCCTCAGCGCGCTTTGCTGTAATTCCATTATTTGTGTCACCGATAGTGTATTGTAGCCTTCCTTCAGTACCATTGTTCATACATAAGTACGCGCCTTAGGGGGGCATGGCTAACTGCTATGTAGAGCAGACGTGTCTCCTGAGAGCTTGGTGCTGATGTGCCATGATAAGCTGTTTTAAGTGACTTTAAAGTGCTCTGGAACCCTACAAGTTGCACCATTTGCCGCAGAACCTCTTCAGCAACTTTCGTACCGTCTCCCAGGCGGAGAAGAGACGGCTAACGTCTCTACCCGGCGTGCAAAAAGTGTCGGTGAGCGGGTCCAAAATGGCGGCTCCCGCACCCTGATCCCTCGAAAGACCGGAGCGCACTATCACCACTGACGACGCTGCCCGCCGGTGGGGGAAGAGGATCCTGGGCTGCCGACCTGTGCCGGGCCTGGAGGAGGGGGCTGAACAGCTGCACTCATCGATTGAGAGGACCGACCCTGACGCCCCTGCCAGACTGCGCCCTGCCTGCGGCGCATGACTGGGCTGAGGTGTGCCCTGGATAGTCGCGAGGGCCCCCGGTGTGAGCGGTGGCTGACCGGTACTGCCGAGGTAGGCGAGCACGGCGGAAGACCAGCCCGGACATCCACACTGGCGGCTGGGTGCGTGGGGCACGTGGCCGCGCATTACTCTACTCCCCTGCGCCTGACTTTGCCGCTGGTGGCAACGGAAGAACTTGGGCTTGCCTCCCCGAGGCGCTGAGACCCCGGCTGTCTATTTTCCCCCGCCTGCATGAACCTTCATTGGGGGGAGGTGTGGGCGAAAACACCTGGCCCCTGCCTGCAGACTGACGCTCCGGCGGACCGTGAGGCCCACTCTTAGGGGAGTCCCTGTGCTCCCCCACCACTCCACAGCCGACAACTGGGGGGGCCGTCCGGCGCACAGTGTGCCCGCTGGAACTGAGATACCCTTTGCTTCCCGAAATTGGCCTGCCGCCCCGCAGCCTCATATCATTGTCCTGTCGGTCCTGCAGCGGTAACGAGAGTCTCCCCGCCGCAGCTGCTGCTGGCGGCCTCCCGATTACACTCCCGGCACTCTCGGTGCGGTGAGGCCCTGCGTTGACGATATGTCCGGCAGAAACGGCAGGCCCAAGCAGCGCCAGACCACGATGGACACCTTCGCAGCCTGCGAATCCCCAAATTCCGAGGGCACAAACAAGGCGGCCTCGGACGTTCAATCTAACCCCACGGCAGTTGCGGCTACAGAGCCTAGTAACACCCAGATACTCAAAGCCATCAAGCTTTTCCAGGCAACGATGGAAAACAAAATCGACGCCGTTGCCACAGACCTGGGCCTCCTGCGTCAAAATGTCCATTCCCTGGCCAGCAGAACCGAGGCGCTTGAAACACAAGTCCGGGAAAACACTGAATCCAAAACTCACCTCCTTCGAGACGTCGATGAGCTTCAGCAAAGGGTCAAAAACTTGGAGGACAGAGCCGAGGAGACGGAAGGGAGGGCTCGCCGGAACAATATACGTCTCCTCGGGCTGCCAGAGGGTTCCGAAGGCTCCGACCCCACTAACTACATAGAGAACCTCTTGCTACATGAGGTGGGAGCTGGTAAACTCTCCCAGGGTTTCACCATCGAGAGGGCCCACAGATCCCTGGCTAAGAAACCACCGCCGGGGGACCCACCCAGACCAGTGATAGCGAAAGTTCTCAACTACAGGGATCGAGAAGTTATTCTGGCCTTTTCCCGAGCAGGTGGCCAAATCCAATGGAACTCTGCTAAAATCGCCATATACCCCGATTACACCTTTCAGGTCCAAATGAACAGAGCGCAGTTCATACACACGAAGGCCAGATTGAAAGCCGCCGGGCTGCGTTATATGCTCCTGTATCCTTCTAGGCTTAAAGTGCTGCATAACAATAAGGCGCACCTGTTCGACACTCCGGCTCAGGCCAGGGACTGGATGGACGGTTTACAGATCCCTGATATTGAGGAAAGGAAGCGGAAACCGAGATAACAATCCTCCTGTCATCCTGGCGGGAATTATACTTTTGTTTGAACCTCTACACAGCTGAATGGATCCTCCTTGCGGAGACCCGGAGTCCAAGTTCATTCCACCCCCTGAATGTTTATTCCTTTTGGGTATATATACCCGCCCGTAGGGCACCTGGAGACCAATGCACGGTCCAACGGAGCAGAAACGGGACAGTCATAACGAGGGTAACCTCGCTGGGCCAGTTCTATGTTTGGGGATTTCACAGTTAAGGGGGGGGGGTGGGAATAGGGGAGTTTTTGCACAAGTTGGGGACATACACTGGGATATATCGAGACCACGCGGACAATTCACATGCAACGCAGCACCATCAAGACCTCGAGCTCCACCTGTTACATACAATAAACCACACTACGCCTATGGCTGACACAATAAGGGTCGTTACTTGGAACGTCAGAGGCCTGAACAGCTTCGTTAAACAAGGGCGAGTCCAAACCTACATGAAAAGATGCAAGGTCGGAATCGCCATGCTGCAAGAGACTCACTTAACTGCCAAGAAACTGGAAGCCCTGGCCAAAACTTGGCATGGTACCCCAATAGGTTCAGCTTACTCCTCCTACGCCAGAGGGGTTCTGATTTGGATTGCCCCCACTGTTCCTTTTAAACTCACTAGCACTAAAACAGACAACGAAGGTAGGATGGTGGTGGTGTGCAGCTCCATCGAGGGCAAAGAGGTATGCCTGGTCAGCACTTACGCACCCAACCATGACGCGGCTGCCTTCTTACATTCCCTTTATACGCGACTCAGCCCGTATGTGGATAGAATTATGATATGGGGGGGGTGACCACAACTATACCCTTGACCATCTACTGGACAGATCAGATAACAAACACGATCGCCCCTCCCCTCCAGCCAAAATACTTTCCAAACTAATCCAACAGTTGCAACTCCATGACCTATGGAGGGTCCAGCAACCGGAGCAACGCGAGTATTCCTTCTACTCCCCACCTCACGCCGTACACACCAGGCTGGACTACATTTTTCTCAGCCTAACGCAACAGTCCATATTTGTTGATGCGCGCTACCTGCCTAGGGTGCTGTCTGATCACTCTCCCCTATTGGTAACCTGGGAGGTGTTCCCGCCTAAACCCCCTGTACCCACATGGAGTCTGAGGGCTGAGGCCCTACTTGACACTGCATTCAAGGAACGCATAAAAGATAGTACTGAGGAATATTGGCAAAATAACTTGCATAGCGTTAGATACTTGAGCACAACTTGGGAAGCATACAAGGTGGTTATGAGGGGCGAGATGATCGCAGCAGTTGGGGGAGCTCAGAGATCCATTACATCCTTGCTTGAGCGTGCAGAGAGGGACCTGAGTATGCTCGAAGGCAGGGCTGACCCATCCCCTGACCAATTACAAAAAATGGCCGAACTTAGACAAACCTGCCTAACTCATTGGGAATCCCTCGGTAAACTGAGTTACGCCAAGCACACAGAGAGAATCAATGCTCTGGGAGACAAGCCGGGGAAACTCTTAGCTTGGCTCTATAAAAGGGAGACCCCCAGGCCACCCATCTGCCACATACTCACACCTGACGGCACCGCCGTGCATACCCAACAAGAAATCAATTTGGTTTTTACCGACTTCTACCGTAGCCTGTACTCCGAAGCCCCACCCCCCTCTGACACCAGGATCGAAGACGCCCTTGACGTCATTGACCTACCTAAATTAGACTCGCAATTGGCTGAGACCCTTGACGAGCCCGTCACCCCCGACGAGGTCAAGGTGGTAAATAGATCACTACCAGCTGGGAAAACCCTGGGTTCGGATGGTCTCCAGGGGGAATTATACAAGACCTATGAGGAAACACTCGCCCCAATATTGGCCCAGGTCTTTAATGAGGCCTTCGAGTGTGGTACCCTCACGGACTCCATGAGTGAGGCCGTGATTATTCCCTTACTTAAACCAGGGAGGGACTGGGAAGATTGTGGTTCATACAGGCCCCTCTCTATGCTTAACGTAGACTGCAAGATCCTTACTGCCCTGCTTGCGAATAGACTGCGCAGAGTAGTCCCTCTGTTGATCCATCAAGAGCAAACTGGATACGTCCCGGGGCGCTCCATCACTGAGAACCTGCGCAGGTTACATCATGTCATTTATAGCACTGAGGGAAGGCCGCAGAAACTTGCAGTGGCGTCACTAGATGCCACCAAAGCTTTTGATTCCATGAGGTGGGACTGGTTGTATGCCACCAAGGCCAAAATGGGAATAGGCCCTGTATTCCTAAAGTGGACCCAGCTAGTTTATGCTAACCCCACCGCGAGAGTACGCACCAACAAAACCTATTCCGCTAAATGGTCCCCACACAGGGGCACCCGCCAGGGGTGCCCTCTGTCCCCCATGTTATACATTCTTGCCGTGGAACAAGTGGCGGCCTACCTGAGACAGGAATATGGGGATGGAGGCATTAAGATAGACGGGGTGACCCACCTCATCTCTATGTACGCTGACGACACCCTTTTGTACCTTCAAGACCCTGAGCACCTCCTACCCTACATCTTGGAAACCCTGGACTGCTTCCACAAGCTCACCGGGTTCCAGATTAATAGGAGCAAATCTTGCCTTTACCCCCTTGCAGCACTTTACACTGATGAATACAGATCCCTCCCCCCCTCTAGATCTCGAATGGCAGGCAACATCTTTCAAATACTTGGGGATAACCATACACCGCAACCCCGGCACAGAACACATCCTTAATACCGTAAGGGCCAAAGACTCTCTCACGAAATCCATGGAATTCTGGGGTCGGCTCCCGCTTTCGATGGCCGGGAGGGCTGGTCTCCTTTAAAATGGTCGCCCTTCCCCGCCTACTACATAACTTCTCTAACGTCCCCTTCAACATCCCCCCCTTATTCTTCAAAGATCTCAGCAAACTCTATATAGAGTGGCGTTGGAGACTCTCCTAAGACCATACGAAAGGGGCAGCCTTAAGATCCCCAACTTTGAGCTGTACTTCCTTGCCAGCCAGCTGAGACATGTCACGCAATGGATGGCCGATGAGAGCACGACAGACACTCGCCTCCTCCTACCGGCCCTCCCCCGGTTGTTACTAAGAGACATACTGTGGGCCGGGGAAAGTGCTACGAGACACTGCCCTTAGCTCGCCAAGCTCGGGATCCGGCTTTGGAAAAGGGCCTGCAAGCTGGTTGGGTCGGCGACCCGTTCTCCCCACAGATCCCCATTGCTGCACTTATGGTTAATCACTCTTGGGAGCAACTTGAAACACGCACACAATGGGAGCCCCTCGGGGTGGCCACGCTTGGGCACTTGATTCAAGAACAGGAAATGCTAACTTTCTCGGAACTCTGTGAGGCCACGGGCCTTCCGGCAGGACAGTTCGTGTTGCACAGGGTGGTCGTACAGACCTTGTACAAGAGATGGCCGGTCGCTGCCGACCTGACTGAGGAAAATGAATGCATCGAAACGATACTGAACTCCGCTGAGGGGGCCATGAAACCTCACAAATCTACGAGGCCCTGTTGTGGGGTACGACCAGGGGAGACCTTAAATGCAGGAGTAAGTGGGAAACTGAACTGGGCCTTGTTTTTGAAGACAAGGATTGGGGTGACATAACCCACTACCATAAGAAAGTTTCCAGGAACGCCCACTTGCAGCTTATACAGCTGTACATCACCAATAAATAGAGTGTACCTCACACCTGAAGCCATATCAAGATTCACAGGTGCTGGAACCCAATTATGCCCCAAATGCAGTGAACCCAGGGCAGGAATGACTCGCATGTTCTGGGGTTGCCCAGTGATCAGGGAGTTCTAGTCACAAGTGAAGGACAGAGTGGCCGGCGCAGACATCGAAGTTGAGGTCGACGAGCCTACGGCCTGTATCCTGGGCAGATATAGGCAAAACAGGAAGAACAAACCCCTAACCAAGCTCACAGATCTTATATACATAACAGCCAAAAGACATATTGCCATGGGGTGGAAAAGCCCCAGAGGTCCACATATGCCCCTATGGTGGGGAGACCTTACGAAGTGGATTATAGCTGAAACCGCTGCGTGGGAAACTGCTATCTATGTGCAAAGACTAGATTCCAGCGAGGAACTACACCATTGGGTGGCCCTGACGGTGCCCTTGCTCCACCCTGAGGTGGATAATACGGAGCGGAGTGGAGAGAGTTGCCCGGACGCGGGCACGGACTAGAGAGGAACAGTGAACTAACCGTGGTCTTGCGGGGGGAGAGGGAGGAGGGTGGGGTGAGGTTTTGGGTATTTCCTTGATATGCTTGACCAATCGCTAATGATACTGTTTTTTTTTCTTGTTTACCTCATGTTATTAAACCAATAAACAAATTTAAAAAAAAAAAGTATGCGCCTGAGATGGGGTGTCCATATCTAAGAAGTCCTCGAAATATGCTGTTCGTTTTGCTTCTGCATCTGCTGCCTCGTTTCCCCTGGAGATGGGATCCTCCCCCCTCAAGTGGGTCTGGCCTTTTGCGACCGCTATGCATAATGATATTTGGAGCGCTTCTTTCAGTCTGCCCCATGACAGCATGTGCTGCACCGGCGACCCGTCAGCACGTCGGAAACCCCTGCCAGTCCAGAATGAACTGTAGACGTCACGTAGGCTGAATCTAAATATACTGTCAAGTTCTTTTCCTTACTGTGTTCCAATGCCAGTATTAGAGCTACTAACTCTGCAGATTGAAAAAATGTGATGGTACGCGTGTGCTTACTGACACTTCGCTTGTCCCATCCTCCTTTAACCTCACTACTGCTGTCCCAGCATGTCTTTCCCTGTGTGGTCTGGTCTATAGCTGACGAACCGTCAATGTAAAGTACTTCTTGTTAGGCAGAAACCTGTGCAGTTCCCTTTGGGAACACTGCAAAGGATTTAGGACTACAGGTGTTAGCAGTAAACCCACTTGGTAGCAGTCTGTACCACCCAGATTTACCTGGTAGCTGTGGCTGAGCAGTCAGACTTCCCTCAAGAAGAGTTAGGCAGTATGCAAACTATACACAATAGGTACTCAGATACAATAATACAAGCAAACACTGACCAGAGCTTTGGTATCAAAGTATATAATTATTTATTTAAAAACACACTGTTTGAAACACTCCAGCACTCTTATTGTAAAACATTCTAAACACAGTTACTATTATAATATATACAACCCTTATTCTTTATCAGATAAGTCTTAGTTAACACCACTTATTTCCAGACAGAGGTGAGCGCTTAACTATAGATGGCACTCCAATAAGTTCAAGAAGAAGGGAGGGAAAAAGACAGAATATGGGAAGATACACCACTCTAAGATTTAGGAACACTTTTAGCAAGGCAGAAGAGCAAAAGTCACTTGTGAACCAAAGTCCATAGGCTGGGCACACTCTTAGAGAGAGCAGAGCACAAATGCGCCCAAGATCACACAGTTACACTAGGCTTTGAAAGTCTTGCAGAGAGTTCGAAAAGAGTTTAGAGAGGCTCAGAAAAGTTTAGCCAGGGTGTCCCAGGCTAACCCAGGTTCGAAAGCCGGGGGCTAAATCTACCCCGTTCAGTCGGTGGCAAGGGAAGCCAGGCGGAACACGGTACCTTAAGTGGGAAGGATCCTCCAGCGGTGGCAGTTGTTCCTGGCAGCGGGTGCAAGTCTCGGCGTCGTCCAGGGGAACAGAAGATCTCGACTTTCAGGAAAGCTGAAGGTCGTTGCACTGCCAGGGAAGAAACCAGCCGCATAGTTTTCCGGTTGAAGGCATTACCCTTTATTTCGCGGTCGTGGTAAAACGTGGTATTCCGGTTGCCGGGGTGCTTGGCACAGGCAAGGCGGCCACGAGATGCGTCGGGAAGGCGAAAAGACGGTGAAACTGGTTATCCCCACCAGTCAAGGAAGAAGACTCTTCGGCAGGAGATCTCCTCTGTCGTTGGGAAAAGTGGTGAGACGGTCCAGCAGGGCTCCACCGGTGGTGTCGTCGTGGCAGGTCGGCTCAGCTTCTCCCTTGTCGGATTCTTAGGTCCTGTGGCGACTTCTGAAGTTCCAGTCCCCAAAGCCCTGCTTTTATGCAGAAAACCCCTATTCACTCAGCCTAGCTGTCACTCAAACATGCTAAGTGGTGAGCCGGCCGGCTCACCACTTGGGCCAATCAGGACGTGCGACTTGAGTTGCCTAGGCAACCCAGTCCAGGGTGCCTAAATCCCCCTCCACCTCTCCTAAGTACCCCAGACAGAGTGGCACCACTTTGGAGGGCTTCTGTGGAGAAGCCCGCCAAAAAGTGGAACAAAGGGCTCGACTTGGGTTGGAGTCACAGAAGAGAACACAAACGCCATTTTAGAACCGAGTTTTGGCAAAAAATACCAACCGGAGAATTAATAATAATTAAATAAACCGGCGGTATGTTCGAGGCTATCGTAATTAAATAAATAAAGATAGTAGCCTCAAACAATGGGAAAATCCCATAGAGAAATATTCGCGGTTGAATATAAAAAGTAGTATCCACTGCCACCAGCCAAAACTCGATCAGGGGGGACGGAGACGTGCCCCCTCGACTAACAGACCCCGGGGCAATCGAATTGCCCCAGCCAGTACATCGACAATATGATGGTTTGTACTGGTTATGTTCAGAATTCAAGACTAGTAAAGTCATTGGTGACTTTACATGCCCTGGGAGACAGTAGTCAGTCCCAGGGTATGGAGTCTATACTGGGGGGGTCACTATGACACCCCTGTGTTACTGCACTGAGGGTGCTGTGTAACACACATCACAAAAACACATGAAGCCCTATGGAGTAACAGACCCCATAGCCCATTAAAAACATCTAGAGTCAAAGGAACACACTCAAATCATGTCGAAGAGTGAGGGTAAAAGAGTCTCACTCTTGGCAGGAGAAACGCTATTACTGGGTCTAATTTCCCTTTGTAGAAAGCGAATGGCTTGTGACCCATGGTTGTCTTCTGTGTCAGTACTGCGGTCATTACTACGCTGTTGGAGTGTGAGAATAAGTAAAATTTATCTTGATAGTCTTGGATCCCTTACACTGGAGCTGTGCATATTGCTATCTTCAGCTCCTCAAATGCCCGGTCATGTCTTTTGTCCAATATAGTGACGTCCCCTCAACAAAGGCCTTGTTTATGTGCTGTAGTTGAATACCCATGCCCTGCAGTAATAGCAGAGTCCTAAAAACTGGCATTTGTCCAGCTCCCCTGTTGCTTTTTACACATTGTACACCGCCGTGTTGCACAGTGATTGTGATGGAATTAAAATGCCTTGTTTAACTAGGGCCGCAATGGTCTCATAAATGACCTTGTCTGCCTCCCTCGATAGAGGGTAATGCTTTACTCTTAGTAAGATTGCTCCTGGCTTAAGCTTTATCTTCACTCCTCCTATTCCTTTCAAAAGCCCCACATCATAGGGACTTATGTCCATAAGGCACTGGGGACCTTGGCCAGGTCTTCCGTGAGAAATGACGCTGGTGCTTGTAGCATCATCACCATTCTCTGTGGTACCTCTCTGTGGTGTATTTTCACCTAGTATGTAATGCTAATGTCGAACACCATCTTGTGATCCGAGCGGTTGTCTTTGAACAATTCTTCGTCAGTCATGGTAGTTAATATGTACCCTTCTCCCACTGCAATCACTGTGCTCCATGCTCGTCCAGTGTCATCTGTCCCATGCACTGTTATCCTGTCTTCCCCCACTATTACTGCTTCTAGTTTTAGCGGGATCACAGTCTCCTCTGGCTTGTTCAATGTGTCGCACTCACCTGAATTCTGCAGGAGCGATGGGAAGGACCTCTGGATTGGGTACTGGTGCCCTGTTCTAGTGTTCTTCAGTGCCACAAAGGTATGCCTGTGGAAACAATCATTGGTTTAGTGTTCTAGTCTACTGTATCACACCCTACCCCTTCCCCCGAGTGCCTGGTGTGATTGTGAGTTCTATTGGGCTCAGCTTGTTTAATGTTTTGGTGAGCTCTCCATCATGAGCTATGCAGGGGTGCGTGCTCGAGCGAGGAGAGTCTCTAACCAGTTACGTCACTGGTTCGGTGAGTTTTTGTCCGGTTGTGTCTTTCACATGCGATTGTCCCCTTACATGTGTTTCTTTCCTTTTCAGATCACGGGTTGCTGTGGTTGTTGCCGGTGTGGATCGAGGAATCCTGCCTGAAGACCTTGAAGTAGCAGGTAAGCTTGCTTTACGGTTTTTGGTAATTGTCTATTAACTGTCTTTAGTCTTTCAGGGTCGGGTTCGAGGTGAGCCGTGCTACGAGGTGCCGCAAGAGGGAAAGAAGGCACGAGATCGGAGCTGCACGGATAGAAAAGGCTGCGACGAAGAGTTCTCAGGTAAGCTTACTACTGCTGCGAAGCTGGCCGGAGCCGAGCAAGCGACGCGGTGTAGGACAAGAAGAGATCGGGAGATGGAGTTACTGCAGGTAAGCGGTGACACGTAGCTGGAACGAAGAGAAAGCGCCACAGGTTGGAGTCCTCGCAGGTAAGGTGTAGCACATTGTGGGTAGAAGAAGCTAAGCCACTACAAAGCGGAGGTAAGACGGTGTGTAGCTGAAGCTGAGTAGAAGATTCCAGGTAAGCAGAAAATCTTCGGAGCTGCGGTGAGTGTGGAAACAGAAAATCACACGAAGCACAGGATGCTGACTGGGTGTGGCTTATATAGACAGCCACACCCAAAGACTAGACCGCACCATACAGAATGGGCACAAGGAACAGGAAATGGAGTTTCCTAACAGGAAGTGAACCTAACTAGTGTAAATTCTATGCAATGCTGTATGATAAAGGGTGGATGTGAGCTCAGGAGGCCCTCGTGTGTCTTGTGTGCCAGGCCCTTGTCCACATAACCCCAAGTAGACTGCTAGAAGAGGGTGAAAGTGTGTTTGGGACCTTAGTGCTTCTGACAGTCTTCCCCCTCAAGGCCCCTCCCAAGGGTGCGTGTGTGACCCTTGGCTTAGTGGGATTGTTTCGATGAAATTGTTTTTGCAAACGAGGAGCGTGAACGTTTTCGCTGGTTTTCCAGGACCTATCTTGTGGACCATACCCTTTCCAATCTATCAAGTAATATAGTTTGTTCTTAACCACCTTGGAGTCTAATATTTTCTTGACTTCATACTCGGGTTCTTCCTCGATTTTCACTGGGGCAGGAGGTGTCTGCAGACGAGTCTCCGGGTAGACCGGTTTCAATAAGGATACATGGAAGACCGGGTGAATGCGTATGTGAGATGGCAAGGTCAATTTCATAGCCACCGGCGACACTATGGCTTCCACAGTGAAGGGTCCTAGATATTTTGGCTGGAGTTTCCTAGATCCCTTTAGCGGGATATACTTGGATGCCAACCACACTGAATCACCTACTCGATAATCAGGTGCTTGCCTGCGTTGACGATCGGCATAGGTCTTCTGTGTCTCTTTGGCCATTTCCAAATGGTGCAGTGCTTCTTGACTGGCTTGACTTATATGTTCATGTAAGGTTTTGACTGCTGGTATTTCAATGGCTTCTGGCGGGTCATATATAGACGTTCGAGGATGCGACCATATAGTATATAGAATGGGTTTAACCGAGTAGAGGAGTGCACTGAGTTATTATAGGCATATTCAGACATCCACAGGACGTCCACCCAGTCTTTGTCCGTCTGATGTAAGAGACAATGGAGGTATTGTTCGAGGGTTTGATTTGTGTGCTCCGTTTGGCCATCAGTTTGTGGGTGATGGCTTGTGGAAAGGTGAATCTTGACTCCTGCCAAATCTCAACAACTCTTCCAGAATCGTGACCCAAATTGACTTCCCCTGTCGGATACTATAGCTGAAGGGAAGCCGTGTAGTTTGTCTATCCGATTTAAAAATACTTGAGCCATTTGTGGAGCTGAAGGGAATCTCTTTCAGAGCTACAAAATGGGCCATTTTAGAGAATAGATCCACAACTACAAAAATGGTGTTATATCCGGTTTTGGGAGGTAAGAAATGGTATGCCAGGGTGCAGGTGGTATTGCTAATGGTTGTAATAGACCCACTGGTCTGTTCTTAGTTGCCTTGTTTTGAGTGCAGGTGCCACATGAATTAACAGAACTCGTAACGTCTTTTCCACAACTTGGCCACCGGTATGACCTTTTGACCTTTTCCAGAGTCTTGAATATTCCAGGATGGCCTTCCAAAGGGGTGATGTGGTAACTAGTAATCACTTGTTCCCATAAAGCCGGCGTGGGGAGGTAGATGCGTTCTCAGTAATGCGGTAGTCCATTCCTGATGGTGATTTGGGCTCCCTTCCTAGTCCATGCCTGTAATTCTGCAGTTGACGTACTGTTTTTCATCTTCTCCTTCAGCTCTTCCAAAGCTGTGTTGGTAGAGCCGCATGTCCTGAGTATCTTGTTGCCTGGTATGATGTCTACTGAGTCCGGTGTAGTGTATGCTTCCTCACCTTTTTTCGATGCGCGATAGAGCGTCTGCTTTACCATTCTTGACTCCAGGTCTGTATGTGATTACGAAGTCGTATTCAGCCAGAAACAGGGCCCAGGGCAGTTGACGAGATGACTGAGCTTTGGCAGACCGCAGGTACTGTAGATTTCGGTGGTCTGTTATTCATTGTCACTGTGTGTTTGGCTCCCAATAGGTAGTGTCTCCACTCCTTTAGGGCGTCCTTGTCGGTAACTGAGTAGTTTAACTCTGCCGGGGAGAACTTATTTGACCAGAAGGCCACCGGATGAAGGCAACCAGTTTCTGGGTACCATTGGGAAAGGCCCCCCCCCATCCCCATGGCTACACTTGAGGCATCTGTTTCTACTGTGTAGGGAAATTCAGGTTGTGTGTGTGTTGAAGAACCGGAGCAGAAGTGAATTTCTCTTTAAGCGCGCAAAAGGCTTCCTCGGCAGCTGGTGTCCACTTGAAATTTCGATGTTTTCGTAACAGGGAGGTAATAGGGTATACTAATTGCGAGAACCCCCGGTATGAATCGTCTGTAAAAGTTTGCAAAGCCGAGGAAACTCTGAACCCCTTTCAGGCACATATGTGCTTGCCTCCACTTTCCTGTTGTCCATTCGTATGCCTTGAGGAGAAAGTACAAAACCTAGGAACTGCACATCTGTAACATGGAATGAACACTTCTCGAGTTCGGCATATAGGTGAGTGTCTCTCAACTTCTAGAGTACTGCTCGTACGTGTGTTATATGGTCTTGCAGATTCTCAGAGTAAATGAGTATGTCGTCAATGTATACGACTGCACATATGTCTAGCAGTTCACATAGAACGTTGTTCATAAAGTATTGAAAAGCCGCTGGGGCATTGCATAACCCGAAGGGCATTACTTGGTACTCGTAGAGTCCGTACCTGGTGCGAAGCAGTTTTCTAATCATCTCCCTTCTTTACGCGCGCCAGGTGGTACGCTCCACGGAGGTCTAGTTTAGTGACACACCTGTGCCTGTTCGATTGGTCCAGTAACACCGGGATCAAAGGCAGCGGGTACCTGTTCTTGACTGTTACTTGGTTTAGCGCCCGGTAGTCTATGCATGTCGTCAGATCTCCCTCCTTCTTGGTGACAAAGAAAAGGGGGGAGGCCGCTGGTGATTTTGAGAGCAGGATAAAACCGTTTGCCAGATATTGGTCTAGGTTGGTCTTCAAGTGATCGTTCTCCTTTTCTGTTAGAGCATATATGCGGCTGCACGGTACTTGTGCTCCTGGTATCAGGTCGATTTGACAATCGTATGAACGATGGGGTGGCAGGATGTTGGCTTGCTCCTTAGCAAAAACGTCATGGAATTCCAGATATTCAGAGGGGAGACTACCCACTATTCCGAGGGTTGAAACTATCTTTTGACTGACTGGTAACTGGTGTTCAGCTTTCGGTTCTTCCTCCTGATGACCCTTGTCAAATTTGTCAGAAAAAGTTATTGTTCTTCTTCGCCAATCAATACTGGGATTGTGCTTCTCTAACCAAGGTATTCCAAGGATTAATTGGAACTGCGGTGCTGTGATCAGATCAAACAGCTTTTCTCTGTGTCCATTTTGACATACCAGTACTAGCTGTGCTGTACATTGCGTTAGAGGACCCGACAGAAGTTGCGTTCCGTCTACTGCCGTGACATTCTCTGGTGTAGTCTTTGGGCAGATGGGCAGTCCGATTTTACCAGCCAATTCTTGGTCCATATAGTTACTGATTGCCCCACTATCGATATACGCCTCCAGGGCATGCATTTCCGAAGGGCGTTGTTGGTTAATCAAGCTCACAGGTATATCAAAATGTGAGACCAGAGAGCTCTGGACTATGCTCGACAGACTGGCCTCTAGGCCTGTCGGGCGTTGGAGTTTCCCGAATCGCTTTTCTCCTCTCTATTGTCCATGGCACCTACCATCTTGCGAGAAGGTTTAGCTGGGCGGTTCCGGAGAAAGTGACCGGACTGGCCACAATATAAGCATAATTGTTTCGACCGCCGCCGATCCCTTTCTGCTTTGGAGAGAGGGCCTCTGAGGACCCCTAACTGCATGGGTTAAGGATGAGTGTCTGCCGGCTGTTTCACCAGCGAGTCCTTAGGGCGCACATAAAATGGTCTGTTTTCTGAGCGGGAGCGATCTGCCTTCCGGTCTTGTAACCAATGGTCTAGTTGTATGGCTAAGTCTGTGTATTCCGCACACCCCTCGGGGGGGGTTAACCACCTGTGTGAGGACGTCTTTTAACTCTCCCCGCAGGCCTCTGTAGAACAGGGTGGTGCGCTTTTCCTCAGGCCAATTTGTTTCTGCCACCAAACGATTAAAAGTCGCTACATACGCCAGTAGGTCCTGACTGCCTTGGCGAAGGGAAAGCAATTCGTTATCTAGGGCCTGTCCCTTGGTGTGGCGGGCAAAAAGCTTTTCGAGTTCTCGCTGAAACCCAGGGAAGTTTCGTAATAAGGGGTCGTCCCGGTTCACTAAAGGGACCGACCAGTCTGCAGCATGACCCCCCAGATAAGACAGTACAAACGCTACCTTAGATTAATCAGTTGGAAATACTCCTGGCCTACACAAAAAGTGCAGACAACATTGATTCATAAATACCCCAAACTTCTTTGGGTCCCCGGTAAATCTCTCAGGGGGTGCTAACGGTATGCTGCCTGGAATAACTACTTGCACAGGGCTCGTGGCTTGTGAGGCCGCAGTAGGAGAAGTCCCTCCCTTCAGAGGGGCTTGGCCAGCCTGTGTTTGCAACACTTGCCGTGCTAACTCCTCGGTTCGGTCTCTGTTCACAACTAACTCTCGTCTGTGTGCATTGGTTTGTGACCGGGCTGCATGCACCTCTGCCCGTAAATCCCCTAAGATTTGGGATAACTGGTCTGCTTCCGAGGTTTCCATCGCTCAGGCAGAATAGTTTCAGGTGGCTTCGTGTTCTGTCACACTCGCCTGAATTCTGCAGGAGCGATGGGAAGGACCTCTGGATTGGGTACTGGTTCCCTGTTCTTCAGTGCCACAAAGGTATGCCTTTGGAAACAATTGTTGGTTTAGTGTTCTAGTCTGCTGTATTACACCCTACCCCTTCCCCCGAGTGCCTGGTGTGAGTGTGAGTTCTATCGGGCTCACCTTGTTTAATGTTTTGGTGAGCTCTCCATCCTGAGCTATGCATGGGTGTGTGCTGGAGCGAGAGGAGTCTCTAACCAGCTACGTCACTGGTTCGGTGAGTTTTTGTCCGGTTGTGTCTTTCAAATGCGATTGTCCTCTTACATGTGTTTCTTTCCTTTTCAGATCGCGGGTTGCTGTGGTTGTTGCTGGTGTGGATCGAGGAATCCTGCCTGAAGACCTTGAAGTAGCAGGTAAGCTTGCTTCACAGTTTTTGGTAATTTTCTATTTACTGTCTTTAGTCTTTCAGGGTCGGGTTCGAGGTGAGCCGTGCTACACGGTGCCACAAGTGGGAAAGAAGGCACGAGATCGGAGCTGCATGGATAGAAAAAGCTGCGACGAGGAGTTCTCAGGTAAACTTACCACTGCTGCGAAGCCGGCCGGAGCCGAGCAAGCGACACGGTGGAGGACAAGAAGAGATCGGGAGCTGGAGTTCCTGCAGGTAAGCAGTGACACGTAGCTGGATGGAAGAGAAAGCGCCACAGGTTGGAGTCCTCGCAGGTAAGTTGGAGCGCATGGCGGGTAGAAGAAGCTGAGCCACTACAAAGCGAAGGTAAAACGGTGTGTAGCTGAAGCTGGGTAGAAGATTCCAGGTAAGCAGAAAATCTTCGGAGCTGCGGTGAGTGTGGAAACAGAAAATCACATGAAGCACAGGATGCTGACTGGGTGTGGCTTATATAGACAGCCACACCCAAAGACTAGACTGCACCATACAGAATGGGCACAAGGAACAGGAAATGGAGTTTCTTAACGGGAAGTGAACCTAACTAGTGTAAGTTCTATGCAATGCTGTATGATAAAGGGCGGATGAGAGCTCAGGAGGCCCTTGTGTGTCTTGTGTGCCAGGCCCTTGTCCACATAACCCCAATTAGACTGCTAGAAGCGGGTGACAGTGTTTTTGGGAGCTTAGTGCTTCTGACACAATGGTAGCTCTGATCTCAATATGTATTCATTTGGAGGCCGCCACAATTTTCCCGGAGTCCTTTGGAGCCATGCTATTATTACTTCAACTCCATATTGGAACAGCTCTTCATCTGCTGCCTCCCCCCCCTGTACTGTGCGCCCACAGTTAGCTTAAATAATTTCCATCACGTTTAGAAGGTGAATCCCAGGGGTGGAACACACTATCCCTTGAACGCTGAATGAGATGGTCATGTTAGGTTTGCTCATAATGTCTCTCCCCATTATGTTTACTGGTGTCTGTTGGGAATACCACAGTGGTAGAGCCAAGTCATGCTCTCATATAGAAAGTGTAAGATGGTCTGTAAAAGGAACCAACTCAGTCGCCCCAGAAAATTCCCTCGGCATTTAAGGCATTGCCTGATAATGGATACCTTCCCTCCCTGATACAGGACCTAGTCGCCCCTTTGTCTACGAGAAAGGAAAAAGTCTTGTCATCTATCGTCACCCCTATACGTGGTTCCTCTGCCAGGTTGGGTGTAATTGATGGGATGGAACACATCAAGTCCCTCTGTGGGCTGTCCTATTTTGGGTACAATGACATCCTGTTCCCTATGAACGGATTGCCCCCACCAGTTACCCCTCCCAGTTTCCAAATGGGAGTCATTCCCATTGAGTCTGTGGGTGCCAGTATCCCATTGTTTTGCTGCGTCGTGTATGGTGACTGCTTGTTATTCTGCATCTGCGGTGCAGGTGGTGCCTGTGAGTATGGCTGTGCGGGTCCCTGCAACTGGGGTTTCTGTGTCATAGGCTGGTATGCTTGTGTGTGTGTGTGTGTGTCTGATGGCTGTCCTGTCTCTGTATTTGGTCTGAAGCATAGTAATCAGTCTGTTCACCTTAGTACTTGGGCTGATATTGTATCCCCCATTCTGTTGCATTCTCCCCCTGCTCCAACACACTCGAGAAATATGCCCTATCTGTCCATATACCCAACACTGGGGTGGTCCTACCATCCCCCTGATATCCCCCTGAGAACTCCTCTTGACCATGCTGCATCTGATACCCATGCCCTCTTCCTTTAGATGGCCCACCTCTTCATGTAAACCTGTGGTATGTGTCGCTCCGCCCCATGAAACTTCCTCCCGTTGATGTCGGTCTGTACTGCGCATGCGGGGTACCTGGTCCTTGCTGTGCTCATTAACACGGCCCCTTAACTTCTGCTGCACTAATTCGCCTCTTCCTACTTTATTTCCCCATGCTTCTTTCTCGCATTATCTTGCATTAGCCTACAATAGTAAGTTGGATTTCAGACCATGGTTTAGCCCCCATCCCCACCAACTTCTTATTAAGCTTCTTTTGCATCTGTTTTTTCCCACAGTACTCGTGTTTGAAGTCTCCATTTCTCTTGAATATACTGCAAGGGGTCTTCATCTTCCCCCATTTTGCGTGCCATAGTCGCGCTGATGTCTGAGGTATCTGGGTACTGTACCTTGCAGAGCCCACCACACGGCCGCTCAACAGCGAGCTATCGTGTGCTGTATTTTTAACTCCTGTGTAGCCGGCCCTTTTCCAAACTTCATCAGCAACCTCCCAAGAAGGGCCGAAAGTAAGCTTTTTATGTCACCCACTGCTAATGTCATGCCTGCTGTTAGTCTTTCTATCTCATATGTCCACTTCCTCGCAACTGCAGTCAACGTGGGTAACTTACACCTCAAGTTGTCTTTCTCTATCTGTTGCCATGGTGTATATATATTGAGGTCGCCCCTCCCTTCACCAATAGTGGGCATTGCTTCAGTCCAGTTTTCCCTCCCTGCCTCCCGGTGTCTTTGGTGGTTGTGAATGCCCTCACCAATTCTCCCCTCCTTCATGCTGGAAGGTCCCTGACCATCTGTGTGTATGGAGTGACGCTATCTGTGCTGCACAATGTATCCCTGGAGTGATGCGCCCCTTTCTCCTTGTCACCTCCTAGTCCTTATCTATTCCCCATACTGTGTCTCGGTCCGGGCTCCTCCCCAGACGACAATGAACAGATCACCCCACTTCCTCATCCTCACTCCTTGCGAAGTAATCGTTGGACCCTGTGTCTCCACCATAGCTGTCGATATTGTCTTGGAAGCTGAGTCTTCTTAATACCATTCCTTCTTGCTCTCCTTCTATGTTAATAACGCTCCTGCACTCTCCCCTCTGAGGACTCGATATTGTCTCTGTCTGGCAATGTGGCAGCCCTACTGTATCTCCTGCCTCGGTCTCGCTCTCCTTGCTCCTCTCTCTCTTCATTGTCACAAAAATGCTAAACCCTACTTTACTGGCACTTCCCTCACAGCACGCTCATCCTCTTCCTACGCTGTCGCTCTCTAAGGAGCCGCTCAACTTATCTGTACTTGCTTTTCCTGTTCTTCGTCTGCCCTTTTCCTCACCATATCTTTGAGCTCTCTCTGTCTCCTCTTCTCTCCCTTCGTGCTCTTTCACACTCCTCCTTTTCCTCCTCCTTCTCTCTACTCTACTTCTTCCATTATCGCTGCCCATTCCTTGCTTCACTCGTGTCCTCACAACCTATTACTTCCTTATTAGGACCTCCCACTTCTCCCGCTGCCTTCCCGTTTAGTTTGAGCAATATTTGCCCGCCTACCCACTGGTTTGATACTATATTCTCTGGTCCTTCCTGTCCCCGTTCCATCCCGCTGTCGCTCTCTTTTAGGCATGCCTGGATCTCGCTGTTGTAGGGAAGGCATGGTATCACAAGTATAACACTGACACAATGGATACAATTTGTAAAACCGTTATTGAAAATGTTGGGGTTGGAGAAACTCCAATGTTGCCCTATAACTAGGATGTCAGTAGTCTCGACCATCAAGTGATAAACAAATTGGTCGTAGTGGAGTCTGTCAAATCAAATTGGCCTATGCTAACAAAATCCTAATGCCTGTCCTATCTCTGGTACAAAAAGTGGAAAAAGGAGAAATGTATGCAAAGGAAAAATCAGCTTTCAAAAGAATAAAGGTAGTTGAACCCTATCTCCTCCTCACGTTAAACCTCACAGAGTAAGGCTGTCCTTGTAGGTAGGATGATGCACTCTGGCTTGGTTTCTAACACTCTAAGCAGTTCCAATAGCATGACCTTGTCCTGGCCACCTGGAGAGCAAGTCCCTGAGGACTAGCGGGTGAGACACCCTTTGGTTTCTCGGACTGCACTCTCTCTTCATCCCCTGCACTTTCAGCTCCCTCGACCACTTGTCCGGTCTCATCCTGCCCCTCCCTTTTGCTGTATGCTGGAGGTGCGAATATAGGATTTGTATACCCTGCCGCTGGTCTTAATTCCCTCGCTGGTTATAATCCCTGGGCCCCCGCAGTTGCGCCTTCGCTCTCATGTTCAGGAGGAGGAGGGGTAGGGGCTGAGGGTTTTTTGTCTGCAGCGTCCTGTTGGTTCAGCATACAGTGATGCCGCGCCACATCCCCTCCATCGTCCTGGAACATTTTCCACAGCTCAAATATAGCCAGTCACTTATTCAATTTCTTCCCCTTGTAGCCCTAGTGCATATGCGCTTGTAATGGTTGCTGCACACATTTGGAGAAGCTCCCACCTTTTGGCCATAGCTTAAGCAGTTTACCCTTTGTGCTTTGTGTCTATTCTGTGGTTTATTTACAAATTCCATATGTCACGGAAGGGACTTACACATGTGCTGTAGGGGTGTCCCTCCCATGGTTTTGCCACAATATATTACTTTAATACTTACTTGACCCCAAGGTTGGGTTTTCCACACTTCCACTGTTATCAAACAAATGCACTTTACCTTATGTTGAAATTGAATATTCAAATACCCGTTTAAGCCACAAAAATCACAAGCCTCTCTGGCTCTTGATCAATGCCTTGGGTGTGTTACGCGCACTGCCCTTCTACAACTCTCTGCCTTCGCAGGTACACTCACTGACCTTGCGCATGTGTCTTTCCGCGTACCACCCCAAAACACAACACCTCCTCTTCTTCTCTATCGTCATAAGGAACTCCTGCATCCCTTGTGCGTTCCAAGTCCTATACAGAAACCTTATTGGTGATGTCACCTCTATGATACAGAAGGGAAGAGAAAAAGAATCGCTGATATCCACCCACTCACAGAATTGACCACAACATTTCTCAATAACACTGAGACCCCAACAAATACAAACAACATATATCCACAGCCGTCTTCCTGCCTCCTAACAGGGGATACCAATACTTCACATGCTCAATCTGTACCTACAGCGTCGCCTTTTAGATAAAACGTCTCTGCAAGGCTTAACCAGAAGAACACCTTCTGCTATTCAAGCTAGCTTTACTTGCTAAGCCCTATAGACAAGGATACTGTCATCCGTGACCCGAGCTACAACGCCCAACCCAGAGGAAATGCAATATTTACACAGCTTTTATTATCCCTACCCTCGAGCCAATCACCTAGGCCAATTGCTGAAACTGGTCAGCTCAAGATCGAATGTTCCCTAACCACAAACAATTAACATCCACCTCTGTGGCTTCCCGCCCCAACCATATTAAACCCCACCCCACACCCAACATCTGTTCACCACTTCCCCTATTTGCTGTATGGCTGATCCAATACTTGCACTCTGCGATCAGCTGATGTCACTCGGCCACCTGCTCTCCCCCAATCTACCACTCCGCCCTTCTGGTCTGCTGGGTGTCCCACGGGCAGCAGGCATGACTTTCTCCAAGGTGGCTCCTGATGGCCTCTTCACAGGGTACACCTTCTCAGTGATTTACGGTCTTCTTGGGTCACCTCAAAGCCCTCCAGGCGTTGCAACGGGAAGAGACGGTTTTGTGCCAATCGAATGTAGCCAACTATCCTTTGCTACCACTTTGTAATAGTACACCAGAGGACAGAGGGTGTTTGTATCGATACTGTCACAAGTCAGCAGAGTATTTGGGGCCCATCCAAACCCTTATCCCGGCAATAACGGAGAACTCTGCCATGGGACAAATAAACCGTCTTTATTCTCAAAAAGACAGTGATCATACAGGAAACTACAGAATCTCTGGCAATCGCAGCTCCTGAGCCTGCGTCAGTTGTTTTAACTTTTTTTAGGGACATCAAAACCACCAACCTAAGGGCGGTATCCATATGGCGCTCGGGTGTTATCAACTATGTAAATCCCCCATGTGAGTTATTCCATTGGTTTTCCCTTGTCAGGTGGCTTTGCCTGAGACTTACCGAAAGTCTCATCTATTACTTTGCTTCAGGGTCGCACAATGACCCTTGGCCCCTGAAACATTATACAACACCCCTGGGTTGGAGCGCCTGGATTGGCTGGAGCGGGTCTCTACAGGCCTGGGACTGTGTTGTGTTCACAGCGCTCGGTGTACCTTTTCAGGGTAATGGGAAAGACTGTGTGTCCCCATTGATGCCACTGACATAGCCACCTGACCTGGGAGAGGGCCTGCAGATTGCAATGTTCTGTGGACAACGCATGTATCCATCTTATCTGCTTCGCTGGGAGAAGCTCCTCTTCCCACCATGAGTATAAGGCCATTGTTCGGCTCGGCTGGGTCATATGGGCGAGGACCACGAAACTGAGCCTTTCGGTGTGCAATTATTGAGAATTTTATTCGGTATTCCACAGGTGGCTCACTGCCTTGAAAAGCAGGAATCTTCCTCCCACCCTTGCCCTTGGGTGCAAACACTGGCACTGTGCTTCACGCTGCAGAATCTGCATCTTTCCATCCAAGTTTTGATTCGTGCAAATTCACTACAGTCCTTCTATGGTTTCCCTATATATTCTAATATTTTCTTTGTATATTAGTAATGATCAGGACCTTACAGGTTCTTTATGCATCCCTGTAGTTCCTCATAGTTAGTTGTGATGAAGCCGTTGCAAGCTAGTATCATATGTGCTTTGTTCTCTTGAGTTTATGCATATAGCTAGTAAAAAGAAAAAGCGCCTGACAGTATGTATATGTATCTGTCCTCTATCTACAGAACGATGTAAGCATGTTCTTCATGTGTGCGTGTGTGTCTGCGTACCTTCGTGCAGGCGTGCAAGTTTACTTTGTGACTAACATTGCTATGTCGTGTTGTCACTAATGACGTCAGCATGGCTGATTATTATCAGTCAACCTGATGCAATGATGAGGCACCTGTATCTGCAAAGACATCAGCTGGATAGGGTTCAAATGGTTGTCTAATAGAATATCTGTTCCCGTACGTGGGATACACTGGTTCACCCGGTGGTTGGCCAAACAGTGAATAGCATCTCTCGTTTCTTATCCTTCAGCTGACATGCGCATAGGGGACATGAGGGCCATTCTGGGGACCCTCTATTCAGTGTCCAGAGTGTTGGAGATAGAAAGGTGCAGGTTAGAGAGGGCTGTGTCAGAGTGTGAGTTAGCTGCAGGGGTAGGAGGAGCAGAGAAAGTAGAGGCAAAGGCATCCACTGACACACGCTTCATGGGCCCGATGATCGAGAAGGTAGGTGGTAGTGCTGGGGTCGGTTTTGCCTGAAGGACAGCAAGTTTTAGGTGAAAGGAACGCAGAAAGTGGTCCGTCCAATAGAAGGGAGTGGTGAGAGGATAATGTCTGAGGAGATCCGAACATCCATTTTGTGTCTGGCAGAACGTGGCGGGGTCCGAGGGGTGGAGGGTGGAACAGAGCTGGTGACAGAGCTAGTTGTTAACCAAGTCTCAGTGAGAGCGAGGACATCCAGGTCAAGTTCTTCTAGAAGGCGGCATATGGCAGAGGAGTGTTTGACAGCAGAGCGCGACATGGAGCAGGTTGCCACATTTGAAAGACTTCCGGTGTATGGTACAGGAGGGAGGTACATCCAGCGGAGGTTGAAGAGGGGACCTGGTGTGGCAAAGGCAGAAGATGGGGGTGGGAAAGGTGACAGAGAGGAGGAGAAGGAAGGTTCCAGAAAGGAGGTGGCAGAGGAGGCAGAGAGGTATAGGGAGTAGCAGGAGGAGGGAGGAAGTTGCTAAGACGAGGGAATCTTCTATCAAAAACGAGGAGATTGGGCTGACGGCCCTGGACCGAGTCCCATTCCGATAAACATTAATGATGGTTTCGACGGAATGGAAGGAAGCCAAAAGGGCGTACCACCGGGTGCCACCATTAATGGGAGAGGAGGAGATGGGAGAAAGAACAGAGACCATAGAGGGGTCCATAGGTCAGGAAAGGGAACAACAAAGAGGATGTCAGTGAGTGTCTTTCTGGAGGAAGCACTGATTTGTATTTATTTTATTTTATTGTTTGCTTGTTAGGCGCTTATACAATAGGAAAATACTGTTTCAAAGTGCCCACAGGGCAAGGGAGGGAGCAGGAGTGGGAAATACATTAACCTCTTAAGTGCCATTGAGGTTCCCCCCCCAATGCCAATGTTTTTTTTTTTAAATCGCGGTATTCACCGCCCAAACCCGCCAGCATTTCCACCGACGAGCTGGCTCGTCGGTGGCAACCTGGAGCGGTTTTTTTACCGACGAGCCGGCTCGTCGCTGGCATTTAAAGGGTTAAAGTTAATTAAAAACACAATATACAAGAGCAGTGGGGGAAGAGGAAAACAGGACGAACCTACTATGCCTTGTGAGTAATCAGAACATGCAAGTGTGTTAGGGAGAATTCTCTGAAAATTCTGACTGGGATGGGACTGACTACTGTCTCCCAGGGCATGTAAAGTCACCATTGGCTTTACTAGTCTCAAATTGTGAACAGAACCAGTACAAACCATCATATTGTGGAAGTACTGTTAGGGGTAATTAGATTGCCCCTGGGTCTGTTTTCCAAGAGGGCACTGTCCAGTCCCCCCTTGTCGAGTTTCTGGCTGGTGGCAGTGGTTACCACGCGAAATATTCCACCAGAATATTTCCTACGGGATTTTCCCATTCATTTTAAACGCACCACTTTTTTGGTGCAATGTTAAAGATACCGCCGGGTTATTTATTTAATATTTATTCCCCGGTTGTTTTTTTTTTGCCAGGACTCAGTTTTAAAATGGCGTTTGTGTTCGCCTCTGTAACTCCAACCCAAGTCGAGCCCTTTGTTCCACTTTTGGCGAGCTTCTGCACAGAAGCCTCCAAAAGTGGTGCCACTCTGTCTGGGTCCACACGATGTGTGGGGGGGGGGGAATAGGCCCCCTGGACTGAGTTGCCTCGGCAACTCAAGTGCACTCTTGTGTGATTGGCCCAGTGGTGAGCCGCCCGGCTCACCACTTAGCATATTTGAGTGACAGCTAGGACTGATGAATGGGGGTTTTCTGCATAAAAGCAGGGCTTTGGGAACTGGAACTTGAGAAGTCGCCACAGGACCTAAAGAATCTGAAGAGGGAGAAGCTGAGCAGACCTGCAACGACGACACCACCGGTGGAGCCCTGGTGAACCGACTCACCACTTCCCAACGACGGAGAAGATCTTCTGCCAGGAGAGTCTTCTTCCTGTGAGCTGGTGGGGTTAACCAGTTCGCCTCTTTTTCGCCTTCCTGGATCGTCTCGTGGTCGAATCGCCCGTGCCAAGCACCCCGGCGACCGGATAGCCACGCTTCACCACTACCGTGAATAAAAGGGTAGTAACTTTTAACCGGGAAACTCTGCGGCTGGTTTCTTCCCTGGCAGTGCAACGACCTCCAGCTTTCCTCCAAGTCGAGATTTTCTCTTCCCCTGGACGAAGCACCGACTTGCACCCTCTGCCAGGAACAACTGCCCCCGCTGGAGCCTACTCACCATTTCAGGTAGTGTGTCCCACCTGGTCTCCCTTGCAACAGACCGTCCAAGGTGTCCCGTAAATCCTTGACTCTTTATCCTGGGGTGACCTCGGACCTGTTAACTAACTTTTCTGAACTGATCTAACTCCTTTTCGAACTATTTGCAAAGACTTTTAAAGTGTACTTCAACTGTGTGATCTTGGGCACATTCCGCCTTGCTCTCTCCAAGAGTGGGCCTGGTCTATGAACTTTTTGCTCTACAGTAGACCCTGCCTTTCTTGACTTGCTGTGGTTCTTTAAAGTGTTGGTATTGTGTGCTTTCCTATTTCTGCCTTTTCTCTCCCTTTTTAAATAATTATTGGAGTGTCATCTTGGTTAAGCGCTCACCCCTGTGTTGATAATAAGTGGTGTTCTTTTGCTAAAACTTGTCGAATAATTAATCAGGGAGGTGTATATATTTCTAGTGACGGTGTTTGAACTTGCTTGACATATTAGTGCCAGTGTATTTTTACAAGTGTGTTTTTAAATAAATAATTATATACTTTTATACCAAAGCTCTGGTCAGTGTTTGCTTGTGCTACTGTATTTTTGTACCTAATGTGTATACTCTATATTCTGCCTAACTCTTCTTGAGGGAAGTCTGACTGCTCAGCCACAGCTACCAGGTAAATCTGGGTGGTACAGACTGCTACCAATTGGATTTACTGCTAACACATGTAGTCTTAAACTTTTGGCAGTGGTCCCTAAGGGAACTGCACAGGTTTCTGCCTAACAAAGTGCAGCAAGGAAGAAGGCAGGAGGTGAGGGGGGGCAGTGCTGTGGAGTCTGAGCTCATGGGTGAGCGACATATGTGAAGTGCTGACAATGTTGAGTACTAAACGGCCTGGAGCCGCGAGGGGTGCAAGTGCGAGCCACCTGGGTGGGTGTAGGTATTAGCAATAGGGAGGCCTGGGTTGGAGACCAAGATATCCCTCTTGAACTTCTTACTTCCAGACTTAGTGAGAGGGATAGAGTAGGAGATAGAGTAGCAGTTTGGGAAGATGGTAGAGATTGAGAGAACCATAGAGAGTGCGAGGAGGAGGGATTGGAGAGTGAGTGAGTGAGTGAGTGAAGGAGGAAGGAAGCACAGCCCACAGCAGAGCACCAAGGAAGCCTCTGGGGCGGGGGATTTACACAGAACGAGGCAACAATCAGGTAACACACCCCAGGGCAATGCAGGCGCATTGAGGAGGGAAGATTGGGGGCCGGGTGGAGGAGCGCATTAACCTGGGCCTGAATGCAAAGAAGGTAGTGATGATGAATAGGTACAGGGCAAACCTCAATAAACAAGTATTCGGAGAAGGAATACGTTGCTTTAAAATGTTCACCCACCATATCAAAGTGAAAACAGATGTCAATGACGTAATACACAATGTAGCAATCACCCAAGCCAAAGCAGAACTACTGACCATGGAACAACAAGGCATCATAGAAAGAATCGGGTCATGCAGAGTCAGTATCAAACCTGGTTGTCAGAGCAAGCCCACTGGCAGGGTAACTCTGCAAAGATTTGAGGGCACTCAACAGGTGTGTATTGGCATCCCTTGTCCAACATCAGTGAACTGATCACTGCAAAAGGCAGCACAAAACATGTTTCTATGTTGCACATCGTGGCAGCATTTCACCAGCTAAAGTCACCCGGATTCAAACCAATTGACGGTCTTTATTACCCATAAATGATTCTTCCAATGTGTACATATGCAATTTGGTCTAGTCTCCTCATCCTCAGTCTTTAAGAAAATGATGTTCAAACAATTCCAGCCAGAAAAAGCAATACTGACTTTCCAAGATTACATTTTAATTTATGGCAGGGACCAGAAGGAGCACAAGAGACCGCTAAATGCCTTGAGGATCATCAGGAGCTTGTGCATGACGCTACGTAGGGACAAGTGCAAATTGAAGAGGAACGAGATAGAACGTGCCCTAAATATTCAATCATCCCGGAGCATAGAATCCAAGAAGGAACTGGTAAATACCACTACAAACACACCTCATCCATCAGACAAAGAACAACTACTTCTGTGATTTCTGGGTACGGTGGAGTGCTAACTATGCTGATGGTGGAGGCAACATGAGAAAGCTAGTAAAGAAGGGCCAAGTGTTTGAATGGAATTAATCCTGCAAGGGTGAGCCTCGTTGAACAAGTGCAAGTTTGGAAGGTGAACAGTTTAACCATGGGTGTGAGCAGTAAAGGCCTGGGAGCTTTCTCATATAAGCAGAGGGTGTTAAAGAACGGATAATGTTTTACATTGCCTGCTTCTTGAAGGGCACACAAATGATGTACCATATTACAGAGAAAATAATACCCGCCATTAAGTAGGTGATTTCAAAATGTTGGCCTTTCATTTGTGGACTTGAGTTCGAAGTTCCTGCAGACCACAAACAGTGAAGGAGAGTCTCACGACAAAGGGTCTAAATAAAGTATCACCGAGGATAACAGGTGAACGCCAGGCTTGCAAAAAACGCACATTTGAGGTGAAATATGTGCCAGTTGCAATGAACAAGGTAGCAGACCGCTCTTTGGGGCTTGTAACGCAGACAGAAGGAGGAGCCCAAAATCAGGTGTTATTAATTCAACAATATGCATTATCCAAACAAGAATGGGAACAGGATGCATTTCTCAGCAGCATAATTCAGGAAAGGAGGAACCACTGCAAATGAATGATACTCGAGTGCTTTGGTTGCGAGAGGGCCTGTAGGTCATAGGAGACCTGTAGAAATGGGGACAGGGAAATTCCCCAGTGGGAGTACACAACCACATTGCTGTAGGTCACACGGCCACCAGAGTATGTCAAAAACTTAACGGATTAGGAGTGATTACTGGTGGCCTGGCTGCGACAAGCAAATAGAGCAGTGAGAGTGTATTCAATGTGCAGGCAATGACCTAAATATCTTCTTCCAGATTACCATGAGAGCGGTTTGCCAAGGACAAAGTAAAACCCATCTGCAATGAGGTAGTAGCCTCATACTTCATCTTCCTGATTGATTTACTCACTGATCGGTGGAAGAAACATGCACAAGTGGTGTCTACATTAGGGATGTGCTCACTTTCTTCTGTAAAGAGCAGTACCTAACTATCCTACTGACAGACAATGGAGCACAGTTCAGATCTTTGGAAATGTGCAGGTTCTTAGAGGAAAATGGGATAGAACACATCAGTGCAGTTATCACTGTCAAACCAATGGTGTAATGGAGATGTTAAATCGGGTCATCAAGAAGAATGTGCATTGGTCTCTCATTGCAGGATGCATGTAGTAACCACAATCGTCATGGGAAATGGGATCATCTCATGCCACCACTGGGGTGTCTCCATTTGAGATGTTTGAGGGGAAAGAAGCCCAACACCAGAATATACCCTCGCTTAAATCAATGATGGAATTAAGGCTATGCAAAGAAGCAACAAAAGGAACTACGACAGACCCATGTCTGTCAGTCACCAGGGTGAAGGCAGGACACTGGATAAGAATCATGATACCTCTCATTTTGCAGAAACCCAATGGGGTGTGGTCGTTACCCTCCACAGTAGTAAAGGTATGCATGGTGCTGTCCAAGTGTCTGACAATAGTGTGTAACATCAACTGTGTCTCCAAAAGCAAGGGTTTGAGGGGCTGTCCCCAAGGCTGCAGGATAGTAACATGAGCAGTCACAAAAATACCTCCAGTGAGTCCTTGTACCAGAACTCAGACAGAAAGTGATATCAAACTCAGAATAAGGGACAAGATGCAAGCGATAGAGTTGACATGGAGAGAGATGTGTGAGACCACGATCCCCGAATTACCATGTAGAGTAGCATTGGGTGCAGCGCAGTCTCCTGTGAGAAACCAGAAGGTGTCTCACCCACTAGTCCCCGGAGATCTGTCATCCAGGTGGCCAGGACACGCCCATCACTTTTGGATCCAGTTCTTGGGTGTGGACCATTGCGGGAGGATCACCTGGGTGAGGGGACTTGTGGGAGTGGGATGCCGGATGGTGAGATGCAGTATCCCCTTCCCTATAAAACCTTTACTCCATCCTATCAGGTGGGATATTTAGGAACTCTACCCCTGCCACCCGCATTTACAACACAAACACTTTCCCACAGACAGCCTGCTATGAGAAAACAGACTAACACCCGAGCCATATACCTGACGTGTCCCAATACAGTGGTCAGGCAATTACTGACCATCATATACACACACCTGACTTTCATTAAGCTTCCCCACACGGATAAAAGACGGAGCACGAGAGCACACTCTGAGCGAGGCAAAACACACGAGGAAACCGCAGTTCCAAGATGGCAGTTTAACGAGAGAAAAAAGGTGACAAAACAGAAGGGGTTAGCAGGGAAAGAAGTTCCCTTTACCTTGTCGGCAAGGAACGTTGCTTTCATGAACACTCGAGATTGGAAAGCGTAAGACCAGGAAAACAGGCTGAAGAATCCTGCATTGTGTGTAGGAGATACCCGGGGCACTCCGGCGTCGATAATCAAGGCGGGCAGAATCACCAGCCGCTGTGGTACTGTCCTTGGCTCCACAAACAAAGCAGCGTCTGTGAAATCAACCGAGCCGGTGAGTTGGGGAGACCGATACCAGACTGGTCTGTGTTGAAGCCAAGGTTGCAAGAGGCAACATTGTATGGCGAGCGCTGGAGTGAACATTGTTTGAAATACATGTGATAAAAGATGCAAGTAAAGTTGAACTGCTGATGAGCGAGTGAACTTTAAAATCAAGATACAACACCTTTAACAGAGTGGTTCAGCACCATGCGTGCGCTCAATCGAAGGTCTCTCTAAGGTATCCAGCTGAAAAGTGAAAGAGTTGTAGAGAATTGTGAATCGAAGTGGTCCTGCGACGGGTCAAACTAAATCCTGCGCACAGTTGAAAGTCTTCGATGTTGATACCGTAAAGAAAGTTTGTGGCAAAGTAGATAAAGTTGGTCCGAGCCCGGCAGAGGGAGATCAATTGAAAGCTTTGTGTTTAAGTGGGTCTGAGCCCTGAAGAGGGGGACCGGGAATGAACAGAAAATCACCCCAGAATTTGTACATGTGAAATCCTAAGAAAGGAACTTTGATGTTTGTCGTGTTGCATCAGGCCCTCTGAAAAAGAGACTTTGAACAGCAACGAGACTTTTGCATAGAAGGCCATAATATTGAAGTTTTGAATTGCACCCTTGTGCTAGATAAGCTAGAGACTGTTCTAAGCTCGAGTGTGCCGCCTTGCCCGTGCTGAAAACGAGGGGAATGGAAGAAAACGGCTTGAATATCCCGACATATTTCTTGAACACTTTTCTTTTACATAACATTGTTTTGCACACTATTTGTATTGAGAAGTCAGGATTGGCAATAGGTTTATTAGAATAGGCCCTTTTATTTTGACAGGACACCACTAGGACTGCGTTATTATTATTTGATGGTCATAGCTTGCTCCCATCTTTAGATTTATGATTAGATAGGCTTTTTTTAAACCTAGTTGAAGTTCAATAAACACCCTTGAACTGTGATCACTTGTGTCTGTCTTACTTTTTGTTATCATGCCTTCCTTACACTGTGTCCTGGTGGCCTCCAGGAACCAGTCACTACCACACACTTTGCATTCTGGTTTGTAAACAAGAGAGTATGGCATGCTAGTGATGTCACCATCATAGCCGACAGTTTTTAGACAGTATGTACACATTATTAGAGGACTGCTATGGATATTTTCCTGTATGCATTAGTAAGAATCGATACTGAGCTTATTACAACCTTGCCGTTTCATTGCCAAAAAGAACGTTTGTTTTCCTCATTATTAGCAGCATCGTCCAAGGTGTTTTTGAAGGGTTGAACGGGCTGCTATGCCAAGTATGCCTGAAGAGAGCTCTGCTTGCTGCCATAGAGCTAATGAGGATACATAAAAGCAGGGCTCTTATGCCAGTCACGAACTCGGCCATGGTTAGCCAGTGCTTCTTGCTTAAAGCTCTGTTACAACAGTGGACACTAAGAACCAGTGGAGCAGTTTAAGTTGGTGAGAGATTTTCTTAAATTTTAAAGGGCTTAGGGTTCCTTTGGGTTTCATGCTACCTGGTACATTGATTTTCTTTTTGTTCTCACTTTTGTGCTGCTAGCGGAAGGGGCGAGATGTTTTGTTGAATTATGATTTTAAGTGCAGGTTTTGGGCCCAGACTGCTTGTCCAGTACCACCAATGGTCAATAGGTGACACTGTGCCGTCTGCAACAAGTAATTCATGGTTAAAGACTTAAAATTATATTTTGTATCCACAATAACATCTTAAGTTAGAACAGCTGACAAAGCTAGAGGAAGATGTGCAACACAAAAAAGGAGAATGCAAATCCCTAAAAAAGGAGCATAACTGCTTCTGCTTAGAATCAGCCGTTTCTTAGTAGCCTGCACTATATATATTATGTCAGTTGGGGCTAGAGTTGTGGAATGTATCCTGTAAGGGCTCCTTTAGTCTACCCTGCCTAGTGTATTGATATTTTTTCCCACTTATGTGCTGCATTTACATGCGTTTTTTTCCTTTAAAGGGCCTACGTTTTTTTCCCCGCTGCCTGGTGTTTTTTTTTCTCTTTTGGGAATAGATTTTGTAATTATGCTTTTAAATAAATGTTTTGTTTTATTGCAACTTGTACAGTCAAGTATCACATGTGGCTAATGGGTGCCACTGTGCAATCGGGAATAAGTAATGCATTCCTAACCCCTGATGAATCTTGTGTTGACCACAACAAAATGATGCAACATTGTGCTCGATCTATCCCAGGCTAAAACAGCTGATAACTTTAAAGAGGAATACATGCAAGGCAAAAATAAAACTTGCAACTTGCAATATACTTTGACCGCTACAATTTTAAAAAATACAATTACAGAATTTAAGGATGAACTCACAGTTTTGAACATGAACTTGGGTGAGCAAATCTTAGGGGGCGGTTCACCATACAAAGTGTCTCCGGTGTTGCGACATTCAGACAGGTGAGACTCTGGCCGTTCCATTGGACGACACTCCCCTTTCTGCGTCAATATTAGAGCAGTTTGTCCGTTGGGCCCAGATCTCGGAAGAAGAACATTCAAACCAACCACCTTCAAACCCTGCAAGTGCGGGGAAGCAACAAGCGCCGAAGGAAATCATAGTCCAATCACTTAAAGCAAATAGTAAAACAAAAAAACAACGTAATAAGCAGGACGCATCCCTGACGTAGGACTTGGAGTGTCCAGAGGAGCAAGTAAAGAAGACAAAACACCAAAAAGGCAAGAAGATTAAAAACTCAGAAGTTAGTCAGTTTATCCGCAAACTCAAGCGAACTCAAGCGATTGGATTCTGAAAAGAAAGCCCACAAGATCGATGTGAAAAGTTCAAACAAGATCACTGGTAAAAATGGGAATCCCTCATGGAGGCTCTACCATCGAACATCAGATTATGGGGATAACGGTGGGGATTCAAACTGACACTCCGACAGAGCCCAAAAAGATTGCAACAATATTTTTGAGAGGCAAGTTGGTGATCAAGTTTCAAATGATGTGATTGGTGGCCCGAGGTTATTGCCCTCAAATTTAATAATTCCAAGATCAGACACGGCGGCTGATAGTCAAAAAGAAGTGTCTGAAAATCAGCAGGCTAGGGATTCATCTCCCTCACCCAATCATAACGTAACTCCTACCATTGTGAAGTGTCTGGATACATCAGTGAACTTGACATCCAAACAAGGGTGCACAAATTGTGCCTGCACACTGACCCATTCGGAGCCACGACTGTGTGTCCGGGAAAAAAAAGCACAGGGAGGGAACCACAGAACTGTAACAAGTTGTTTATACAAATAATGATTTCAACAAATTCCAGAAGAAGGCCCCTGAATCGGAGCATGATTCTGCATGTGTTGAGAGATGTCCTGGATCTGTCGCACATTGCTTCGTTTGATATTGAGTATATTCGGTTTCTCCACCTTCCCGTAATGGACTTGGTGAAAGTTGGGGTTAAATCAAAGCAGGGGGTGAGTGCAATTTTGCCAACGGGAGCAGATTTGTTGAGATTGGGATATGAGGCGTTACTTGAACTGCCCACCAAAAACAGAAATTCAAGTGTTCTAAGGTCTAATAACATAGAAATGAGGCAGAGGGATGTTCAAAAAAACGGAATCCAGTACTAATGTATTGGCCTTGGTACCTGAGATTGTCTCACACATTCTAATAATACTGGGTCATTCCGGGATGTGTCTCTAACCTTTTGGCCATGTTAAATTGGTAGGCTAGAAGGTCCTTTGGGAACGACACAAGGAAGGCCTATGTTTTTAAAATGTTGACCTTATCGTGTTCCAAGAGACATGGCTTAGGGCCAGTTTTGGCACGGATGGTTTTTCAGTCCACCATCAGGTGGCTACTACCGAGGGGTTGGGTAGACCTTTGGCCTTTTGATAGCCTGTCTTAATGCTGTTTTTTCATCTTCTGAGATGGTGTCTAATACTATACCGGGCATTTTGGCAGTTAAGGTGGACTTGGGTATTGGAGGTGGTCTGGCCAAATGGTCAATAATTAATATTTACTGGAATCCCGCCCGCTCGATTTTCAATGGTCATTATCAGATGTATTGCTTGGATTGTTGTCCTTCCCATGAATTGGTTGTTCTGGGTGATCTCAATTCTTAATGTATAAAAGTGGGCGCCCCCGACAAATCCTTGACCAAACCCCCATCAAATAATGGGAAGGTCTGGTACAATTATATGAGCGATTGGGATCTGTCGGTGGCTTACGGGAATATGAGGGGATTTTCCCCCTGCACCCACATGGAAGCGTGACGACAGCTATTCCACAATCGACTCTTATTTCTCTCCAGAAATCTATTTAATCAATTTCACCATTTCTCTGTCACAAATGGTCACCCTAGCAATCATGATATTTTAGAGGCTGTATTTGATCAAAAAAAGGTGTCTGGGCAGCAGACCTATCCGCAGGAATTAACTGTTAATGCGGGTAGGAGCAAAGTAGTTTGTTTCCATAGGATGGAGATCTCGTATTAGGCTTCTTAATCACACCATAGATCCCTTGTCTGATGGCGACTTGGAAATAGTGTGTGAACCAAAAAAATGTGTGAAGTTCCTTTAGGATCTCAATCCTCCTTGTAAGGGGGCCACAAAACTGTTAGTCAAGCACAATCACCAGTTTGATGAAAATACTTAGTTTAAAAAAAAGAGAATTGAGGAAGTCATTGAGACTGCTAAAAACAAAAATACATGATAAGCAGGAGTGTCGGAAGCTGCCTAGAACTTTGAAATATAGTTAGAGGAATTGGTCCAGGACTAATAAATTCCACCGCTTGCAAACTGATAAGGAAGTCATGCTAAAAGGCATTTCCTTGAACTTGTGTAATTGTTGGTCTGTTAGTAATCTGGACCATTCCCATAAAACGATACAGGATGGGGCAATATAGGACTCAACATGGGTTAAGCATTTCGTAAAGGTATATGGATCACCTTACCCTTCAACGGACCATTCTGGAGAAAGAGGTAAATTGGGAGTTGAATGTCCCGCAAGACGCAAAAAATCATCAGCCATCGAAAGCTGCTGGCCCTAATGGTCTGACTAACCAGATATTAAAATTGGATCCAGACCTTTGGTCTCGCTTGTTGGCAGCTTTATTTTGTGGGATTATCCCTTCCAAACAAATACCGGGATCTTGGAGAAGGGCTATAATTATACCAATGTATGAAAAGGGTGACAGGGTGGTCCCCTTTAATGATTTTCCAAAATGCCTTCTGGACGTGGATGGAAAACATTTTTCTGGGCTTGTCCTAAAAGATCTGGAACAATGGGCAAGTTCTAAGGGTATATTGTCAAGGGAACAGATAGGTTTCTGCAGTGGCCTTTATACGTCCTTGAACAGACTTGTCCTGAGTACGGCCAGTTGTGGTTATTTTGAAAAAGGCGCCGAACTGCTTTATTGGCCCTGGATTGATTTGTCGCAGGCATTTGACATGGTCAATCAGGCTCTCCTGTGGGGCAAGCTAAGGAGGTGGGGCCTCCCTGAAAACCTGCTAGCCATCCTGATTGAGATGCATAGAGATTCGGAATTTCAGATCAGATTGGATAGATCAAGGAAACTTTCGAGTCCCATTAGAACAGATCGGGGGTTCGCCAGAGCTGCCTTGTTGCACCCTTTCTTTTAAATCTGTATCTGTCGGATCTAGTCAAGTGGATGGAAAATTCGGCGCTGGCAAGTCCAAAGATTGGAAACACCAAGATAAAATGGATGGCTTACGCCGACGACATTGTCCTACTTGACTACACCCAAGTTGGTCTTCACCGGATGCTTTGAGCGCCACATAATTATGCAGACCTCAATGATTTAAAAATGTATCAATTGAAATCAAAAATGTTGGTCTTTAAACAACCATTAAAAGCTATCAAGTCTTTCTCATGGAGTTTGGAGGATCAATTGATACCGTTTACTAAGGAAGTAACTTACTTAGGCTCGGTGATCAGATCATTCCCTACTAGATTCCAAGATGGCCACCGTCTCCTGAGGGTGTACGCACCTGAGCTCCGTCCGGGTGAGAGAAACGAAAGGTGATAATTTAGCAAAATAGCGCAGAGAAATGCCTCTTTCCCTTTCCGTTTCAGCTTCTGAGAAGGAGGCAAGCAACCCTTCACCGAAGCACTCGGCACGAGACCCGTCCCACATCCGTGGTCGCAGTCTTGAAGTCCGACACCTGTGGCTGGGATAATCCGATCCTGCTGAAAACCCTGTGGATGACCTCAGTGGATTGGGGGCACCAGTGGCCAGCCGCTGAAGGTAGCAGGTCCTGACCGCTAAATCTACTAAGATCCCCAACAAAGTCCCTAATGAGGGACGTGTACCTCAGCAACTCCTCAGAACTGAAGACCAGGGGCCAGAAGGAGCACACCACGCACTGTGGTCTCCAGAGACCCCCGGCGAAGGGCAGCATGCGGCAGGAGCCCCACTAAGTCTGCAGTGCGACCTGGAACAAGGAGCTGCCAGCCCTGAAGCTGCGACCGATGCAGGAGGGACCCGACGAGATCATACGGGCGGCGAGCTGGCAGAGACTGGGAGCGAAAGAAAGGGACACGGACACGAGACAGCACAACCTGCGGGGTAAGGACACTAATACGGCAACGACATGCCTGGGCGTAGAAAGCCTGAGGACCATCCAGAGCGCGTTGCTTAATTAACGCGCCACGCCACACAAGTGCACCATGACGGAATATTGATTGTAACACAAATCATCCATAAAAGAAGCCCGGCACTGTGGCTCGACCCAAGATATTTCATTATATGCCTCTGCCGTTGTGCGACTCCGGCCGTGTCACGGAGACATTGCCTGCAGAATGGGACACTGAGGAACCACCATGACGGTTATAGCCATGTGGGGAAACACTGCCTGCCACACAGGTCAGTGTGCACTCCCCACGCGCAGAGGTCCTTTACCCCACAACGCTAATAGACACCGTGAGAGAAGCTCATCTACCCACACAGCATAAAAGCACCAGGGGCCCACCCTGGTGCATTACTACACCTTTCACCATTACGACGTGGCAAACATAATAAACAAGGTGTAACAGGAGCAGAAGCAGCACATGAGACCCAGTACAAGTGCGCCCCCGTGATGGAAGGACAAGCATACCCATCACAATAATCCACGGCGGTGGAGAGGGACTACTGGAACGGCCCTATCCTACCGATCCAGGGCACCACAACCCCTAGCACATAATCGCGGAGAAGACTGCTGATTCTGTGGCCCACATGGCCTGGCGCCTGGGATAAAACAAGGAAACAGAGAGGGGTCAAACACTATAGGGGTGAAACCTTACGCTGCCCCACCTAATCACCGTCCCCTGAGAAAGACACAGATGCCAAGGGCCAAATCCAAAGCGCCCTGGTAAAAGCCAAGAACGCAGTAAAAGTACACAGAGGACAACTGGAACACTGCTGGAAACAACGCTGGGCGGAGGACTCTCGTTCCTCTGTGGTAGCCCCACTTTGAGACAACCAAGGATCCATGGAAGAAGACCCCAATATGGCCCTGAACAAGGAGGAACTTCAGGAATGTCTGAAAGGGAAGGAAAAACCCCATGATTGGAGTCCCTCAGGATCAATTGGGCAAAATTAGAGAGGAGCTACTCTCATCCCTGCAGGAAGTTAAGAAGGACATCCCAGACCTGGGAGAGAGAGTGGGCACTCAGAAATTGCGGAAGAATCAAAACAGGTCAATGCCCTGCTCGAACAAGTCACCAGGGTGACACACAACTTAGAACTCCAGGTGGGGGACCTAGAAAACTGGTCCCTCCGATCTAACATCAGAGTTAAAGGCCTGATTGAAACAATTGACAAGGACCCGAAAGAAACAATGCAGAATTGATTCAGCAGCCTCTTAGTCGGTACTCAACCAGAGGACATACTCATTGACAGAGTGCTTAGAGTGGGACCTAAGAAAAAGGAACCAGGAGCCAGGCCCAGAGATGTTTTGCTGCCAATGACCTCCTACACCACGAAGGAGTGGATTCTCAGAGCAGCAAGAAACCAACAACTTGTCTCCATTAACGGAATACAGGTCCAATTGTTCCAGGATTTAGCACTCTCAACCCTGCGCAAAAGGGGATTAATGTTGCCGGTCACAAGGGCGTTAAAAACCAAAGGAATCTCCTACAGATGGACATATCCCTTCGGATTGCAGTTCACTTGGGAAGGTAGACCGCAGCGCATCTCCACCTGTGAAGAAGGTCTGACCCTGCTACGCCTGGAAAAGGACGAACCACACTCGGACACGAGACCGAACTACAACCCGAGAGGTGGGGGACTCAAACAATGGGAATGGTCATCTACTCCCACTAAGAGGCGTGCTAGGGAGACTGCATTGACAGGCCCTCCCGCAAAGTGATATCCGGCACCAGAATGTAAGAATGACACTGACCAGTAAATAGGGTCCAGGAATTATACCAAGAGTGCAGGGACTTACTATGGAGGGGCAAGGGGGAACTGAAGGAAGTAAAAACCGGATGGAGGGACAGGACGAACCATTCTGGAATCTACTTTGGCATATAGACATGTCCCTGCGGAGAGCGGGTTGCAGCAGATATAATACCTGACTCCCCAGGAGGGGCCCAGCAAAGGTTCTGGGGGACCTGGAACTGCGGGGTAAGGGGGGCCTGAGGGGGGGAGCAAGAGAGGGAAACCCACAGTTGAATTGTTAAGTGGGAGAGATACATGGTATGGTCCGTGGGCTGAGGGGACAAGGAGTTTAGATAAAGTGTGTAGGCACAACCAAAACCAAAGAAAACCCAAATATAGGCGACATGAATATTGTCTCTTAATATACATGGCTTACACTCACCAGTAAAACGTTGTTCGATTCTGACGAGACTGATAGACCTTCAAGCTTCACTTTCGCCCCGCAGATGAAAAAAGATTGAGCCATAGAACGTTCCCCAGACAGTATCACGCTTCAGGGGGGAAAAAGACCAAGGTGGTAGCCATCCTAATCGGGGCCAAGATAACATTCAAGAAACAGGCGATCCATAGAGATCCAGAGGGACTGTACCTACTCCTGAAAGGCACGCTGGGGGAACAGACATATACATTAATCGCCATATATGCCCTGAATGAGAAACAGGACCTATTCCTAGGGGAACTACTAAACAAGCTGGGAGGTTGCTGCGAGGGTCGGATAGTGATTGGCGCAGACTTCAACTGTGTCATGGACCCCACCCTTGACAAAACACTGCCACCAACTGCAGCAGATGGGAGAAACAGACCGACATTGGGCACATGTTTCAGGTATCTGGGGGTGATTGAGATGTGGATGTTCTTCCATGAGCAAGACAAGGATTTCACCCACTATTCAGCAGCCTACAAAGGGGGCTTGAGAATCGACATGATATTGCTCTCGTCCACCTTGATCCCCCAGGTCTGTAAGGTAGAAATCGGTGTTAAATGCCTGTTGGTTCATGCCCCAGTCCTAGTACAAATTGAGATGGGTAGCAGCACCCACGAGATCCATAAGAGATGGAGGTTGAACGAAATGATACTGAGAGACCTGGCTCTTAAAGCACACATGGAGAAAGTGCTACAGAACTACTTTCAGGAAAATGATGACGGGGTAACAAATTGGGGAGTAATCTGGGACGCAAGCAAAGCGGTGGTCCGAGGGGAATTTATATCACAAACAACGGCATACATGCGGGGAAAGAGGGCTCATTTAGAAGAAACTTGAGGGTGTGCTTCTGGAAGCCGAGACACAACACAAAAGTAAACAATCTCACAAATCGCTAAGAACAGTTCGGAAAGCACGGGCCCAACTAGACGGGCCCAACTAGAAACACACATAGCGAACCGCACGGCACAATTCCTACTCTACACTAAACAGACATACTACTTCCAGGGAGGGAAGGCTAACAAACTCCTGGTGGCCAAATTGCACACCCAAACATCCCGCAACTACATTGTACAATTTAAAGACAGAGAGGGGGAACTATGTACATCAGAGGAAAGTAAACTGAAGGTAACCGGGCAAAGACCCTACCGACTGCGCTAGTTACCGGTCGATATCGCTGCTTAATACGACGCCAACCTGTATGCGAAAATCCTTGCAACTAGGTTATGGAGAATACTACCAAAAATAATTCACGCAGCCCAAACAGGGTTTATATTAAGGAGGCACACGCAAGACGACATTAGGCGGGTGGTGGATGTAATAGATTTTGGAACCAGAACGGTTCACAAATTCTCCTTAGCTGCTTTAGATGCAAGGAGGGCTTTCGACAGTTTAGATTGGACCTACCTAAAACTGGTCCTAGAGAAATTCGATTGCGACCCCATCTTTATCAATATGGTCCTAGCAAACTTCTGACTCCCGAGCACAACTTTTATGGTTTATGGGAAACCTAAGCTGAAAATAAAAATACGTAAAGGCACACGCCAGGGCTGCCCGCTTTTCCCCCCTAATTTTTGCTATGGCAATGGAGCCTATCATTGAAATAATAAGGCATGACCGGGGGATGGTGGGGGTGACCTGCGGAGGGTCAACCCACAAAATAGCATTATATGCGGATGACATTATGTTGTTCCTTAAAGATTCTGTGAGCACATTACCGAAAGCCCTTGATGGGTTACAAGACTTTGCCAATATCTCGGGGTTCACCATAAACTGTACTAAATCTAAGGCCCTAAACATCACAGAAGGAGAGGGGGTGATTGATACACTGAGGTCGCTATGCCCACAGATCTGGGAGAGGGAGGCAATAGAATACCTCTGGATTCAACTAACAAGGGATTACAAAAGCCTGTATGGAGCGAACATCACACCCCTATGGAAACAACTGAGGGAGGATCTCCACAGGTGGGACGCCCAAGAACTATCCTGGTTCGCACGCATTACGTCGCTTAAAATGATCCTGCTGCCCCGTTTGCTATATGTGGTAAGCTCCATCCCGGTGGAAATACCCCCCAAAATGTGTAAAGCGCTACAGAAGGAGCTAATCTCCTTTGTCTGGTACTGGAGAAAACCTAGAATACAAAAAAGGATCCTGACGAGACCACCAGCCCTGGGAGGGGTTGGGGTCCCCGATATTGAGAGGTACACCGTATCTGCACAAATCGCTCCGATGATGAAATGGATGAGGGAGGATACACTAAACGGGTGGGCTGGGATTGAACAAGGGGTGACCACAATCCCATTGAGAACACTACACGCAATGCGAGCAAGAGCCAAAGGAGCAGAGGGCCAGCTGTTGGAGGCGACCAAAGTGTCATTGAAGGGATGAGAGGCAGCATGGCATCACACCGAGTCTGGGTCCATTCACCCCAATGGCATATAATCAGGAATTTACCCCTGGTAAACAGACCCGATTTTGGGATAATTGGGCCCAAGGGCAAACAACTCACCTAAAAGATTTCTTTCAGGGGGGTGACCCACTACTATTTGAAGAATGCAATCAGAAATTTGGCATAGGGGAAAGAGAAAGATATATATCCAGATCCGACACTGGATCACGCAAAAGGAGGTTAGGAAGATGGCCACTAGGAACCCAATAGGGCTGGAATTGACTCTGCTGGAAGGCACTGGATCAAGGGCAGTATCAAGACTGTATAGGCTGTTGGATGGGGCACAAGGGGGGAACACTGTTTCTTATATGGACAACTGGTTAAAGGACCTGGGTGAACCCATCATAGAGGAAGAATGGGCTCAGATCTGGAGGAGGGCACAGAAGGCGTCCAAATGCACTGCCATTAGGGAGACAGCATGTAAGATGTTTTAGGTGGTACTTGACCCTCCATAGATTGCACAAAATGAACCATAGCTACCCACCTGTTGGAGACAACGCGGAGGCAAAGGAGATCTGATCCACATGTGATGGTCTTGCCCCAAGGCCACAATATATTGGAAGGAGGTGCTAGGGCACATAAAAGAGATCCCAGGGAAACAGCTGCCATTCACTCTCAAGGTTATACTTCTGGGAAAAGTAGTAGAGGACATTTACGCAGCAACCGGCAACAATGCAACCCTCATCACCCACTTGTTAATGGCAGCAAAGATGACTCTGGCCCAGGGTTGGAAAAATCCAGATGGTCCCATAATAGCATGCTGGTGGGGACAAATTTGGAAGGTAATGGCTATGGAGAAAGTCGGAGCCCTGAAGGAGGGCAGGCACCAGCAATTCCAAGCAGTATGGGACCCCTTTCTCGAGTGTCAGGGAGAAAGAAGCACAATACTGCAGGCCGACAATATTGAGAGCACTACAAAACTGAGGGACAGAAATAAGGTGTAGGTGAAATCTGAACTTGTGAGCTATGCCGCCTGAAAAAACACAATGATACCAACGCACGACAAAGGAGCCGGACCATACCAACCGGGGGAAGGGAGGGGAGTCGGAGGGGGGTGGGTAAAGTTTGTTGAAATGTTATCATTTATGTTTGTCTGAGCACCGTTCAAACATTAAGGATAAATATGTAAGAGTGGTTACTGTAAACGGAAGGCGTAATAGTTATTACTGCACTTTGATACCACTGTAAGGAAACATGCTTGTGACTGAATAAATAAAGTTTGGAGAAAAAAAAAAGATCATTCGAGGGGATTGGGTCCTCCGACGTATTCCTTATCTATGACAGGTAATGTCCACAGCTGTGCTGCTTCGGAAAATCTTTGGCGTCTGCGTCGATGACGTCGATGCGCCGTCCCCGAGGACCTCCTCCGACGGCCAACGTCACCCGATGTGATAAGTAGGACGCACGACGCCCATAGCCTCAGTTCCGTTTTTTCCGCTAACGTGTTCGCTTTGTGAATCTCGGTACGCCTCGACTCGTTGGAGTTTGCTGTTTTCAATTCTCGGTTCGTTGAACCTCTTCGGTTTGTTGTGAAGACCTGTTCGTGGCGTCCGGGCTTCAAGAAATGCGGGGACTGTGGGTCCAAGATGTCGGTCACGGACTCGCACGACGCCTGCCTCTGGTGCCTCGGGGAGGCCCACGATACGGACGACTGTGTCGACTGCCAGTCGCTCACAGCAAAGGCCTTGCGGGAACGCATGAAGAAGCTGTCGGTAGGCCGGGTGTCTAAGCCCCGGAAGTCGAGGTCTGCGGGGCTTTCGATGGGTGATTCGAGGGGCGACTCTCCGCGTCATTGTCGGAAGTCCAGTGGGTCTCCTTCCAGGAGTCGGTCTCGCCACTCCTCTGCCTCTTTGAGGCATTCCTGGAAGCGCCGGCATAGGTCGCCCTTTCCTATCCTCTTCCGAGGACTCCGCCCGTCGGCGGGTCGCTTATCCCTCCATGCAAGCGACACCGGAGGAATGGGCTTCCTTTGGGAAGCAGATGCTAGCGATTCTTGAATTGCAGGGCACCGGTCTGTCCGCGCCTCCGAGTGGGGTCGGTCGGCACCGGTCGAGAGACACCGCTCGTACGCCTTCGGGCTTGGGTGGTCGGCACGGCTCGCGGGAGAGGTCCCGCTCGGACAAGGGTAGCCGTTCTCGCCATGCCCGTTCCAGGTCCCGGTCCTCGACGCGCTCGAGACCGCGTGATCCTGTGCCGTCTTCGAAGAAGACGTCGATGCCTGTGGCGCCGAGGTCGTCGACGATTTCTCTTGAGGCTCCGCCTCCAAGGGGGTCGTCGACGCTGTCGGCGACTAGGTCTTCGAGTGACACGCTCGGAGCTCCGGCTTCGAGGCCTGTGTCGACGCCGCCGATGCTGGCGGCGCTGCAGCTGACGTTGACGCCTTTTCTGTTGGCGCCGACTCGTTCAGCGCCCTCAACGCCTTTCGAGGCGTTGGTGTCGGAGGGGCCCCGTGGCACGGGGTTTGCCCCTAGAAAGGCTCTGGCTGAGGTCAGGCACTGCTTTGGTCCCCAGAGGTCTTCCTCTCCCCGCCTGGAGTACATTTCAGAGGGTGATGAAGGCTCTGATGGCGGCTTGGTTCCGGTTCCCGATGAACTTATCTCGGGCTATAGCCAGTTTGATGACCTGCGGCAGTCGCTGCATGATGCCAGTGGACGGGACACCTCTCCGGAGGTGGAGTTTTGTAGGCCGGAGCCTGGCACTCATGCCGATTCTTCATATCGGCGCCTTATGTCTCGGGTGACCGAGTACTTGGGTTGGTCAGCTCCCCCAGGGTAGTTCGTTCAGGATGATCTCACGGACATTCTTGATCTCGGTCCCCCCACTGACCCGGTTTTGCCTTTTCATATGGCTCTGCAGAGAAGGGTGGCGGCGGCTTGGACTGCTCCGGAGAGTCTCCCGGCAGTGGGCAAGTCTTTGTCGCGAAAATACTGTCCAGCCAGTAGCGACCCCTGCTACGTGTCTAGGCACCCCACTCCGGAGAGTTTGGTGGTGCAGGTGGCTATGGCCCCGGCAAAGCAGGCGTCGTATCCTACCATCCCTCCGGACAGGGACGACAAACGTTTTGACGGCTGGGCGAAGAAAGTGTTTTCTTCGGGAGTATGGCGCTTCAGGTGGCCAAATCCATATGTGCCTTGTCTCGTTTCACACACACTCTGTGGAACTGTGTTGCATTAGCGGCTGAACATATTCCCGAAGGGGACGAACGGGATGGTTTCCTTGCTATGGTTCAGGATGGCAAGGATGCCATGTGTGAGGTCGTTCAGTCGGGTTTGGACTTGGCGGATTGTGTCAGCCGGTCCATGGCGGCGAGCACCGTAATGCGCAGGTTTGCGTGGTTGCGGAAGTCTGGATTCGCTCCTGATGTGCATTCCCCGCTCCTCAACATGCCCTTTGACGGTGAACACCTTTTTGGCAGCAAGGCTGACGAGAGCCTTGAGAGGTTGCAGACCTCCAAAGCTGCAGCGAAGTCGTTGGGTGCTGCAGTTGGCCAACCTCCGCCTTTTCGTCCTAGGGGACAGCAATGGAGGGGTGGTTCCTTTCGCTATTACTCGTCCTTCAGTAAAGCGAGGGGAGCTAGCAGTCAAAGAGGCCATTGTAAGAGTGCTAGAGATGGAAATAAAGGTACTCGAGGTGCCAACGCCGCTCGGGCAGTTGCCCCTTTGCCCTTGGGCAACGCCGCAGCCGCTACCACTCAGTCATGAGGCCAGGTCCCATGGTTCGCCGGTGGGGGAAGGCTGGCGCAGCATCTTGTAGAGTGGCAAACCATTACTTCGGATGTGTGGGTTCTGGAGATCATAACCCACGGCTACTGTCTTCCTTTTCGGCAGAGGCCTCACGAGAATCCACCAGGGAGCCTCTCTTTGAAGAGTCCGGATCCGCTCCTTGCGCAGGAAATTCAAGCCCTGCTGGAGAAAGGCGCTATAGAACTGGTGCCTGTAGCGGAGAGGAACAAGGGATGGTATTCCCCTTATTTTTTGATATCGAAGAAAGACTGGGGATTGAGACCCATCATGGACTTGCGCGGTTTGAACAAACTCCTCAGGAAGGACAAGTTCAAGATGGTGACTCTTTCTCAAGTCCTCCAGGCCCTTCAACTTCAGGACTGGTTGGTGTCTCTCGACCTCAAGGATGCTTACTTCCATGTGCCGATCCATCCCAAGCACAAGAAGTACCTGAGGTTCGCGGTTGGTGACTCGCACTTTCAGTTTCGGGTCCTGCCGTTCGGATTGACCTCCGCCCGAGGGTTTTCACCATGCTCATGGTGGTGGTGGCAGCGCATCTCAGGAAAGGGGGGATTCACGTCTACCCCTACCTGGATGATTGGTTGATCAGGGGGAGCTCTCCCGAGCAAGTCCTGGATCATCTGTCCGTCACCTGCCACTCCCTTCACAGGCTGGGCTTCTCCCTCAATTTAAAGAAGTCCCATTTGGCACCAACGCATCCGAGCAGTGCTTGACACGTCCCTTGGGAAGTGTTTTCCTCCTCAGGGGAGGGCTCTTCACATTCAGCAGATGGTGCACAAGTTTCGTTTTGCCCAGGATCTCCCAGCGTCCGAGTTCTTGAGACTGCTCGGCCTCATGGCATCCTGCATTCTTCTGGTGCCAGAGGCTCGTCTGCGGATGAGATCTTTGCAGTGGGCACTCAAGCTCCAGTGGTCTCAGTCCTCCGGCAGGCTGTCGGACCCTGTTCAGGTGCCGCCCTCGGTGGCCCGTGACCTTCTGTAGTGGGCCGTCGAGGGCAATCTGATGAAGGGGGCCCCATTTTGGCTGCCCTGGCCGGAGGTGACGATCGTGACGGACGCATCCCTCACGGGATGGGGAGCTCATGCCAACGAGTTGACAGTCAGCAGTCGTTGGTCTCCGTCGGAGTCCAGACTCCATATCAATCTTTTGGAGCTGAGGGCCGTCAGGCTAGCCCTGAAGGCTTTTCTGCTGACTGTGCGCGGAAAGAGTGTCCTGATTCTAACGGACAACACGGTGGCCATGCACTACCTCAACAAAAAGGGGGGGGGGCAGGGTCACTTCCGCTGTGCAGGGAGGCGATGCAGCTCGAATTCTGGGCCATCCAGCAGGAAGTTTCGATCTCGGCTGTTCATCTGGCCGGAGACGACAACGAGACGGCCGACGCTCTGAGCAGGCAGAGCTCGATCTCTCAGGAGTGGGAGCTGGCTCAGGAGATTCTCCTGGAGATCTTTACCCTTTGGGGGACCCCTCAAGTGGATCTCTTCGCCTCCAGTGTCAACCGGAAGTGCGAAAAGTTTTGCTCGCGGGAATTTCCTCCAAAAGGAGCCTTAGGAGACGCGTTCGTGGTGGAGTGGTCATTCCCACTGCTGTACGCGTTTCCTCCAGTCCCCGTCATCCCGCAAGTGCTGCAGAGGTTCGGTTCCCGGATGATCCTCATTGCTCCGGCGTGGGCCCGGAGGACATGGTACCCGGACCTTCTAGACTTGTCCATCTGCCCTCCACGTCGTCTTCCCTACCGAGACGATCTGCTCTCACGGGAAGGGGGTCAGGTTCTCCATCCAGAGGTCAGATCCCTCAATCTTCACGCTTGGCTTCTGAAAGGTTGAGTTATAAGGATTGGGACCTCCCTGAAGACGTGATGGAGGTGTTGCTCTCGGCCAGGCGGCCGGCAACTAAGTCTCTGTACCATTGCCGTTGGAGAAAGTTCTGCGACTGGTGCAGAGTTCAGAATGTGGATCCTTTTGAATGTGACATTCCCATGGTCTTTTTTTTTTTTTGCTTTCTTTGGCCCACAGGGGCTTGCAAGTGGGGACCATTAAAGGTTCCCTGGCGGTGCTGTCCATATTTAAGCGCTCGTCTGAAGAGTGTTCCGATTTTAAAATTCCTTTAATTTCGCAGTTTTTGAAAGGGCTCACTAATGTGTTCCCTCCGTCACCTTTTCTGGTGCCAGGTTGGGATTTGAACCTTGTTCTTAGGTTTCTTATGGGTGCTCCGTTTGAGCCTTTACATTCTTGCCCTTTGAGGCTGCTAACTCTGAAGACTGTGTTTTTGGTTGTGGTTACTTCCGCTCGCAGAGTGAGTGAGTTACAGGCACTTTCAGTTAAGCCACCCTTCACTGTGTTTCATAAGGACAGGGTTGTCCTTAGAGTTCGTCCTTTTCTTCCGAAGGTGGTTTCGGAATTTCATTTGAGCCAGAAGGTTGTTCTTCCGGCGTTCTATCCTCCTCCACATCCTGGTAAGGAAGAGGAGAGGCTCCATAGGCTTGATCCTAGAAGAGCATTGAGCTTTTATATTTCGCGCATGTCCCGGGTCAGAGTGGACGATCAACTTTTCATTGGTTACGCTGGAAAGCGTTTGGGACAAGCTGTGACGAAACAGACTTTGTCTCGTTGGATTATTTTAGCTATTTCCGAGTGTTACTGCTTGGCGGGTAAGGATCCTCCGGCTGGCTTGCGGGCCCATTCTACCAGGGGAGTGGCTGCGTCTACTGCTCTGCAGAGGGGAGTTCCTATTCGTCACATATGTGATGCAGCCACCTGGGCTTCAGTACATACTTTTGTACCTCACTACTCCCTCGATTCCATCAGAGGGCAAGATCTGGCCTTTGGCAAGGCAGTTCTCTATTCCGCAATTTGATTGGGCATGCTAAATTTGTATTCTAAATTCTTTCCCACCTCCTTGCTTGGTACTGCTTTGGGAGTCTGTCATAGATATGGAATACATCGGAGGACCCAATCCCCTCGAAGAACAAGTTACTTTCTTACCTGGTAACGTTCTTTCGATGGGATGGTCCGATGACGTATTCCATATCGCTCCCTCCCTGTCTTCCCCGCTGCAGAATTTCTTTTGCGATTGCAGCGTGCGTTCCGCAAAGCCTTGTGTGTCTGACTGGCAGAAAACTGGTGGCACACGTTCTGGGAAAAAACTATAACTGAGGCTATGGGCGTTGTGCGTCCTACTTATCACATCGGGTGACGTCGGCCATCGGAGGAGGGCCTCGGGGACGGCGCATCGACGTCATCGACGCAGGACGCAGATGCCAAAGATTTTCCGAAGCAGCACAGCTGTGGACATTACCTGTCATAGATATGAAATACGTCGTCGGACCATCCCATCGAAAGAACGTTACCAGGTAAGAAAGTAACTTGTTCTTCTCTACTAAAGCCCATGTTATTGTTACTCTAGAGGCCAACATCTTGCAATTGGGGACGCATATGATAGAGCCACAGGTTGCAGAAACATGCTCTGGGTGATTGTTAGACATTAGGTATAGTAATACCATCCTCACCCATGCATAAAATGAACAACAAGTCGTAGACTGCAGAGATTCTTACCTTCTCAGTTTGAATACAGACACTTTAAAGGACATTCAATTTGCACACTCCAAAGACCTTTCCTGTTTTTTCTCATATATAATTGGTTATCTGCTAATTGGGATGACTGCAGATGGAAAGCCTTTACATTCCAACGGCTGCAGAGTCAATGTCAACCACTGCAATGTACCTGTGTATTTGGGACAGCAGTTGATTAAAGAAAACTCTGTGAACACTTTTGCCCTGCATCCTCTGCTCAGGAAATTGAGGTGCGTAAGTCTTTGTGTGGCATCAACCCCACTGCGGAGATATGTCGCCCCCTATGTTCCTTTTCTTCCTATGCCCCTTCCTCAATTTCATTTTGAGAATGTCAGAAACCAAATGTAAGAGCTTAAAAGAGAGCAGTGCATAGTAGAGATGACATGTTTGTTGTATTCAGATCAAATTCTCAATAGTGGGTTACCTTTCTGCTATATTCACAAACTCCCTTTAGCTGATTGGAGTTCTTGAAGTCGGATTTGGTCAGTAATGTTGTGTACTAACTTGCAATTCTCCAAATATGCCTTGGAAACAAAACCCAATTATGTTTTCAAGGGAGGTCACAAAGCTTAAGGTCCTATCGATCTCCTCCCTTTTGCTGAACCATAGTCCTCCTAACAGGACTAATCGCACCCATGCTATTACAAAACACTTGGTCCCTGTTGCATCCCTTCCTCCCTGTGTTTGTTACCCCTTGTCCATGGTCTTTGAAAACGTAGTGCAACATAATTTCAGCAGTGTAAAATTGCAGGCTACATGTGGGCATAAATGAGAATGATTTGCTCTGGAGAAAAAAACTGGTGCAAGGAGGGACACCGGGCAAGAAGAGTTATTTGACACTGTGTTGTAATAAAGATGCACCATACTCTGTAATCCTGAAGCACTATTTTTGTAGTGCGCCGAGCTAAGTGCATTGATATGGGATTTTCTGAAAGCGATGCAGCAACCAAAAAAGAAGCCATAGTGCCTAGTACACATATTCAATATTGAGCCAAACTAATAAATATCTTGAAATGAAGTGTTTCCATAAGAAAATGTGTATGCCATCATTGATTGATTATTTTGTTGATTTTCCTAATCTTTGTCTTGCAGGTGTGTGATTGGTTGTACCCCCTCATGTGTACACAGTCACCTGTTCTGCGTTACAACACTGGAGTCTATATGTTCCCAGATGTCATGTCTCAAGTCGTGGGCTCTTATGTGGGAGTTGTGCTGTCTGCAGAGCTCCCTTTAGCTGACCGAGAGCTTTTTGAAGACCTGTTAAGTCAGATGTCTGACCTACGAGTCCAGGTACAGTGCTATTCTTTTTTTGCACCCCTAACTTCCTTATGCCATTATGCTACAAAATACAAAGAGTATACTATTAATAATGCTTATAACATGAATAAAAGAATCCGGATGACTTCTTACCCCAGCTCTCACTCATACTAGATACTTTAGGGGGTTAAACCGGTGTTCAGATTGTGAGTTACATTTGCCAGACATGTGAAATTGTTTGAACCAACCCACTGATGTAGGATTATTTATCTGCCGTAGCCAGATAACCACATGTATTATCACGATTGTGACCTCCATAAAGATCTTCTACAAAAAGTCTAAACATTTTTGGATTCATGTGTTGGCATAAAACCATTTTAGTAAAGAGGAAAAGCAAACCGCAACACACAATGCTGGATATTTATGGTTAGGAGCCTTGAAAACATCAGGTTTAGTAATGTTGAACAGGAGAGTCCCTTCAGAAGGTATCAGATATTAATATCGCCACATATATGGTCGCTGTAAATAATATCGCCGGTAAAATGTTGTGGCGATATTATTTGGGTGACCATATATGTGGCGATAGGGGCAAAACAAAAAAAAATTATTTTAATTTTTTTTTTTTTAAAAACGACAATTTTTCGGCGATATTTTTGCATGCCAATATTTTTGTGGCGACATTATTAAATGGAACCCTTCAGAATGCATCCGGAGAATGTGCTGGGGAGTTTGAGAGCTATACATTGATATTGGAATATGTGTTTATCTCAGAAGTAAACTTTCCTTTAGTTAAACATTGTTCTATGGTGATAAAGGTCTTTAGTGACCACTCTACCCTTTCAAAAACTACAAGAGGAGGTTTTCCGAAGTCCGAATCTAGCAAAGTCCAATAGCTACACAAGTACATTTTGCTGGAAACTGGCTACGGTGATCTGATGATAATCTCCAGTTGGTAACAACTTTTCTTTAAGAAGTACCCTTGTTTTTTTTAGGACAATACAGACAATATCAAATATATTAGTAATCCAAAACACTCTTCAGTATTGCCAAGGGAAGTTCCAGATGTGCTCAGCCCTATACATAAAAGCCACTTTTACTTCCTGAAAATAGGCAAATACTCCTAAAAACGAAAAATAGGGAGTAAATATACTCCCAACAAAAAATAGAAAACTGACATGCCATGGGGGAATCTGCCCCCTGCTTTCACCGACACAGCTCAATGGATATATGTTTGGACCAGTAGTACATCAAGTGCCACAAGAAGAAACTCTACTGTTATTACTGTCTGATCTGAAGAGGTATACATGTATTGTTTAAATGTGCATGAATAACTAGGTGCAAACAAATATTTATTACAAAAACATTTCAAATGGATTGTCTCCTCCCATGTATTCCTCATCTTTGTAAACTTTTTTCGTAGTATCGGGCGCCGTTGAGTCATGGCCCTCAAAGCCCTCCATCCTGTCGTCGGCTGTGATGTTGATGCTGGTATAAGAAGCTTGAGTGGTGTCCGTTGCCTCAGTTCTTTTTTTTCCGCATGCTCGGCACGTTTCAGGATGCTTCATCGCCCTTTTCTGCATGTATTTAAGTGTTTCAAAGTTTTTCAATAATGGCTAAACCAAAGACCAGTTTGAAACGGTGCTCCGATTGTGGTGCTAAAATGTCTATTACGGATCCACATTGGATCTGCCTTTGGTGTGGACAAATAGGGTTGACGACTGCGTTCCCATCAACCGTTAACTGTGATCGCCTTGAAGGGAAGTAAGGGGAAACTCGACACAGGTAGGCCCCTTTCTAAATCTCCTTCAACTACACCTTCCAAAAGGATGTCATCGGATGAGTCCAGGGAGGATTCCCCTGTGAAAAAGCGCTCTAAATATTTGAAGCGCTCGAGATCCAGGTCTCGTCGTTTGTTTTCATCCTCATTGCATAAAAAGTCGAAGAAGCAATGCCATTGTTCGCAGTCGTCTTCGTGAGACTCCTCTCCTGACAGACTGGTAAGCTTTCACAGCACGTCAGTATCTTCAGCTAATTGGGTGAAATTTCGTCACCATATGCTGGATGTGTTCCAGAAGGTGGCTCCAATCACCCCTTCGAAAGAGTCCAAGAAGGCTTCAGACCCCACCGCGTTTGGGCTAGGTGTGGTCTGAGACCACTACTCCCATCTCTAAAAGCATAGCCAGTAAGTCTCCTTGACATACATCGAAGGAGTCTTCATCGCTGCACAAATTGAAGGCAAAGTCTTCCTCCTTGACTCCTGTAAAGGAGCAGGCACCTGGTCCATCTAAGCCAGTGTTGCATTTGAGACCGCTGAAGCTGTCGAACACCCTCAACGACTTCAACGCCATCGACGACCATCGAAGATTTTGAGGTCCTCAAAACTTTTTTAAGCCTTTACCTAAAGCTGACTTCATTAATACCATGTGGTTAATTTTTGAGGAAGAGGAGGAGGAGGAGGAAGAAGAGAAGGATGTGCCTTTTGGCTTGGAGTTTGGCACTCCTAATGTGTCAGATGAGTTGATCTCGGGGGAGTCCTGGGTGCAAGCTCTTGTGGACACTCTGAGGGATGCTAGTGGCTTGGACACCTCACCAGTTTGCCACTCCAGATACTGCTAGTCATGCAGACCCTTTATATAGATCAGTGGTGGGCAAAGTCACTAAATATCAAGGTTGGGGAAAGCCAGTGGCAATCCTGGAAAAGGATGATCTTACCGACATCTTGGATAAAAGGCCCCCAAGGGAGCCTGTGTTATCCTTCCGCACTGCATTGAGAGCCAGGTTGTTGGAAACGTGAAACCGCATATGACACCGGCGGTTAACAAGAATGTGGCCAAAATAATACAGACCTGCCACAATAGATTAAAGTTTTCCATCTAAATGTCCCACTCCTGAAAGCTTAATGGTTCAGGCAGCCACTTTGACTTCTAAGGCTGCAGCCTACCCTACTATTCCCCCAGATAAGGACGATAAAAGATTTGACACCTTAGGGAAGAGGGTGTTTTCCGCAGGCAGCATGGCCCTGAAGGCCATGAATGCGACTTGTGATCTGGCCTTGTGGGATGTAATCGCTTTAGCAGTAGAGCATATTCCAGAAAGGGGGGGGGGGAGGGAGGCAAGAGAGAGAGAGAGATGGAGAGAGAGACAGACAGACAGACAGACCCACCCCAATAAAATCCTGGAAAAATTACAGGCGTCCAAGGCAGCAGCTAAGCCACTGGGAACAGCAATACAGCAGCCCCAACAAACACAAGGGTCTTCCCACAGTGAAGGGGGTCGGCCTTTTCGTTTCTGTTCCTCAATTGCAAGAGGAAGAGGCCAGTTTGCACTGCAGAGTCAGAAAAGGGTTCCCTGTGATTCATAAGGGCGAGGAGGAAAATCTCCTCTCTCAGCCTCTGCTTCTTTGCCTGCTGCATCAGCAACAACCCCAAAACCCCTTTTGAATACTTGGTTCACAGGACTGTGGTGGGGGTTAGGCTGACTCTGCATTTGGAGAGTTGGGGTGGGGGCATAACCTCTGATGCTTGTGTACTGCAAACAGTGGCCCACAACTACTGCCTCCCTTTCTTAAGAAGACCCCAGATTGTCCTCCAGGAGGCGAATCCTTGAAAGATCTGGATCTGCTCCTCCTACAGGAAATCTTCACCCTTTTAGAGAAAGGTGCAATAGTGTGTGTACTTGTAGCGGAAAGGAGCCAAGGTTGATACTCCATATTTTCTAATCCCCAAGAGGGATGGAGGACTGTGACAAATCCTGGACTTGAGACGCTTGAACAAGTTCCTGAGGATGGACAAGTTTAAGATGGTTACTCTTTCGCAGATCGTTCAGGCCCTTCAACCTCAGGATTGGTTGGTGTCATTGGACCTTCAGGATTCTTACTTTCATGTGCCAATTCATCCCAAACACACAAAGTACCTGAGGTTCACTGTTGGCAGTTCTCATTATCAGTTTCGAGTTCTGCCATTTTGACTCACCTCTGCCCCAAGGGTTTTCACCAGGCTCATGGCAGTGGTGGCAGCAAGTCTAAGGAGGGAAGGGAATTGCATCTACCCCTACCTGGCGATAGGCTGATTAAGGCTTGCTCCCACGAGTAGGCTCTGGATCATCTCAGTTATACTTGCCACTTTCTTCACAGCCTGGGCTTCTCCTTGAATATAAAGAAGTCCCACTTGACCCCATCTCAGAAGCTTCAGTTTATTGGACCTTTCCTGGGTTCATCCTCTGGGAAAGCCTTGCCCCCCCGAATTGAGGGCTCAACATCTTTTGCAGATTGCCCAAACCTTTCGGAGAGGCCAGTATCTTCCGGGCTTCGATTTTCTGATGTTGCTCAGTCTCGTGCCATGCTGCATTTTACTGGTACCAGAAGCCCATTTGCGAATGAGGTCCCTTCAATGGGACCTCAGATCTCAGTGATCACAGTTTTCTGGCAGAATGACTGACCTTCTTCAGGTCCCGAACAACGTTGCATAGGATCTTCTGTGGAGCGCCTGTCAGGAGAATGTGATGAAAGGAGAACCTTTTTGGCAACCATGGCCGGATGTGACGAATCAATTTACAGGGCATCAGTGGTCCAAGGTTGAATTTCGGTTTCTAAACCATCAATCAGCCACACACCTCTAGTACACCAGAAGGTATCTGAACAGATTGGAAACACAAGCAAATAATAAACGGCCTTGTCCAATTTTGGTAACTTGGGCGGAACGGCAGGCTTATCTCCGAAAGGTTGTGGATCGTTGGTTAGTTGTAACACAGCAAACATACAATTATTACCAAATGATAAAAGGGACTGTCCAGTCAAGGTTGTATGAAAATATCTACTTTATTATTATCACAACAGACCGTTCTAGCACACTACGAAATACAACCCACCCTGTAAAGGAATGCAGAGGACAGTCCGTTTCAAAGAAGTAAAAGGGATGCACTCTGGATACTGACAGGAGTGTAGTCGGTATATTAATTAATCGCAATAGTTCAAGGATACTTGATTTCGACACCAAGGGAGCTAGGGGCCTTTGTGCTATAGGAGTTCCTGATGCTTGACCGGGTCGAGTCAGTATCAGGGCGCTTTGCAGATTCTGCGACCGAGTTCAATATGGGAGACAGCTGCGGGTTTCAGGTAGCAGGTAGTTTGGCGAGCAAAGCTGGATGGACGGCTGCAGGCTGCACTATATGGTGGCTCGGGGTCAGGAATCGTCTCAGTGCTGGTCGGCGGTTCTGAAGCACTGGTCGAGGTGTCTCAGGCTTCTTTAGTGACTGCAGTGTAACAGTCAGTGGTGCAGTCGGTTGCAGCTCGACTGGCTTGAAAATGTTCTTTAAGGCGGTTGTCGTTAGATGCTCGTCGATGAACTCTTCCTAGCTTCTTCACTGGGCGTGTGTCGTCCTTTTAAGTCGGATGGGCCAAAGCTGAGTAGAGGGTTGCAGGCAGCTGCTTTGTCCTTGGTTTGGTTCAGAGACACTCTGGCACTTCCCACATAGGAAGCTTGCTGCAGGGCCTAGCAGGGCACTCTGTGTGCTGGCTGGGAACCGGTTCTGGAGATGTTGGAAGGTTCTCTGGATTCAGTATCTCCCTCTGTTCCCTGGGAGATGTTTAGGGGAGGAATCTTGCTTCCCTCTTGGAGGTCCTGGCCTTCCTTCACTGGCAGAAGATGCAAGGCAGACTGTACTGTTAGCCAGGGTCCAATGATGAGTACTTCTTTCTGCTTCTGGTGAAGCCTTCAAATGATCTACCAGAAGAGGATCTGAGCCCTCTTTTAATGCCAAATGTGACACAGTGATTAGTCTGGGCTAAGTCTACCTTAATGAACCAATCCTGGGTCTCCACCATCAATCTCTTGTATGCGTGAGATCATAACCAGAGTGCTTTGAACAGAAAATGTAAAGGGGTGAAAACATGTAATACTAAGTCCCACCCATCTTCCTGTCTGTTGTGGATCAAAAGGTCTCTCTGGTTAATGTAGCTCTCTGTGGTTCCTAATTAAAGCGGCAGGTCTCCCTTGAAGTTGCGGCGAGACCAGACTTTCTGGCTCCCCAAACCACATTCTTGTACCTTCTGAATGGGGTACCCCTGCTGGGATGACTATTGTAATACACGTAGTCCCAGACATCACATTTCACTGTCAATCGATACTGAGGGCCGGATCTGGCTTCAGATTGACAGAGTGCATATGAAAGGGCTGTTAAGGTTTCCTGTCTCCTTTGTTAGCCTCTGGAGCCAGGACCCATATGGGCCTGTTTGAATTAAACTCTGATTAGTATGTGAATGCTGCCACCAGCTACATGGCGTAGCAAAAAGGACGGGGCAAATCCATGGAGCCTTTGTTAGGTAATTAGGCTGGCCATGGCGGGGGACGATTTGGTCTCCCCCTTATGAGATGACATGTTGTTCTTCTGGCTGTTATATCCCAACTAAACATGACCAGGGGTACTGTGCTTGTAGGCTGTGTCCACCCAGACCACACGGGTCTATGCGTATGCAGTGCAGTGAGTATAGGAAAATGTGTGCGGATTAGCCCAACAAATATTCCGGCGGTTGATTATCATTCAATTTCATTTAAAAGTTCAAAAAAGCCCAGGTGAGTGCACACCCACTGTGCGGATGGTCTAATTCATCACACTGCAGATGAGGTGTGACGGATGCCTCCCTCGCAGGGTGCAGAGCTCACATGAATGACCACTCAACCGTGGTTGTTGTTCTCCATCTGAGTCCAAACATCACATAAATCTTTCAAAGCTTAGAGCAATCAGACTAGCAGTGATGGCTTTTCTGCCTTCTATACGGGTAAAGACTGTCCCGATAATGACAGACAATACAGTGGGCATGTATTACCTCAACAAAAGAAGGGGTTTAGGGTTGCTGCCACTGTGAAGAGAGGCAATGCAGCTCTGGTTTTGGGCACTACCAGAAGGAATCTCTCTGCTGGCAGTTCACCTAGCTGGAGAAGAAAACATAGCGGTAGATGCTCTGAGCAGGCAGAGCACTGTCTCCCATGAGTGGGAGCTAGCTCATGAAGTCCTTCTAGAGATCTTAGCACTTTGGGTAACCCCTCAGGTGGATCTGTTCACATCCAGTGTCAATAGGAATTGCCACCTATTCTGCTCCAGGCAATCTCAGGAGAGGAGCTCTAGGAGATTCGTTCGCAGTGGACTGGGAATGTCCACTCCTGTACGCGTTACCACCAGTCCCAATCATTCATAATGCCCTCTTTTTATTTTATTTTTATTGTACATGGTTTATTTCAAACCATGTACATCACATGTAAACAAAATTGAGGAAAAAAAAGAAAATTCATCCTATCAGCCAGTTTGAAACACTGTATAGCTGCAGGGACACAGTTCGGGAGTGGCAATACTCTCCTCCGGTTTTGTCCCTCCAGCTTACTCAAATCCCTTTTCTCAACCATTCCCCCTGTTTCTAAGCCATATAACAGAGCTGGAACTACATTACACCTGAAGAATTGCAGCAATGGCTCTAGAGTAAAACGACAATACCTTTTCTTGATGTATACCATTCGACCCGCATGCTGTTTCCCCTTAGCGCATACTGTCTCTTTCCTATTCCTGTGGTGAGATGGCCTGAGAAAGGTTAGCCCCAGATACTGTATGAAGAGCTATTGGTGTCGTCAAACCCATTCGCCAATGGAAATTTGATGTTTACCATTATAGCACAAGATGTTAGATATGGGCAGGTTCGCCACAAGGCTATTTTCCTTCACACAGTCCTTAAACCTGTTAAGAAGTCTCTGAAAACACAAAGCGGTTTTATCCAGTAACAACACATCGTCCGCGTATGCGACCCAAAAGCATCGGTCCCACTCCACCCTGGGGGGAGAGGGGAGTGTGAACGTTGCATCTTCCAGGAATTCACCCAGGTCAGAAAAGTACAAATTAAAGCGGCAGGGGGCCAATAGACACCCCTGTCTCAAGCCATGTGCTGTTCCTATTGGCCTGGATGTTTCTCCCCTTGAGCTCAACCTCACCTGGAACGTGTTGTTACTATGTAT